>NW_006205509.1:2590126-2591486 GCF_000334495.1 Tupaia belangeri chinensis
GGGAAAGAGAAGTCAAAGATTATTCCAGAGCTTCTAGCCTGAATGGATGTGCCATCAACCATTACACAAGGCTGTGAATGGGTCATAAAGGGGGCGGATGTCGGCGGTTTGATTTTGGTCATGTTTAATTACTCGGAGGTGGGGGTGAACAGTATGCAGTTGGAGATGAGAGTCTGGATTTCACAGGACAGAGATCTGGACAAAAGATAGATACTTAAATACCACCCGAAAGTCATGACTTGGCTGAGATCACAGGAGTGAGTGTCGATACAGAAGGGAAGACCAAGGACCACCCTGGGAGGAGAGAAAAATAATCCTTACTTAGCTCCTTTAACTTCCATCTACTGTTTTTTCTTTTCTTTTTTTTTTTTTTACATAATTATTTTATTTAACTTTATTTATTTATTTATTTTAATTTGGCCAGTGTGGAGCAGAGAGAGAGGGAAACTGAGAAACTGAGAAAGCAAGCCACCAGTCCGGGACTCCAACCGTAGTCGGCCATGTGGGAGTCCAGCGCCCTTAACCACCACGCTACCTGCCGGCCCCATTTACTGTTCTTTTATTTCACTAACTTTCTCATAAATTCTTTCAAGGTTCTCTTTCTGCCTGGTCTGAGTGGTGGTCTGGACCACTTCCCTGTTTCATCAGGACATTGTGTAGGAAATGTTAGCCTCACTGGGAGGTTACCATAGGATACTGGCTTTCATCTCAGAAATTCAGATTTTCCCTCCACTGAGGTGCCATTCGGCTTGTTCTGACCTGCTTTATATTCCCTAAAAATACAGTGCTTTGGATCCGTTTCCTCACAGTGACTAACTGCAGCAACTGAGGAGGTTGGGACTGCCCTGTTTCCCACTGTCTCTTCAGCCAAGCTTTTCCCACTCAAGCTCTTCCTAATCTCAACTGTGAGTAATGACCACTCCCTTGACTGCCCTCCCACACACAGCCCTGCCACCTCATCCCTTTAGGAGACACGGGTAAAACTGTCTTGCAAAAAATGTAAAAGGAACTCACATTCTTCAATTATCTACATTATTCTTCTAGTAAGTAGACCATAACCTGGAGTTTGACAATCTTTTCTATTTATAGCAATGTTTATTTAATAATTTTACTTATTCATGTGCCTAAAAAGCACTGAGGTAGCCCAAAATAGAATGCCCCTGATGGTTTTCTTCCCTTGCGACTATAAAATTGGCCACTAGCTGAGACAGTCGGGGATTTTCTTAGGTATCCTGAGTCTAGGGTAATCTCTAGTTAATCTCAGGATAATCTTTCCCCTCTCACTTTTCTCAGTATTTCTTCTCTCAGGACACAGTGCCAGCATTTTCAAGTAAACTAAATATTTGGGTTTTTTTTCCCT
>NW_006205509.1:2591517-2598413 GCF_000334495.1 Tupaia belangeri chinensis
TTCCCTACATACTTAGGACAATAGAATCTCAATACAAGGGAATTATCAGTGCATAAATTATACAGGTAGTAGGGCCAGCAGGAGGCATGGTGGTTAAGGCACTGGATTCCCACATGACCAACTGTGGTTTGAGTCCTGAACCCGGCAGCTTGAAAATCACTCCAGGCACATGAGCATGTGTGCCCGAAATCCAAAGAAGAGAGTGGAGGAGGGACTGCAGTGTAGCCATCCCTTCTGGGGGTGATTTCTCACTTCTCTCTTCCTCTGGTGAGTGCCTGTGCCCTGTGACAAAACCTAAAAAAAATAAAATTACACAGGAAATGTAGAGGTGAAGTCTCCTTGGGTGGTTACTCAGTTTAATTAGACTGGAAGCATTCAGCCCCTTCCAGTGCCCGTTTTCCCACATGTCCAGTCAGTGGGTGTCTCCATAATCTGAACTCCAGATAATTCTTCGGTACAAGTCCCCCTACTCACTGGTGTGCTGGAGCCAGCTAGAGTCAGTTGCTAGATTTTCAGGAATTTTAGAAGCCAGCAGGACATCTCGTTGATAGCTTGAAATCTGCAACCCTTGGGGCCAGCAGTTGACGTAATGGCTATGTCGCTGGACTCCCATGTAGCTGACCACGTTCGAGTCCCGGATCTGGTGGCTTAAACTCATGCCGGGCGCGTGTGTGTGCGTGCCCAAGGTCCCGAGAGGAGAATGGAGGAGAAGGGACTGTGGCGTGGCCATCCCCCCGGGGGGTGATTTCTCGCTTTCTGCCTCTCTGTCTCTGTCCTGGCAAGCGCACGCGCCATATAGCAAAAACCTCTCCAATAAACAAAAAAAAAGAAAGAAAGAAAAACTTGCAATCTGGCCTAGGTCAGGCCCCTCCTCTTAGTTCTGGTCTTTGCAGAAGAAGGTTTTTGTTTCAGAGTTTGATTTATTGCCTGGCTTCAAGGTGAATCTTTTCCTCACAGCCTACTAAAACCTGAAACCCAAAACCCACCCTGGCTCTTCCTGATTGGGCTTTCTGGGGCTGTGGAAGTGTTACCTCCCAGCTCTCAATCCCAATCAATTGGTTCCTGGTTCGCTGCCAGCCCATTTATGAACAGCACCCCATCCCAGCACCTCCACCAGTAGTACCGTAGTCCATGCTGGACATTCATCTCTGGCTGGGAGTTTTCATGCTTTCATTTTATTCTTCACATAGAAACTCATGTTACTGGGACCAGCAGATGGTGTAATGGTTACGTCGCTGGACTTCTACCTAGTTCACCAGAGTTTGAGTCCTGGACCTGGCGGCTTAAAATTCATGCTTGACGTGTGTGTGTGTGTGTGTGTGTGTGTGTGTGTGTGTGTGTGTGTGCCCATGCCCAAAATCCCTAGGGGAGAATGGAGGAGAAGGGATTGCAGCATGGCCACCCCTCAGGGCGTGATTTCTTGCTGCTTTCTGTCTCTCTGGTAAGCGCATATAGCAAAAATCTTCCAAAAAAGAAAAAAAAAAGAAACCCATGCTACCTCCTTTGTACAGAAGTAGAAACTCATGTTACCTCCTTTGTACAGAAGAGAGAATTGAGGCTTTTGGGGTTAAGTCTCAGATCACACCCTGGCCCATGCCCTCTCTAGACTCCCCACCTCTTTCCTTAGAAGGGCAGTTTGTTTGTTTTAAGAATTATTTATTCAGGCTTGCAGGTGGTGTGGCAGTTAAGGCACTGGATTCTCACATGGCTGACTATGGTTCAAGTCCCAGACCTGGTGACTTGCTTTCTCCTTTCCTTCTCTCTCTCTGTCTCTGGTCAAATTAAATTATCTTCCCACAACCCAGGGAAGATAATTTATCACTTTCTCTCTTACTTTCTCTATCTTTCTTTTTTCAGTGAGCATATACACCCTAAGGCAAAAACCTCTACAAAAAATTAATAATAATTAATTTTCTTTCTTTTTTTTTTTTTTTTTTTGAGAGGTTTTGCTATAGGGTGTGTGCACTTGGCCATACGGCAATCCCTTCTCCTCCACTCTCCTCTCAGGATCTTGGGTACACCTGGACACACGGACACACACCCGGCATGAGTTTAAACCACCAGGTCCAGGACTTGAACCACAGTCAACTACATGGGAGTCCAGTGACATAGCCCTTATGCTAACTCCTGGTCCCTCTGCTGGTGAGCTGTAAGGGCAGCTTTAAGGCCCTCATTTCTGATCCCCGTCTTCTCTCCAAATAAACTAATAGAGAACTGCTTGTTCATCTACAGCTTTTCATTCCACGTTTGTTTTCCCTAATCATCCAGGTCTGGAATGGCCCAGACCTCTCAGGCAGGAGAGCAGGGAGGGTGTGCTGGTTCAGAGCACTAGCCCCTGAGGTCTGGGCTCACAAGCCTCGATTTTGATAGCACTTTGCTATTTTGAACCTCTAGTCAATGTTCTTTTTTCCTTACCCTGCTGCATATTTTGTTCCAATGAAATCAGAAATGTAAGGCATTTAGGAACAGTGAAAGGTCTTGGCATGTTTCTGATAGATCAAGATTTCCTCATTTAAAACTGCAGAGTCCCTTGTTTTGGTAAATTGTGGTCCCCCAGTGCTCTTGTAAATAGGCGATGTGGAAACACATCAGCCCGCTTTCCTGTTCTCTTGCAGCTCGGTTTATGTAGGGAACCCAAGGGACGAAGTCCAGCTCACACACTGGGAACAAAAAGAGGGGGGGGGGAGAAGGAATTCTTTGTGTTCAAAACAAAGAAACAAATGTTAAATCCAGGCTGCTCTTTCTCTTTACTCTGCCTGAAGTGACTGATAGTAAAACAAAGTTATTTCAGAAGAAAATAAAATTAACCTGGAATACAGACCACCTGACAAGCTAGGAAACCTGCTTCTTTGATGCTGGTTTGTTCAGTTGCCCTGAGGGTTTCATGGCTCTGGGTGAGGCCCTGTGGCCTAGCCCCAAGCACTTTGTTATGGAAGGTTAAGAAGACAAAATCCAGCTGTCAGGGAAAAGACAGGATAAAATACAAAGGGAAAGTAAAGATTAGAATAACAAAATACTGGGGGACATGGGTGGTATGGTGGTTAAGGACGCTGGACTCCCACATAGCTGACCATGGTTCAAGTCCTGGACCTGGCAGCTTGCTTTCTAACTCCCTACTCCACCCCCCGCACACACACACACTCTGTCCCTCTCTAGTCAAATAAATAAATAAATAAATAAATAAATAAATAAATGGGGACCAGCAGTTAGCGAAATGGCTGTGTTGCTGGACTCCCATGTAGTCGACCGCAGTTCAAGTCTCGGACCCGGTGGCTTAAACTCACGCTGGGTGCGTGTGCGTGCGTGCCCAAGCTCCCGAGAAAGGATTGCGGGTGGGTGGGTGGGTGGGTGATTTCTTGCTTTCTGTCTCTCTGTCTCTCTCTGTCTTTCTGGCGAATGCACGTACCCTATAGCAAAAACCTCTCAAAAAAAGAAAAAAAAGAATAACAAAATATTGAAGTAAGGACCTTATCGACTCTTCAGTGATAAGAGTATAAACTCTCAGGACCATTGTAACTACTGGGGAATGGGAACTCTGGCTTCCCGTGGGATTAAGTAGACTCAAGTTTGTATTTTGGTTTAGTTTTCCCATCTGCATGCAGTGTGAGGGTAGTGTTTACTCTAAAACAGCCTGGGTCACTGTACTGGGACTCAGGAAATCTAGATTCCAACTACAGCACAATAAACTGAATGAAACCTATCATTTTAAATAATAAAAATTATAAGAGCCATTGTTTTGGGTTAAGCTCATGCTAAAGTTCCAAGTTAACCAAACTGAAAACTAAGTTGTTTGTCTAATCTTCAGAGAAACCAGGGGAATGAGAGCTAACAGCCAAATTTCCCAAACAGACCCATCAGCATAAGGAAGTTCCTTCTGTTTAATCTTTTTTTTTTTTTTTAAGAATTATTGGGAACCAGCAGTTAGCGTAATGGCTATGTCACTGGACTCCTACATAGTCGACCGCGGTTCACGTCCTGGACCCGGGGGCTTAAAACTCACGCTGGGCGCATGTGCGTGCATGCCCAAGATCCCGAGAGGAGAATGGAGGAGAAGGGATTGTGGTGTGACCATCCCCCCTGGGGGGAGATTTCTCGCTTTCTGTCTCTATGTCTCTCTCTGTCTGGCGAGTGCACGCGCCCTATAGTGAAAAACCTCTCAAAAAAAAAAAAGAATTATTTATTTAATTTTATTTACTCATTCATTCATTTTAATTTGACCAGAGAGAGACACAGAGAGCAAGAGACGGAGAGAAAGTCAGAAAGCAAGCGACCAGGTCCAGGACTCGAACCGTGGTCGACCATGTGGGAGTGTCCAGTGCCTTAACCACCATGCCACCTGCTGGTCCCCGTCTGTTTAATCTTACACAAAAGAAGTATCCTTAGGTAGTCTGAGGTTAACCAATCAAATATTTTTCTATTGTTGATCTCCGCGTCCCAGCTTTACAAGGACAGGAACTTTGAAGTGACCAATCAGATTTCTTTCTTTTTTCTGCTTTCTTAAGCTCTTCTCTGTCTATAAAACCCACCTCTTCTGCTCAGCTCATTGGGACACTGACTCTATTTTGTGCAATGAAGTGTTGTCTAATTCTAGAATGAAAAAGCTGATTACGATTTTTAAAAAATAATTATTTTATTTAACTATTTATTTATTTTAATTTGAACCAGAGAGGGACAGAGCTAAAGAGCGAGAGAGTGAGAGCGAGAGAAGGAAAGTGAGAAAGCAAGCCACCGGGACTGGGACTCAAACCACAGTTTACCATGTGGGAGTCCAGCACCCTTAACCACCACAACACCTGCCAGCCCCAACAAGCCAATTAAGATTTTTGTTAAACAAGACCCAGCCTCATGGCACAGTCAGTAGTATACCAAACAGAGCTAGAAGCCACAAAGCTAACTACAGGTTAAGATTCCTAGCTGAGGGAACCAGCAGTTAGCGTAATGGCTATGTCGCTGGACTCCCACGTAGTCGACCGCGGTTCGTGTCCCGGACCCGGTGGCTTAAAACTCACGCCGGGCGCGTGTGCGTGCGTGCCCAAGATCCCGAGAGGAGAATGGAGGAGAAGGGATTGCGGCGTGACCATCCCCCCTGGGGGGTGATTTCTCGCTTTCTGTCTTTATGTCTCTCTCTGTCTGTCTGGCGAGCGCACGCGCCCTACAGTGAAAATCTCTCCAAAAAAAAAAAAAAAAAAAGATTCCTAGCTGAAACATGCCGGGCATGTGCATGTGTGACCAGGATCCTGACTCCTGAGGAACTGGAGGGCTGTGGGAAGAGAAGCATGGTGTGACAAGATCTTGTCAAGGGGCTTGTCTCTTGTGTGCTCTCTCGCTTGCTTGCTCACTCTTGCACAAATACATACTATTATTAATAAAGTAAATTTTAGGGGCTAGCAGATGGTGTAGTGGTTATATCGCTAGACTCCCACATGGTTGACCGCCGTTTGAGTCCCAGACCTGGTGGCTTGAAATTCATGCCAGGTGCATGTGTGTGCATACTCAAGATCTCAGAAGGAGATTGGAGAAGAGACTGCAGCATGGCCATTCCTCGGGTGGGGGGGCAACTCTCACTTTCCCTCTCACTGTCTCTCTGTCTCTCTGGCGAGTACATGCACCTCATGGCAAAAAAAAAAAAAAAAGAAAGAGAAAATACTTATGTGGAGGTTAAGGTACTGGATTCCACATGGTTGACTGTGCGGTTCAAATCCTAGACCAAGAAACTTGAAAATCATGATCATGTCATGCGTTTGCACGCCCAAAATCCCAAGAGGAGAATGGAGAGGGCCTGTGCTGTGCACCAGGCGGTGTCTTCTCACTTTCTCTCTCTTTGTCTTTTTTTTTTTTCCACTATAGGGCGCGTGCGCTCGCCAGACAGACAGAGAGAGACATAGAGACAGAAAGCCAGAAATCACCCCCCAGAGGGGATGGTCACGCTGCAATCCCTTCTCCTCCATTCTCCTCTCGGGATCTTGGGCACGCACGCACACGCGCCCGGCGTGAGTTTTAAGCCACCGGGTCCGGGACGCGAACCGCAGTCGACTACGTGGGAGTCCAGCGACATAGCCATTACGCTAACTGCTGGTTCCCTCTCTTTGTCTTTTTCTGGCAAGATCACAAGCCTGATAGCCAAAAAATAAGTAAATAAATAAAGTTGCTCTGGCCTCCGTGCTTACAAGGCTACTCAGTGGCACAGCAGTAATGTACCCTCAAGCAATACTGGAAGATCCCAGGTTTGGTTCCCTGGTTGACCTGCACATGCTGGGGCATGGTGTGCCCATGACCTTGGCTGACTGGGTATTCTGTTGAGAGTGCTTGTTTTCCTCTTTCTCTCATGAAAAAAAAAAAAATCAATAGACTTTAAAAACAACAACAAATAGAAAAACTCCAAGATGGCCCACCATAGTGGCTCATGATTCTAAGAAGCTGTACTCTGCAGGCTGGGAGGCCTGGGTCCCATTCCTAATCCAACCTAGAGCCTGGTGCAGTGGTTCGTTCCTATAATCTTAGTGACCTGGGGAGGCTGGGCAGGAGGACACCAAGCTTGGGGTTGGCCTGGGCGACATCCCGTCTAAAAAAAAAAAAAAGCCAGGCAAGATAATATGCACCTGCAGCTCTAACTGGGAGGGTGAGGCAGAAGGATCGTAATCCCTGCTTAAAAAAAAAAAAAAAAGGAAAAGAAAAGAAAAAGAATGACTTGGGGCCCACAAGTGGCATGGTGGTTAAGGTACTAGACTCCCACATGGCCAGTTCAAGTCCCGGACCTGGTGGCTTGAAAATCACGAGCGTGGGGACCAGCAGTTGGCATAATGGCTGTCACTGGACTTCCATGCAGTCGACTGGTTTGAGTCCCAGACCCGGTGGTTTAAACTCACACTGGGTGCGTCTGCATGCATGCCCAAGAT
>NW_006205509.1:2598457-2603568 GCF_000334495.1 Tupaia belangeri chinensis
GGCATGGCCATCCCCCCTGGGGGGTGATTTCTTGCTTTCGTTCTCCATGCCCTATAGCAAAAACTCTCAAAAAAAGAAAAGAAAAGAAAATCATGTGTGTGTGTGTGTGTGTGTGTGTGTGCATATGCCTAAAATCCCAGGGGAATGGAGGAGAAGGGGTTGTGGCACGGCCATTCCCCCCTGGAAGGGGAATGTCTCACTGTTTCTGACTCTGCATCTCTCCAGCAAGCGGATGTGCACTATGGCAAAAAACCTTTTTAAAAAAATGGGAGCTGGCAGGTGGTATGGTGGTTCAAAGTGCTGATTCCCACATGGCTGACTGCAGGTTTGAGTCCCAGACCGGGCAGCTTGATTTCTCACTTTCCCTTTCTCTCTTTCTTTCTGTCTCTCCAGTCAAATTAAAATAAAAATAATAATAACAAATGGAATTAAATAAATAAATACTTTTTAAAAATGACTCTAAGAGTTTGTATGTATCTCTTCTTTTTTTTTTTGGAGAGGTTTTCGCCAGACAGAGACATAGAGATAGAAAGTGAGAAATCACCCCCCAGGGGGGATGGTCACGCCGCAATCCCTTCTCCTCCATTCTCCTCCTGGGATCTTGGGCACGCACGCACACGCGCCCGGCGTGAGTTCTAAGCCACCGGGTCCGGGACACGAACCACGGTTGACTACGTGGGAGTCCAGCAACATAGCCATTACGCTAACTGCTGGTTCCCATATGTATCTCTTCTCTAGCTATTCATTGGAATACTTTATAATAAACCAGTAAATGTAAACTGTTTTTCTGAGTTCTGTGAACCATTATGACGAATTATTGAACCTGAGGAGGCGGCTGATTTGTAGCCAAGTCAGACAGAAGTGTGGGTAATATGGTGCCCAGTGCCCGTTACTGTCAGTCTCGCATGACTGAGCCTTCGCCTGTGCGGTCTGCTAACTCCGGGTAGTGTCAGAACCGGATTAAATTATAGGACACATAGATAGCATTCACAGAGAAGAGATGTGGTTGGTGTGGGGGAAGCGCCCCACCCCCACCCCGTGCATTTGTGGCAGAACAGTTGTGAGTAGAGGAACAGCTTTCCTTTAGTCTCTCTCGGCTTGGGGTTGGAACACAACCAGTCTGCCTCACTTCCAAGCCCCAATTTGGAATATGAAAACTTCTAAGATTTTGGATAGTTAATGGCCAATCCTAATAGGAAGGACAAATTGTGGAAAATATTCAGTGTAAAACTGGTAGGAATTGGGGCCAGCAGGTGGTGTGGGGGTTGAAGCACTGGACATTCCCACATGGTCAACCATGGTTCGAGTCCCAGACCTGGTGGCTTGCTTTCTCACTCCTCTGTCCCCCATCTCTCTCTGCTAAAAATAAAATAAATGAATAAAATAAAATAAATCTTAAAAAAAAGAAAGAAAAGAAACTGGTAGAAATTGGTGCCTAATTAGATAAGGGGAGTGAGAGGCATGAAAAGGGTTGACATTTTCTTTTCTTTTTTTTTTATTTTTGAGAGGTCTTTGCTATAGGGTGTGTGCGCTCGCCAGAAAGATAGAGAGAGACAGAAAGCGAGAAATCACCCCCCAGGGGGGATGGCCACGCCGCAATCCCTTCTCCTCCATTCTCCTCTCAGGATCTTGGGCACGCATGCACACTCGCCTGGCGTGAGTTTAAGCCACCAGGTCCAGGACTCGAACCAGGGTCGACTACATGGGAGTCCAGTGACATAGCCATTACGTCATCTGCTGGTCCCCGGGTTTGACATTTTCTACCTTAGGAGCCTGGACTGGTAATCATGTTAGGAAATATCTAAGGAGAGGGGTTGTCTTAGTCTATTTTTGCATTAACGGAAATAGCTGAGGCTAGGTGAATTATACAGAAATAGAAGTTTAATACCTCACAACTCTGGTGGCTGCAGAGTCCAAAGGCATCACCAGGGGGAGGAGGCAGAACTCAGAGGAAGGCCAAGCATGGTTCGTGTCCATGCGGCTTTCTCTCTGCTCTGCTCTTACTCCCTCTCACCCTCTCACCTGCACGTTACATCCAAAGGCCTCACATAGGGGCCCCATGAAGGAATTATGTTTTCACTTAGTGCCTTTAGAATATAATCTGTACTATCGGGTCCTCACACATGAGTTTCTAGGGGATATCCAATTCCTGCCCACCAAGACCAAATTTCAAAATATGAGACTTTGGAAGACAAAATTACAATCCAAACCAACAGAGGTTGATGTCTGTTTGTTTTATTTTTTAATGTGAACCTGAAGTGAGATTGCTTTTGGTTCTCCAGGAGAGTTTTGAAACCTTCAGAACATACAGAGAAGTCTAGTATGGGGATCTGAAGCTTAAGATGAAGTTAAAGGCATGATTGTTATAGTGATCATTATGAAAAACTCTAGTAAAACGTCTATGTGCTCAATCTTGTAATCTATGTAAATTATATAAACGAGCCCATGTAAGTAGTCCACTGTGTTTTTCCTATTTACAGAGACGCAGTACAGGCTGTTCAAGTACCTCCTTGCCTTCCTCACAATTCTTTCCTTAGGTTTTGCTATAGGATGCATGCGCTTACCAGAGAGAGACAGGATCGGAGAGTGAGAAATCATCCCCAGGGAGCAATGGCCATATCACAGTCCCTTCTCCACTTTCCTCTCAGGAACTTAGGCACACACTTACACACATACAACGTGATTTTTAAGCTGCCAGATCTGAGATTCGAACCGAGCCATCGGCCATGTGGGATTCAGCGCCTTAACCACCACACCACCCGCTGGCCCTAACTTCTCCCATTCTCCACTCCACGCTCTGTGTGATGCTTTAGCCTATCTATTATCCTGGCTAACAGCTGCTCCCAGGCCTCGCCTCTCCCTACCTGTGCGTCCCTAGCACAGTCCTCATCGCTGAGTTAGCTAAGATGAGGGGTTTCCCAGTTGTGACACTCCCCTCCACAAAACACCTGTCTCCTACTCCTGCCTTTCTCTCTTCCCCTTTTCTTTTTAGTGTCCCTAATCTTTTATTTTTATTTATTTTTTATTATAATTATTTTATTTTAACTTTATTTATTATTATTGTTACTTTCCAGTTTGATCATACAGACACAGAGAGAGAGAGGGAAAGTGAGAAAGCAAGCCACCAGATTCAGGACTTGAACCACGGTCAGCCACATGGGAGTCCAGCACCTTTAACCACCACACCACCTGCTGGCCCCTAGTGCCCCTAATCTATTAATACTAATCCCATCCACCTGTGTCCTACTTTTTATTCACGCTCATAGCCTCTGGGATCCTCCCTCACAAATTAACCACTTTGCTTGACTCTATTTACACCAGTTGGAATGAAATGACTCTAGTGTCTACTAGTGTGAATTACTTTCGCTCCTCTCTCCCTTTTATTCACACTTGTGGCTTTTTCCACCCTCCCATCCACTTCTTCACTGTAATTAACGCTCTCCCCTTAATCCCTCCCCACTTTGTGACTTCCGTGTAAGCACCCCCCCACCAACCATCGCCTACTACTTCTCCAGCTCTAGAAAACCAGTCCCTGCAACCACCCCTCTAGCTAGCCGGGGCTACAAGCCGTGACTCTGCCACCCTCTCCTCTCCTCTGTCCCCTTCTTCCTGTCTCTCATGGTCCACTGTCATTACGCTCTTGCTCACAGCTGCAACTCCCTTGATCCATTTTCTTGGTTGCGTTCACTCAGGAAAACCTCAAACCTCATTAAATCTAACCCTGCCTACCCCACGCCTGCAGGCATGGCTGTGGTGTGCTGACAGATCCATTTAAAATTCATGACTAGAACCTCCAGTGGGCCTCATATTTCACAATATGAAATACAATCATATTGTATTTCTCTTAAACTCTTTATTTCCCATTCTCCTGAAAGTCTTTCTCTAATGTCCTCTTCACTACCATCCACCTCCACAAAACTTTCTCCCAATTTGCACTCAGTTTATGACTTTTCACCAAGAAAATAAAAGCAATCAGGAGAGAATGTCCAGGGCTGCCTCCACAGCCTGCCTAGTGGTTAAGGGAACTGAATCCCACCTAACCAAATGGAGTTTGAATCCCAGGCCTTGCAGTTTCAAAACCGTGCTGGATGCGAGTACATGCCCCAAATCCTGACAGGATGGAGAAAGAGAAGGGACTATATAGCATGATCACATCCCTTAGTGGGATGCTTTCTCCCTCTTTTTCTCTCTGGAAAGCTTATGCACCCTCTGGGAATGAAAAAAAAAAAAAAAGTGCCCACAGCTGGTGTGGTGGTTGGGGTATGGGACTCCCACATGGCTGACTGTGGTTTGAGTCCCAGACCTGGCAACTTGCTTTCTCACTTTCCCTCTCTCTCCCTCACTCTGTTCCTCTCTGATCAAATTTTAAAAATAAATAAATAAGCAAATAGATAAATCAAGTTAAATAAAATAATTCTTTAAAAATAAAAAAAATGAATAAATAAACTTATCTGTTCGATTCAATATCCTTTAAAAAACAATCTATGGCTGTAGTCATACACTCTATAAATAGCTGTCAGCTACTAAAGAAGAACTGCACATGCCCTTATTTAAGGCCAACCTTTCCACTTGTGTATTAAATCCCATCCATTTTTGGTGATTTTCTTTTCTGTCTCCTGTATTAGCAACTTTCCCCTCTCTTTGCACTGTTTTCCTTTGGCATAAAGAAACAACTCTAAAATACAACAGCCCCTTAGTTTTACTATGGCCTATGGCTACTATCCCGTTTCTCTCCTTACCTTTCACAGCAAAACCCCTGGAAAGTGTTAGCTACAATCACTGCCTCTAGCTTGTCGCCCCCACTCCCTAAACCCTTGGAACCAAGCTTTAACCCTCACTATTCTTTTTCCTGTTTTCTTTCTTTTCTTTTCCTTTTTTTTTTTTTAAAAGGGTTTTGCTATAGGGTGTGTGCACTCACCAAGAAGGAAAGAGACAGAGAGACAGTGAGAGGAAATGTGAGAAATCACTCCCCCCAGGGGGAATGGCCACACAGCAATCCCTTCTTTTCCATTCTCCTCTTGGGATTTTGGGCGCACACCCAGTGTGTTTCAGGTGCCAGGTCCAGGACTCGAACCATGGTTGGCCATGTGGGAATCCAGTGCTGAAACCAC
>NW_006205509.1:2603872-2611036 GCF_000334495.1 Tupaia belangeri chinensis
ACATCCTACGCTCCTGCACACGGGCCCAGCAGAGCTGGGTGCAGTGCATTACTGCTGCGCTGCTGAGTGGGACTTCCCTTATTCGACCTGTCGGCATGATTTAACACCATCCATCCCTGGGAGATTTCCCTTGATGCACTTTCATTACTGGTCTTCCAGGACTGCACTGGTTTCCTTTTGGATTGCTCCCTCAGCCTCCACTGTCTTCTCCCCAGTCTACCAAACTCTCAGCGTTAAGGGCCCAATGAGGTCTCTTTCCACCCCCATCTATACCCATGCCTTTGCTGATTTCACCCAGCCTCTTGCTTTATGTGTTTTCTGTACATTGATTTCTATCTCCACCTTAGAATGACTTTCAGAATTCCAGACCCAGATCTCTAACTGCCTATGGAATTTTCTACTTGTGTATCTAATAGGCTCACTAACTTAAGCTTCTAAGCTTCTTGCCCAAACATGCTCCTCCCTTTCCCCATCTCAGTTAAACGACAACTCTATCTGGCCCAGCCCTGGTGGTGCACTGGTTGTGCACAGTTCTGTGATGGTGGAAGATCAAAGTTTGGTTTGGTCTCAACGTGGACCTATGCATGATAGGCATGCAGGCCCGTGCTAGGGATCCTGGCTGGCTGAGGAGGGTGGGGTGTTTGGGAGGAAGATTATAGCATGAGATTCTGCTGAGCTTGCCTTCCTTTCTCTATTTCATGAAATAAGAAACTTTTAGGGGCCCAGCATGGGAGGGAGCGAAGCTGCGTGGGCAGCGGGCAAGATGCAGCATGGGGCTTTCTCTGCACTCTCCTCGCCCTGCTGGCACTTACCTCCACGGTGGCCAAAAAGAAAGACAAAGTGAAGAAGGGCAGCCCGGGGAGCGAGTGCAGAGTGGACCTGGGGGCCCTGCACCCCCAGTGGCAAGGACTGCAGCATGGGCCTCTGTGAGGGCACCTGCGGGACCTAGACCCAGCGCATCCTCAGGGTGCCCTGCAACTGGAAGGAGGAGTTCAGAGCTGACTGCAAGTACAAGTTCTATAGCTGGGGGGCGTGTGCTGGGGGCACAGGCACCCAAGCCCGCCAAGGCACCCTGAAGAAGGCGCAGCACAATGCCCAGTGCCAGGAGACCATCCGTGTGACAAAACCCTGCACCTCCAAGACCAAAGCCAAGGCCAAAGCCAAGAAAGGGAAGGGAAAGGATTAGAGGCCAGGCCGGAATGCCAAGAAGCCCCCGGCTTTACCTGGGGTCTGACCATGCCGCACCTCCCAGGGCCCAGGATAGAACCCACCAGTGCCTTTGTCTGCACTTAGCTTTATGGATCATGCCCGCCTCTTCCTTCTCACTCCTCCAGGGGCTCCCAAGGACACACAGTGGGGAGGGACAAGGGATTCCAGAAATTTGAGCCCTCCCCCGCCCCCCCATGTTGTTGATTCCCATCGCTTCTTTGTTTTCTTCCCTACAATGATACCATGACTAAGAAAGAAAATAAATCGACTTTTTTTCCCAATAGAAGCTTTTCTTTTTTTAATATAAAAAAGGGAAACTTTTTAAAATAATTCCAAGGGCCAGCAGGTGGCGTGATAGTTCAGGCATTGGACTCCCACATGGTGACCACCATTTGCATCCCAGACCTGGAAGCTTGCTTTCTCACTTTCCCTCTCTCTCTGGCGAGCACATGTGCATATAACAAATTAAATAATAATAACAAATAAAATGTAATAAGTAATTCTTTTTTAAAAAATTATTTTATTTAACTTTATTTATTTATTTTAATTTGACTAGAGAGGGGCAGAGCGAGAGAGAGACAAGGAAAGTGAGAAAGCAAGCTGCCAGGTCTGGAACTCAAACCGCAGTCAGCCACATGGGAGTCCAGCACCCTTAACCACCATGTCACCTGCTGGCTCCTAAATAAATAATCCTTAAAAAATTTTTTTGACAATATCATCTTTCTGGCATACTGGATTCAAATCCCTAGAACCATTGTTGACTTCGTTGACTTGTTTTTCTATCACATTCCTGTCAACCTATCTGCAAATCCTCCTGGTTCTACCTTTAAAATGTGTAACAGTATGACTGCTTTTCACTACCTCCACTGTAACCATTATGGACCAGTGCCACCATCCCTGCTTCTTCTACTCCTCCTGTATACCCCCCACCTACCCTAGCACAGCAGTCAGAATGTTCCTGTTAAAAAGTCAGATTGTATCACTTCTCTGCTTAAAACCTTCCAAGGGTCTCCCCTCTGTGGTAGCTTGTTTCCAAGATGGCTGCCATCAGCTCCATCAACTACCAGCCCATTGTGCAGACAGCCCATTCTGCCCTAGGTGGCCTCTGATCTGCTTTTCCTTTTATGAACATTTCATATAATAAAATCTTATAACATGCAGCTTTGTGCATCTGGGTTTGTTTGTTTGTTTGTTTGTTTGTTTAGAGGTTTTTGCTGTAGGGCACATGCACTCGCCAGACAGAGAGAGACATAGAGACAGAAAGCGAGAAATCACCCCCCAGGGGGGATGGTCATGCCGCAATCCCTTCTCCTCCATTCTCCTCTGGGGATCTTGGGCATGCACGCACACGCGCCCGGCATGAGTTTTAAGCCACTGGGTCCAGAACGCGAACCGCGGTCGACTACATGGGAGTCCAATGAACATAGCCATTACACTAACTGCTGGTCCCACATCTGGGTTTTTTTTCCCCACATGGCATAAGTTTTTTTTAAGAGATTTTTTGCTAAAGGGTGTGTGCTCTTACCAGAGAGACAGAAAGCAGGAAATCAACCCCCAGGGGGAATGGCCATGCTACAATCCCTTCTCTATTCTCTCGAGATTTTGGGCATGCACATGCATAAGTTCAGCATGAGTTTAAGCTGTCAGGTCTGGGACTTGAGCCACAGTCGACTATGTGGGAGGCTAGCAGTGTAACCATTACATCATCTGCTGGTCCCTAACATAGTTTTTCTTGAGGTTGATCCATACTGTAGCAACTTACAGTTTTTCATTTCTTCTTATTGCTGAATAGTACTCCATTTTATTATTTTTTTTTTTTTAGGAGATGTTTTTGCTACAGGGCACATGCGCTCACCAGAAAGACAGAGAGAGACAGAAAGCAAGAAATCACCCCCAGGGGGGATGGCCATACAGCAGTCCCTTCTCTTCCATTCTCCTCTCGGGATCTTCGGCACGCACACACATGTACCCAGTATGAATTTAAGCCACCGGGTCCGAGACTTGAACTGCTGTCGACTACATGGGAGTCCAACAACATAGCCATTCCGTCAACTGCTGGTCCCAGTACTCCATTTTATTAATGTAGCATATTTTGTTTATTCACTTGACAGTTGATGGACACAGTATGTTAGCTATGGGTTTTTCTTAGATGCCCTTTATCTGGTTGAGGAAGTTCCATTTTATTCCTAGTATTTTTACTTATTTATTTTTATCATGAATGGATTGGATTTTGTCAAATGCTTTTTCTGCATCTGTTGAAGAGACCATATGGGTGCTGAACTTTACTGTATAAATGTAAGGTATTAAATAAATTGATTTTCAGGGCCAGCAGGTGATTAAGAATGCTGGTGATTAAGAATGCTGGATTCCAAATGGACAACTGCAGTTCGAGTCCCAGAGCTGGAAGCTTGCTTTCTCACTTTCCCCTCTTTCTCTCTTGCTCTGTCCTTCTCTGTTCAAATTTAAAATAATTCAATAAAGTTAAATAACATAATTCTTTAAAAATAAATAAATAAATTGATTTTATGATATTAATCTGTGCGTTCTTGAGATACATAAGACCAGCATGTTTTTGTACCAAGGCTGAAGCCATTTACATTTTCAGAATCCAAATCAACGGCAGTCACTCATTATTGGGACTTCACCATCCTCTGCGGACACAGCCTTCTCCTGGGCTGAGCGGTAGCCACTGCCAGCTCTCACTCTTCTCCAGCACTCAGGTTCCAAAACCTGGCAGACCGTCAGTGCTCCTGGCTCCAGCACTCAGCAGCCTGTGAGCACTCGCTAACTTGCAACCTAGACAAGATCTGAACCTCATGGCAGGACGCTGCTCCTGTCTCCAACACCTCTTAGTGAGTCAGCCATCCGAAACCAAGTCCTTCTGGGTCCGGGTTCTCCCCAAGGCCCCGCCCTCGCAGACACCAAGCTCGTGCAACGGTGTCCTGCACGATGGCTACAGAGCTCACTTACTCCTTGTGTGTCACGTCTTTTACTACTCTTGATCTTAGCCAGAAAGGCCAAGGAACAGTGTAGAACCCTTTTTATATATTGCAGGATTCGGTTTGCTAGTGCTTTTGGAGGATTTTGGCATCGATATTCTTTTTTTGGAGAGGTTTTCGCTATAGGGCGCGTGTGCTCGCCAGACAGACAGAGAGAGAGACATAGAGACAGAAAGCGAGAAATCACCCCCCGGGGGGATGGTCATGCCGCAATCCCTTCTCCTCCATTCTCCTCTCAGGATCCTGGGCACGCATGCACACGTGCCCGGTGTGAGTTTTAAGCCACTGGGTCTGGGACACGAACCATAGTCGACTACGTGGGAGTCCAGCGACATAGCCATTACGCTAACTGCTGGTTCCCGGTATAGATATTCTTTTCTTATTAGTTTGTTCGGAGAGATTTTTGCTATAGGATGCATGCACTCACCAGAGAGACAGAGAGAGACAGAGACAGAAAGCAAGAAATCACTCCCCAGGGGGGAAAGTCCACGCTGCAATCCCTTTTCCTCCATTCTCCTCTCAGGATTTTGGGCACACATGCACACATGCCTGGTGTGAATTTTAAGCTGCTAGGTCTGGGACTCAAACTGTGGTCAGCTACAAGACTAGTGATGTAACCACTACACCATCTGCTGGTCCCTGAATATCCACTTTTTTAGACAGAGTTTTTTTTTTTTGAGAGAGATTTTTGCTATAGGGTGCATACACTTGCCAGAAAGACAGAGAGACACTAACCGAGAAATCATCTCCCGGGGAGGTGGCCACACCGCAATCCCTTCACGGGGATCTTGGGCATGCATGCACATGCACTTGGCATGAGTTTAAGCCACCACATCCGGTACTCAAACCATGATGGACTACATGGGAGTCCAGTGACGTAGCCATTACGCCATCTGCTGGCCCCGAGAGAGATATTTTTGCTATAGGGTGCATGCACTTGCCAGACAGACACAGATAGAAAGCAAGAAATCACCCCCTGGAACAAAAAATCAACTCAAAATGGATCAAAGATCTAAACCTAAGACTTCAAACTATAAAACTACCGGTGGAAAACACTGGGCAAACTCTGGGAGACCTTGGGGTAGGTAAAGATTTCTTAAATAAGACCCCCAAAGCATAGGCAATAATTTCCAAAATAGAAAAGTGGGATTACATCAGATTAAGAAGTTTCTGCACAGCTAAGAACACAGTAGTTATTGTGAATCGACAATCTGTGGAAAGGGGGATATTTTTGTAAACTGCCTCAGCTAAGGGACTGATAACCACAATACACAGGAAACTCAAGCAGCTTACCTGAAAAAAAAATATATATATATTAACCCAATTAAAAGCTGAACGAAAAATTCCATAAGGAAGACATATGAACAGCCAAAAAGCATATGAAGAAATGCTCACCATCCCTCATCATAAGGGAGATGCAGATTAAAACCATGATGAGATACCACCTAACCCTAGTTAGATTAAAATACAAAAAATGGTAAGTGTTGGCAGGGTTGTGGTGAAAGGGGAACTCTCCTACACTGTTGGTGGTAATGGAAATTGGTCCAGCCACTGTGCAAAGCAATATGGACGTTCCTCAAAGACCTACAAATAGAACTACCATATGATCCAGCAATTCCACTCCTGGGTATCTATCTGCCCAAAGGACAGGAGAACGCTCAGTTGGAAAAGCACTTGACCATCAATGTTTATTGCTGCATTATTCACGATTGCTAAGACATGGAACCAACCCAAATGTCCATGAACAGATGAATGGATTGAAAAAGTGTGGCACGTATACTCAAACCCTGGCATTTGCTAGAAAGTGGTTGAATATGGAAGATTTATTGCTGTGTGAAGCAAGCCATGCTATGAAAGAAAGATATTGTATGTCTCTACTTAATATATACCAACTATTTGCTCTCTATGGTAGAGACTGAAAGATTGGAGGACATAAAAACATTGAAAATAGTTGTGAATGGGGCTGGCAGGTGGCGTGGTGGTTAAGGGCTCTGGACTCCCATATGGCTGACCATGCATGGTTCGAGTCCTAGACCTGGTGGCTTGCTTACTCACTCTCTCTCTCCCTCTCTGGTCAAGTTAAAATAAATAAATAAAGATAAATAAAACTAACTCTTAGGGAGAAAATCAAATAGAAGTCATTGAAAGGTTATGTTTTCCCTGATGAAAAATGGAAAATTATCCACAGACTGGGATCACATATGAGGCTAGGTTACAGAGACTGGACAAAGTGAGAGAAAGAGAGAGGGAAAGTGAGAAAGCAAGCCACCAGGTCTGGGACTTGAATCATAGTCACCCATTGGGAATCTAGCACCTTAACCACCACACCACCTGCTGGCCCCTAAATAAAATAATTCTTAAAAAAGAAAAGAAAAGAAAAGAAAATAGTTATGGACACTGGAGACAGTGTGGAAGGAGGGTGGGAGAGGGGAAGAGTATAGGGAAGGAAATTAGGGGGGAAAAATAGAGAGGCAAGGCATTTGTGGGACATGGTAACAGTTTATTACTTGTTGATGATAACATGTATAGTATTCCCAACTTGACTGGTCTGAGGTGTATGTCATGTTGGATAAATTCTCTTTGCAAGCTAAATGATGTATAGTGACTGAATGTATAAAATAATAATAAAATAAAATAGAAATAAAATAAAATAAAATAAAATAAAATAAAATATCACCCCACAGGGAATGGCCATGCCACAAGCCTTTTTTCTTCCATTCTCCTCTTGGGATTTTGGGCATTCATATACACATGCTTGGCATGAGTTTCAAGCCTCTGAATCCGGGACTTGAACCACTGTCGACCACATGGGAGTCCAGTGCCTTAACCACCACACCATCTGCTGGCCCTGCCTCAATATTCTTTTTTGAAAAATGTTTATTTATTTATCCACTTATTTATTTTTTAATTTGACCAGACACACACACACACACACACACACACAGCGAGAGAGAGA
>NW_006205509.1:2611152-2612874 GCF_000334495.1 Tupaia belangeri chinensis
TATTCCCTGTAATTACCCCCCCCCCCTTTTAAGAGATTTTTGTTTAGGATGCATGCACTTGCCAGAGAAACAGAGACAGTGAGAGAGAAAGTGAGAAATCATCCTCCAGAGGCGATGGCCACGCTGCAATTCCTTCTTTTCCATTCTCCTTCTGGGATCTTGGGCACACATGTACAGGTGCCTGGCGTGATTTTCAAGCTACTAGGGCAAAGACTTGAACTGTGGTTGGCCATGTGGGGGGGTCCAATGACTAATAGCTATGCTATCTGCTGGCCCCTGTCATTTTCTCTTCTTGCAGTGGCATTGACTTTGGAATCACAGTAATACTAACTTTACAGAATGAAGCGAGAAATGTTCTCTCCTTTCTTTTCTTTTTTTTTTTTTCCCTTTCTTTTTTTTTTGGGGGGGGGGGAGGTTTTTGTTATAGGGCGCGTGCGCTTGCCAGACAGACAGAGACAGACAGAGAGACAGAAAGTGAGAAATCACCCCCGAGGGGGGATGGCCACACAGCAATCCCTTCTCCTCCATTCTCCTCCCAGGATCTTGGGCACGCATGCACACGTGCCCGGCGTGAGTTTTAAGCCACCGGGTCCGGGACTCAAACCACGGTCAACTACGTGGGAGTCCAACGACACAGCCATTATGCTAACTGCTGGTCCTTCTCTCCTCCTTTCTTTTCTGAAATAATTTGTTGAGTATTGATATTTTGCTTCTTCAAATATTTAATCGAATTTTCTAGTGACGCTATTTGGAACTGATCTCTTCCTTCTGGCAAGATTTTTTTTTATTGCTAATTTATTTTTCTTACTTGATAGAGCTATATTTGGATTTTTTATTCTTCTTAAGTTGGTATTGGCAATTTGTGTCTTTATAGGGATTAGTCCATTTCATTTAAATGGTCTAATTTATTGGTATAAAGTTGTTAAAACCCTTTTAACTACTTTTATTTTTGTAGGATGGATATTGATTTCTCCCCTTTCATTCCAGATATTGGTAGTTTGTGCCTCCTCTTTTTACTTTTTATTTTTTTAATTTGCCAGAGGGCACTTGCACTTACTGAAGACGGAGAGAGAGGAAAGTGAAACAGCCCTCCCCTCCACGAGGAAGAGTCACACCGCAGTCCCTTTTCCTCCCTTCTCTTTCAGGGTTGTGGGCACACATGTACATGTGCCCTTGTGTTTTTCAAGCCGCAGGCTCTGATACTTAAACCCTGCGGTTGGCTATGTGGGATCCAGCCACCTTCACTACCCTGCCACTGCCTGGCCCTGTAATTTATTTTAATAAGAGAGAGAGGCTTTTATTATTTTTTTACAGGGACTTGCCATGTCACAATTCTCCACCCCGGCCTCTCAGTCAGCCAGGACAACAGGTGCAGGCCACCATGTCCAGCCTGTCCAGGCAGGTCTCAGAGCCACACCCGGGCCTCACTAGAGTCCCCAGACTCATGTGCTGTTGCCCTGCCAACTTGCACCACTGCAGCTCGGCCTATTTTTAATTTTCTTTTCTTTTCTTTTCTTTTCTTTTCTTTTCTTTTCTTTTCTTTCTTTCTTTCTTTCTTTCTTTCTTTCTTTCTTTCTTTCTTTCTTTCTTTCTTTTTTAGAAAAATTTCATTAAAAAACTTATTATTATTTTTAAATTTGACCAGGAAGAGAGAGAAAGCGAGAAAGCAAGCCACCAGGTCTGGGACTTGAACCACAGTCAGCCATGTGGGCGGTCAGCACC
>NW_006205509.1:2612892-2652092 GCF_000334495.1 Tupaia belangeri chinensis
CCGGTCCAGGCGGGTCTCAGAGCCACACCCGGGCCTCACTAGAGTCCCCAGACTCATGTGCTGTTGCCCTGCCAACTTGCACCACTGCAGCTCGGCCTATTTTTAATTTTCTTTTCTTTTCTTTTCTTTTCTTTTCTTTTCTTTTCTTTTCTTTTCTTTTCTTTTCTTTTCTTTTCTTTTCTTTTCTTTTCTTTTCTTTTCTTTTCTTTTCTTTTCTTTTCTTTTCTTTTCTTTTCTTTTCTTTTCTTTTCTTTTCTTTTCTTTTCTTTTCTTTTCTTTTCTTTTCTTTTCTTTTCTTTTCTTTTCTTTCTTTCTTTCTTTCTTTCTTTCTTTCTTTCTTTCTTTCTTTCTTTCTTTCTTTCTTTCTTTTTTAGAAAAATGAAAGAGGCATAACAATAAACAACTTTTTAAAAAAGTACCAGAAGGTGGGTGCTCTTACTAGAGAGACGCAGAGAAAGAGAGAGGAAAAAGCACCCCTCAGTGGGATATGTTCACACCACAATCCATTACCCTCCATTCCTCCATCCTTTCTGGATTTTCAGTAATAACACACACCAAGATTGTTTTTCAAGCCGCAGAGCTGGGATTCAAACATCTGTTGGCCATGTGGAATACAGGTCCATGATATGGGGCTGGCCCCTTATTTTTTAATTTCTTAAAGTAGAAGCTTAAGTTACTGATTTGAATCTTTCAACTTTCTGGATATGCTTCTCTCTCTGCATTTCTAGCTGCACCCTGCAATTTTTGATCTTTCATGCTTTCATTTTCATTCAGTTCAAAATATTTTGAAATTTCCCAGTGACATTTTCTTGGACCCAAGGATTATTTAGAAGTCTGTTCAATTTCCAAATACATGGGAATTTCCCAGACTCCTTTCTATTGTTTAGTTCTAACTTCAGTCAATGTGGTCAGAGAATCTTTGTTGTTTTCAATTCTTTTAAATTTATTTTTTAAATAATTATTTTATTTAACTTTATGTATTTATTTTCATTTTGACCAGAGAGGGACATAATGAGAGAGAGAGGAAAAAAGAGAGAGAGAGAGAGAGAAAGTGAGAAAGCAAGCCACTGGGTCCCAGACTCAAACTGCGGTTGCCCTCGTGGGAGTTTGGCACTCAAAACCACCATGCTACCTGCTGACCCCTCTTTTAAATTTATTGAACATTTATTTTGTCTTTTCATTGTTTCTTTCTTTTTTTTTTTTTAAAGAGAGATTTTTGCTATAGGGTATGTGTACTCACTAGAGACACAGAGATAGAGACAAAGTGAGAAACCACCCTAGGGGATGGCCAGGCTGCCATCCCTTCTCCTCCGTTTTCCTCTCGGGATTTTGGGCACATAAGCACACATGCCTAGCCTGAGTTTCAAGCTGCTGGGTCTGGGACTTGAACCATGGTCAACCATGAGGGAGTCCAGTGCTTTAACCACTACACTACTGTTGACCCCATTTTATGTCTTTTTTTTTTTCTTTTGAGAGATTTTTGCTATTTTTTCTTTTGAGAGATTTTGCACGTGCGCTCGCCAGAGAGAGAAAGAGAGACAGAACAAGAAATCACCCCCCAGGGGGATGGCCACGTTGCAACCCCTTTTCCTCCAATCTCCTCTTAGGATCCTGGGCACGCGCGCACATGTGCCTGGTGTGAGTTTAAGCCACTGGGTCTGGGACTCAAACTGTGGTTGACTACATGGGAGACAGCGACAGAGCCATTATGCCAACTGCTGGCCACCCCCATTTTATGTCTTAGCATACAGTCTATCCTGGAGAATGTTACACATGTACTTGTAAAGAATAGATTATGTAAGTCATTGGTTGAAGTGTGTGTGTGTATGTATATGTGCATACACACACACACACACACACACACACACATATATATAAAATTAGGTCAAGTAGACTGATAAGTATTTAAGTGTTATATCCTTGCTGATTTTCTGTCTAGTTGTTCTATTCGTTATTATTATTAGTTTTGTAACAGGGCACATGTGCTTGCCAAAGAGATACAGAGAGGAAGAGAGACAGTGAGAGATCGCTGCCCCTCCCCCCCGGGGAGGGAGGGGGATGGCCATGCCACCATCACTCTCCTCTTGGGCTCCAGGTCTGGAACTCTAACTGCAGTTGACCACATGAGAATCCAGCATCTCAACCCCCAAGCCACCTGCGGGCCTAGGATCCAGTGCTTTAATCTCCACATGACCTGCTGGCCCAGTTCAGGCCATTTTCAATTCCGTCTGAGATTTTCACTTTTAGTTGGATCTTTTCGCATCTCTGTGCAGGAAACCCCTGTTCTCCTTTAAATGTGTACAACCTTAGCCAGGACTATGCTTGCTTGTCCAAAGCACAACTGTAACCTCAGGTCACTAGAATCACCTGCCCTCCCTGCTCCAAGTCAAGTGAGCTCTTCTTGTGGCTGCAAAGTTTGTCTTCATAGCATCTCCACCCTGGCAAAATCTCCAGCTGATGAGATGGGGGGAGGACTTGGAAGGGGAGCATCCTCAGGTAAGGATGCCACGGATTCCCATAGTTACCACCAAAGTCCAGCAGTTATTCGAGCCTAAACACGTCCCAGATTATAGGTCACTGATTAATTTCCATAATGCTGGAAATGGTTGTTCCTGTCCATTTTCTCCCAACTTTGTACTCTCTCTTTCAGGGAGATGATTTGCCACCTCTTTACTCTGCCATAGCTAAAAGTTCCACCTTCTTCAACAAATATTTGATGAGTAAGTGAATAAGCCCCTGTGATTTGTCTTGTGCCTTCTACCCCTCTACTGAAACTCTTACCTGAAATGATCAGTTACCTCCCAGGCACTGATGCTGGCTCTGAGTAAGGCAGACCTGGGTTGAATTCCAGCTCTGTCACTGAGAAACTGCACTCGGAGAGTGCACTGATCTCTAAGTTCTGGCTTTCTCTTGTGTCAAGCGGCTAACGTAATATGCTAACGTGATAACGTACAGCGCTATTGTAAGGAAGGTGGGATCTGAGGAGGCGTCTTCGTGGATGCTTTGGGTTTCTTTCCCAACACAGTATTTGTCAGGAGGCCTGGGCCTGCCTTCTGTCCCCTTACACACACTGAGACTGGATCTGCCCTCCACAACTGCAAGGTACTATTATGCTTCATTATGAGGTTCTTTGGGAACTTTTTAAAATCCCTCTCTCTGGGAAATTTTGGTCATAATAGAATTTCTAAAAATAGGGAAGCTACTCAAATTACTCACCCCAGCTTCCTATTTCCCTGGACATTTAAACCATTATGATGTACATTATCTTCTGAAAAACCAGGATTGTATTATAAATGTAAACCTTCTTAATCGCTATCTTCACATTTTTGGATGATTTCTTCTAAGAAGTGAAAGACACAGTTCCCCAAATTAAAAGCTAAAGATAAATTGGGTGGTTAAAGACAGCGAGGAAAAAAGATGGCCAAACAGAATGTGTGGAATTTGAAATAAAAATAATGTGGTAAGGCCATTTAGGGCCTCATTTGGGGCCTTGCTGAACATTCAGTTCTCTCTCCAAGTAATGAGTGATTTTTAAAAAATAGAAAATCAATTGCTCTTTTTATATTCTCTTAAATGTCTTCCTCATTGCCCACCCTGAAGTCACGCACTAGTCATCACGTCACTGTGACTGGTTCTCCACCTGCCAGGGAGCCAGCTCTCTGAAGGAGGGCAGGTGTCCTTTCTGATGCCTGTTCCTGACTACAATGTCAGTAATTATGTCCTTTTCCTTCTCTTACTCAGAAACTTGCAATGACTCTCCACTGTTCCTAAAAGTGAGTGCTTCCCAGCCTTTGACTCTGTACGCTTATGAAGTATATTAATGTTTGCACATCCACCATCTTATATATGTACACACACATGCATATACATGTACACACACTACCTGATGGCCCAAGAAAAAACTTAGATTTATTTTGAGCAAAGAACAAAAATATCACTTAATGAGATCTTATCTATTTATACCAAAAGGTTTTCTACTGAAGTAAGAGTTCTAATTCAAGATTCCTTTGAATGAAAAACAGCATCCAACATATCTTCTAAAACAATACACTTAGAAAATAATGCAGTAGAGGGGCCAGCAGGTGGTGTAGTGGTTAAGGTGCTGAACTCCCACATGGCCAACCACGGTTCAAGTCTCAGACCCAGTGACTTGAAACTAATTCTGGGCATGTGTGTGTGCATGTCCCAAATCCTAAGAGGAGAATGAAGAAGAAGGAATTGCAGTGTGACCATCCCCTCTGGGAGTGGTTTCTCATTTTCTCTCTGTGTGTCTCTTTCTCTGTCTCTGGCGAGTACAATGGCTCTATAGCAAAAATCTCTCTTTAAAAAAATTTTTTTTAGAGAGGTTTCTGCTATAGGGCGTGTGTGCTCGCCAAAAAGACAGAGACAGAGAGACAGAAAGAGAGAAATCACCCCCCAGGGGAGATGGCCACGCCACAATCCCTCCTTTTCCCTTCTCCTCTCGGGATCCTGGGCGTGCACACACGCGCACCTGGCATGAGCCCAAGCCACTGGGTCTGGGACTCAAACCACAGTCGGCCACATGGGAGCCCAGCCACACAGCCACTACACCTACTGCTGGTCCCTCTTTTTAAATATTTTTAAAGAAACTTTTGCTATAGGGCATGTGGCTTGCTGGAGAGACAGAAAGCAAGAAATCATAACCAGGTGGCTAGGTCTCACATGGCTGGCTGTGCAGTTAGAGTGTCAGAGTGTCAGGCTTGAAAAATACTCACCAGGCATGTGTGTGCATGTGCCCAAAATCCCAGAGGAGAATAGAGGAGAAGGAATTGCAGTGTGGCCAGTCCTTCTAGGGGTGATTTCTCTCTCTCTCTCTCTTTCTCTTTCTCCTCTGGCAAACACATGCACCCTACAGCAAACTAAAAAAATAAAGTGGGGCCTAGTAGGCAGCTTTGGATCATGGAGTCACCACCCTCAAGAATATATTAATGCTGCCTCTCACTCCTACAGGAATGGGATAAGTATAAAAGCAAGTTAGTGAGACCAGCAGATGGCACAGCAGTTACATCACTAAACTCCCACATGGCCGACTGCTGTTCAAGTTCCGGACCTGGTGGCTTGAAACTCACGCTGGACATGTGTGCGTGCGTGCGCAAGATCCTGGGAGGAAAATGGAGGAGAAGGGATTATGGCGTGGCCATCCTCCCTGGGAGGTGATTTCTCACTTTCTCTTTCTTGTGTCTGTTTCTCTCTGGCAAGCATACACACTGA
Source organism: Tupaia belangeri chinensis (assembly GCF_000334495.1). NCBI lineage: Eukaryota > Metazoa > Chordata > Mammalia > Scandentia > Tupaiidae > Tupaia > Tupaia belangeri. Next base: position 2,618,125 of record NW_006205509.1, read on the forward strand.
AAGGCAAAACAAACAAACAAACAAACTCTAAAATAGATAGATAAAAGCAAGTTGGTTGCATGCAGGTCTCTCTTTTTTTCATGTGCTCTTGTTCCTCTCTGCCAGGTTGTGTCAGATGGTGGCCCCATGCTCTTGGACTTTCCAGTCACCAGTACTGAGTCAAATAAACCTCTTTTCTTTATCAATTACCCAGTTTCAGATATTCTGATATAGCAACACAATGCACAGTGGACTAAGATAGACAGAGGGCTGTCCTGTGGCCTGGTGGTTAAGGGAGCCAGATCTCACATGGCCGACACTGTGGTTCAAATCCTGGCCTCAGCTCCTTGAAAGTCACACCAGGTACATGTGTATATATGCCCCAAATCCCAACAGGATGAGAAATGGTGGACTTAGATGTGACCATGCCCCACTGAGGAGTGCTTTCTCCCCTCCAAAAGAGACAGATAGGAAATAAGTCTATTTGACCAAATGGTTTGGCTATGGGGGTTAGTTTTTCCAGTGAAGTTATATTTTCTACAATTGGAATGAACTAGATCCATAGCTCTAAGCTTTTGATTAAAATATACGTAAAGCACTTACTGAATATATGCTACACCAGAATTTTCATTGTTTGCAACTATTTCAAGTTCTGATGACCACTGCCTTACATTAACACCCATGACACCATAAACACCTCGGACTCTTTACCATCCTCTGTCTGGTCAGTCCTCCCAGGCTTCAGCCAAACCACTCCTGCTCCTTGGTGCTCTTCCAGGTCTATACTTTGTATGTGCCTGTGGCAGTTCCGCCGCTGGATATACTCTTCCATCCATCTCAGTGTGTTGCAATCCCACCTGACATCTGCCTGGTCTTGTACTCGCTGGGCACAGGGGATGTGTGTTTTCATAGAGTATGAGAGTCTTGTATGGAGACAGAGAAGTGAGCAGGGATGACATGGTATTCTAAGAGATACTATGTAGAACCACAAGGTGCTGCAGGCACCTTTCATGCACCGGGGGAGGTCAAAGAGGTCTTCTCAGAAGTAGTCAGATGGGGCCAGCAGGTTGAGGATCCGGACACTCTCACACGGACAACCACAGTTTGGGTCTCAGACCTAGTGGCTTCCTTTCTCACTTTGTGTGTGTGTGTGTGTGTGTGTGTGTGTGTGTGTGTGTCTTTGGTCAAATTAAAATAAATGAATGAAGAAATAAAATTAAATAAATAATTCTTCAAAAAGAAAAGAATAAAAAATGGAGTGATCTGAAAGCCGAGACCTTCTGATGAGTCTGCCATTTTGCAAAGAGAGGAGAACAGGACTGATCTTTGCCAAGAGAACAAAAATGAGTTAAAGTGACATTGTTAAGGCAATTCCTCGGTGGAGTCAGGATTCTAACCATGAGGGACACACTTAGTTAACTCTAGTGTCCAGATACAAACATCTACCAAGCTCAACCTGCTTTACTTTTTTCAGAGAATGGCCACATCTTCTCAAAAGCCCAATTATAGAACAAGCTAAAAGTCAAGGGAAAGGTCATCTCTAAAAAACTTTTCCCTTATTTTTTGCCAAACATAAATATTTGGATCTGACCTCAATTGCTGAGGGAATGAGTAGTCTTTTTATATAGAGTTCACCAGAAATAGTGCTCAGTGAATGCTCTTGGGACATCAATGAGGAAAACAACAGGTACTTTGTGTATGTAGCCCTGTTCTGAGGGCGGAGGCACCCCATAAGTAAAAAGTAATGAGATACAGAGACCCACAGAGGAGGCAACGTTCCTTTACAAGGGGCTGCCTTGCACCACACAGGGGAAAAGACTGAGGGCTCAAGGTGTCTGGCTCCCACTACCCTGCTTCTGTTCTGGCACTGTCCTGAGCCAGAGGCCCTGAATGCCCCTTCACCAGATGTTAATTCTCTATTCAATGCCAATGCTTAGTGCTAATTTTTTAAAAAAATTATACAACTTTATTCATTCATTTTTTAAAAAATTTGAAACCTAAAAAGCAACAATAAAAAAAAAAAAACGGGGTTGTCAGAAAAGTCATGATGTATTTTTCTGTTCTTCTATGCAAAAACGTTTTTAGATAACCTGACAGTATGTAAAAAAAAGAAAGAAAGGAAGAAAATAAAATAAAAGAAAAGAAAGAAGGCAGCTCTGTATCCTAGTGATTAAAGGAACCAGATCCCACATGGCTGACCATGTGGTTCAAGACCCAGCTCTGGTGCCTTAAAAAAATTCTAGTGTGCCCAAAATCCTGACAAGGATGGAGAAGGAGATGGTATTGCAATTTGAGCATGCCCCATAAGGGGTGCTTTCTTCTTCTCCCTCTCTCTCTTTCTGTTTCTGGTGAGCACATATTCTGTGTGGCCTTAAAAAAAAAAAAAAAAAAAAAAAAGACAGAAGGAATAATAGAAGTAAGCCATGACAGATATTGAGCACAATTTAGTGCTCAATAACTTTTTCTAAAGAGAATTTTTTATTTAATTTTTAAAATTTCCCATAGAGCATATGCACTCACCAGAGAGGCAGAGACAGAGAGAGAGAGAGAGAGAGAGAGAGAGAAAGAAAGCAAGAAAGCAAGTTGCCAGGTCCAGGACTTGAACTATGGCTGGCCATGTGGGACTGAAATGCCCCAACCAATGCACCACCCGCTGGTCCCGAGTACTCAATGGCTTTATGTTTATTTAAAATAGAAGATATCAGCAGTCTTCTAGTTCTCTGATACAATCCATTGCCACAGTGGGTTTTTAACTTCTCATCCTATTCTCTTAGTTACCTATTTTATTCAAGCACCCACACAGAGGGTAAACATTTTCTCTATGATCACTACAGTGGAAGAATCAGACAGGTCTCATCCATGAGGGCTTAGTTATTGAGCTACCAAACAATGTCCTTATAAAACAGTGACTAGGGACTGGCAAGTGGCATGATGGCTAAAGTACTGAACTCCCACATGGCCAACTGTGGTTCAAATCCTAGACTTGGCAGCTTGCTTCTCACTTTCCCTGTCTCCTGTCTCTCTCTGGTCAAATTTAAACAAATAATAATAATAACAAATAAAATGAAATAAATAAGAGACCAGTGGATGGCATAATGGTTATGTCACTGGACTCCCACGTAGTCGACCATGGTTCAAGTCCCAAACTCAGCAACTTAAAAATTCATGCCAGGCACATGTGTGTGTACCCAACATCCCAAGAGAATGGAGAAAGGATTGGGGTGTGGGTGTCCCCCGAAAGGGTAATTTCTCACTTTCTATTTCTTGGTCTCTGTCTTTCCAGCAAGCACATGCACCCTATAGCAAGTAATTTGTCTAAAAAATTATTAATAATAACAATAAATACAATTAAATAAGGGACCAGTAGATGGCATAATGGTTACATTGCCGGACTCTCATGTAGTGGACTGCAGTTTGGATCCTGGATCTGTGGTTTAAAACTTATGCCAGGGCTGGGGACAAGCAGATGGCATAATGGCTACATCACTGGACTCCCACGTAGTCGACCGCAGTTCAAGTCCTGGACTCAGTGGTTTAAACTCATGCCGGGCATGTGTGCATGCGTGCCCAAGATCCCAAGAAGAGAGTGGAGGAGAAGGGATTGTAGCAAGTCCATCTCCCCTGGGTGTGTGTGTGTGTGTGTGATTTCTTGCTTTGCCTCCCTGTCTCTCTGTCGAGCACACATGCCCTATAGCAAAAACCTCTCCAAAAATAAATAAATAAATAAATAAAACTTACACCAAGGGACCAGTGGATGGCGTAACAGTTATGTCACTGGACTCCCATGCAGTTGGCGGCGGTTTGATTCCCGGACCTAGCCGTTTAAAAGTCACACCAAATGCATGTGCGTGTGTGTCCAATATCCCTAAAGGAGAATGGAGACGGGATTGCAGCGTGACCACCCCTCCTCGGGGATGATATTTCGCTTTCTGTCTCTCTCTGTCTCTCTGGTGAGCACACGTGCCCTATAGCAAAACTTCATTTTTTCAAAAACAAGGAAACAAACAAACAAATGCACACCAGGTGTGTGTGTGTGTGTGTGCCCAAAATCCTGAGAGAAGAATGGAGGAGAAGGGATTGTGGTGTGGCCATCCTCCCTGGGGGATGATTTCTCACTTTCTATCTCTCTGTCTCTCAGACGAGCCCACATGCCCTATAGCAAAAATCTCTCTTAAAGAAAAAATAAATTATTCTTTTAAAAAAAACTGGCTATATTTATATGGAAGTAATATGACATGAACACCAAGAACTACGAAATCATAGAGCTTTACCATTGATAAAGCTACTTCATCTCTTTCAAGAAAACCATTACAAATTCATCCTAGAATACAAAACCCAGTTATCAAGCTCTGAACAGTTGGAACTGTGTGATAGTCTGACTCCATTTCAAATGCTTCCTATCAGTGATACATGTTTTTCCAGATGGCTGGGGCCAACTGTGATCTGCTCTAAAGTTCTGCTTTCTGCTAGTTCTCCAAGCACTTTCTGATTATGAGCTTTAACGAAGTTTGCAACCATGGTGAATGCATGTTTATGTTAAAGCGCGTATATAAACGTGTTTGCAAATGGGTTTAGACCTTTGCGCCGAAAGGGCCTAATGTCTCCCAAGTAGAAAAATCTTCAAGTGAATCAGAACTGACTTAAGAGTTTGAAAATCGTAGCTTTGATCTTATATCAAACCACAGGCAAGGCCACATTTTAACACCTTCCTACTCATAGATGAGTTTTATTTCTGTCACCCCCCCCACCTTTGAAATTCTTTCCATTAAAGCAAAACCAGTTCTATTCAGGAGAACAAGCAACTTCTGTCCCTGACACTCCTCTGCATGCAGTGATGAGAAACAGTTTTCGTTCTCTGCTGTGTCTGAGAGATGGGTAGGAACAATGGAACGAGGTTTGCCTCCCGACATCCTGCAGCACCAGATTTTCTTGAGACCATTAATATTAAAAACACCGGTTCTTTTAGGCCCAAGAGCTCCTCAACACTGAGATACTTTCTTTTTTTAATTGCTAGAGAGTACATGGGCTGGCCAGAGACAGAGAGAGATAAGGATGGCCAAGAAAGCACTCCCAAGGGGACATGGCCTTGATGCAATCCATTCCCCTTCATTTCTCCATCCAGTCTGGATTTTCCACATACACACAGACGCTTGCGGAAATTTGAACCACGATGACAGTATGGGTTCTGGCTCCTTTAACCACTAGGCTACTGGACTGGCCCGAGACCATTTTCTTTAGGGGGTCAGTTTAGTTGCTTTTTAGATAAGTGGATTGCATGTGAACACTACCTTGGTGCTAGATCTTTTCCAGGGCAAAAAGTGGGACCTTCAACCACAAGCTCGGGTAGGGCCTTGCAGCTTCGCAGCACGCCCAGCAGATGGCGCCGCAGCTGAATTTTCGCAGGCCGCCGGTCCCTTCGCCCGTAGAAGAGTCTGGAATAAACAGGAAGTGGAATTTTTAAAAGCATTCTAATTTTCAACATATATTGCCTTCTTTGTTATCTTACAGGCCCTTTTTTCTCGAACAAGTTGAATTGCATTGGGGATGTTTTTAAAAAATCACTGATTATGCAATCTCAAAGACATGTTGTTTTTAGGGTTTCCACTCTTTCAACATACCCAAAAAGCAGCTTTCAAATAGTATTTATTGGCACAGTGCACGGTGATTCAGAAATGTTATTAGGCAGCTCTGGGTAAAAACAGATCCTAAAGGACCAGCAAGGCGTGGCGCCAACCAGGTTCCGGAGGCTATGGCGGAAATGGCCTTTGTGGCGGGTGGGGGGGGGGGGGGGCGCCCGCAAGACAGCGCCGCCTGCTGGTGGAAAGAGACAAAGAGCTCGAGCTGGCCAGCCCGCGGTGCAGCTCCAGGGACATCGTAGGCGGCGCACCCCACCTCTAATGGTCCTGGCGCTGAGTGCTGCACATTATTCCCCTTAACCAACGAAACTGAAGATTATGACACAACCCGAGCCGCCTTTCTGTCGAGAAGTGAAACTTAGAGGCCTGGTATGGCTTTGCTATGCGCTAGACGGTGTTTCAAAGGGCTTATTATTATTATTATTATTTTTAACATTTCCTGAAACTAAAACGGGTGGATTTCAATTTTAGGGTCTCATTATTTAAGGTAATCCTAAAAGAGAACGAAAATAAAGCCAAATGGAGCCTACTTTCACTTATTCTCTCGCTTAAATGAGATTTACAAAATACAATTGTAAAAGGGGTTAGCAAAAGCAAAATGGAAAACAGACAGGGGGCAAGTTTCAAGGTGGATATGCTTATCATCTCTGACCATGGCCCGTCATTTTTATTCCAGGATTGTTGCAGTGCCCTTCCTAGAGTCCCTCCTCCTCTCCCCACTTCCTTTTCCTCTTCACTCATTTGACAGGAGTCTCTGCAATCATCTGCTTAGAACACGTCGGCGTCATCCACTGGGAGAGAACGGTGGTACCACCTTTCTCCCCCTATGGCTGAAGCCCACAGAGAGAAGATGAAGGCTGCTCCTGCTCTGGAGCCGGCTTGAGTGCCGGGAAGTGTAAGCCGCGAGATGATGTCAGTGCGGCTTCCCTCTCTGTAGGTGCCCTGCCGATCTGCAGATGCTTTCTCCTGCAGAGCCCTGCCACTCACGTTGTTCCAAAGATTTGCTAATAGCCCTCTGGTCCCTTAGTAGATTCTGTCTTATTTAATTTACTTACTTACTCACTTTTGCTATAGGGAGTGTGCACTCACCAGAGAGACAGCGGGTGGAGGAAGTGAGAAAGCATGGGGGGAGGTGGCCATGCTGCAATCCCTTTGGGGATTTTGGGCACACACAAGCACGCAGTGTGATTCTCAAGCCACTGGGTCCAGCACTCAAACCATGCCAATAGCCATGTACGATCTAGCTGTCTTCACCACACCACAGCCCAGTACTATTTTAATTTTATTAAGTCTTCTGTGTGCCTGCCAGAGAGAGACACAGAGTGAGAGAGACAGAGGGAGAAACCACACAGAGTGAGAGAGACAGAGGGAGAAACCACCCCCTGGTGGGACGTGGTCATGCCGAAATCCCTTCTCCATTTTTCAATCCTGTCAGGATTTGGGGCACATAGGCATACATGCCTGGTCTGTGTTTCCTGGCCAGGGCCAAGGTTCAAACCACTGCTGGCCACATGGGATCCAGCTTTCCTTAACCACGAGGCTAAGGGACTGGCCCAAAGTAACCATCTTTTAGATTTTGGAGTTGTACATCTCTTATTTTTCTTCAAGTAAGGGAGTAAAGACCCATAGGAAGATTCCATTTGGTCTCCAAGTCCGGCTGTTTATTAGGTCCCTATTGTCTGACATGAAGGTTTTCATCTCCCATCAGGGCATGGTTGTAGGTATACAAAACACAACTCTCTCTTTTGTCAGTAGCACTAGAAACATTGTAATTAGAAACTCAACTAAAACAGAAGACTTCTTGAGGGGCCCAGAGAAGGTTGGGCCCCCAAGTCCAGTAAGTGACCACTTGGGCCGGAACCGTCACAATCTGGATCCAACCAGGTGAGCACTGAGAGCTCAGTGTTTGGAGAACAAAAAAAGAGCAGTGGGTATATAGTAACTTCGTGAATCAGGGCCGGTCCAGGAAGATACCTGACATTTGTTTATCTTCAGAGAAAGAGGGGAGGAGGGACTGTTTCCCTCAGTGTTACTGTTTCCCTCAATGTTACTGTATTTTAAAAAGTATCCTTCAGGGAAGGATGTGTGAAGGAGGAGCTGATAACATTAAATACTGTGCAGCACATCTCCCAGTGCCTGCACAGCAGAACCAAGTTGTTACTCAGTAATCGCAGGGACACAGCCCCAGCCTCCCCTGCCGCAGTCCCCAAGGGGAGTAGGCTCAGACAAAGGAAAGCAGTTTCTCTAACGGGGGAGGGGCGCCCGCTCTCTCTTTGTTCTTGAAAAATGGGCTTTCTCTCAAGCCGCATACACCAGCTGCTTTCACCTCTTTCAGGGGGCCAGAATAAATGAATTGCCAGTAATAATTTGGACAGCATATTTTGAGCCCTGAACTCTGAAATGCAGGGTCAAACTATTTTTAGAATTCTAACATGCTGTAAGTTTTTACTCTGGTTTTCCAGACAAAAAAAAAATGTCAGAAATCTTTTTACCAAAATAAAAAGATCACTTTCAGAAAGAAATGGTGGAGACAGTGTTTTGAATAATATTTAACCTAATAATTACATGTCATAAACCTTACACTTAAGAATCTCTTTTCCACAGAAGTAGGATTTAATGAGCTAATTTCTTTGCTAAGAAATCCCTTTAATAGTTAAAAACATAAAAAAGTGGTTCTCTGAGAAATCTCTCTCTTTTACATTATAATTGAAATTTTTCTTATAAGAATTATTTAATAATATAGCCCCTTTAAGAGAAAAGGAAAAAGAAAAAAAACACATTCAGTATGGCCTACCACCGATCTAAGTGTGGAATTAAGACAAAGGGGGCTTGGTTCCTGTATCAGAAATAGGCATGCCACTTCCTGAGCACTCAGAGCATCTGCTCCCTGGACCCAGTCTCAATCCAAATGCCACATGTGGTTTCTGCGTGTGACAGCTGAAGTGGCCTTTGATGTCCAGTTGGAATTTCAGTTTGAGCAGACTAGAATGGGCTCACATACAAACCTCAGATGGGTCCTATCGGTCAGAGAAAGCTTACTGGGCTGAGAGGGGCTAGGCGGACATTTTAGAAACAGTAACAGTTCATTTACTGGATATTTACCTTAAAAAAAAATAAGGTAGTTTGAGTGTTCACACAGTATCCTCGGGTTCTTTTATTTATTTTTTAGCGTGATTTTTGTGATAGGGCAAGTGTGCTCACCAGAGAGACAGAGAGACAGAGAGCAAGAAAGTACTCCCTGGGGGGATGGCCACACTACAATTCCTTCTCCTCTATTCTTTCGGGATTTTGGGGCATGCACGCACACATACCTGGTGTGAGCTTTAAGGCCCTGGGTCTAAGACCTGAACTGCAGTCATCTACATGGGAGTTCAGTGACATAACCATTGAGCAATATGCTGGTCCCATGCTTGGGTTCTTTAAGACAGTTCCTACTCTTTTTTGGATTTCATCTGCCTGTTAATATCTGTTCATATTGTGTCCAGAACAACAGAAGATCTGCACATATCTATGAAAGCAAGTCTTAGGTGTGTGGGGCGCAGGGCCTCTCTGCAGCTTTGGGTCTCATTCGTTCCAGCTTTGTCAAGAGGAAGTGAGAGCAGGGCTGGCAGGTGGCGCGGTGGTTAAGGCGTCTGGACTCCCACATGGCTGACCACGGTTAGTGTCCTGGACCTAGCAACTTGCTTTCTCGCTTTCCTTCTCTCTCACTGTCTCTTCTGGTCAACTTCAAAAAAATAAAATATAAAAAAATAATGACAATAAAATTAAATAAAATATTTTTTTAAAAAAAGAGGAGGTGAGAGCAACTCCCAGCCAGGAAACCAGCCTCTCACTGGCATTTAAGGGAGAGATGATCTAATGGCTCCAGTTCTATAGGCAAATTTCTAAAATTATTTTGAAGACAGATACGGAATAAACAGGTGTTAAAGGTTTTAATTACAAATTATATCTTTGGTTTTTTGTTTGTTTGTTTGTTTGTTTTGGAGAGGTTTTTGCTATAGGGTGCGTGTGCTCACCAGAAGGAGAGAGACAGAGAGAGAGAAAGTGAGAAATCCCCCAGGGGGGATGACCACGCCTCAATCCCTTCTCCTCTGCTCTCCTCTTGGGATCTTGGGCACGCACACACACGCGCCCGGCATGAGTTTAAGCCACCGGGTCCGGGACTCAAACTGCAGTTGACTACATGGGAGTCCAGCGACATAGCCATTACGCCAGCTGCTGGTCCCCAGATTATATCTTTGTAATTAACATAAAATTTTGATACATTTTTGCATAGGAAAAATAGATCTGTCATGACTTTTCCGACAACCCAGTATATTCATAACACGATTCATTGTTTATGTTATTATCAGTTATCCAGAGAATAACATAGAAAGCCTTTCATCTGACAGGTTCAAAGTTCTTTCAGCGTTACTTTGCAGATTAAGGAACTTCTGTTTAAAAATTGTAGGCATTTTGAAGACTACGGCCATGTTTTATACTTCCTTTTTTTTTTTTTTTTTTTTTTGGATATTTTTGCTAAAGGGTGGATTTGTTTGTGCTCGCTGGAGAGACAGAGAGACAGAAAGTGAGAAATCACCCCTTAGGAAGGATGGTCATGCCCCAATCCTTTCTCCTCCGTTCCCCTCCTGGGATTTTGGACATGCATGCACATGCACTTGGCGTGAGTTTCAAGCCTCTGGGGTCCGGGACTCAAACCGCAGTCAGCCATGTGGGAGTCCAGTGATGAAATCATTATGCCATTTGCTGGTGTCCCTACACTTCCTTTTTTCTTCTACTTCTGGTTTTTTTTTTTTTTTTTTTTTTCGTAATTGCTAGAGGGCACATGCACTTGCCAGAGACATGGAGAGACAGAAAAAAAGGGAGTGTACCCCTAATGGGGTGTGGTCACACCACAATCCCTTCTCCTCCTTTTCTCCTTTTAGGATTTTGGGCATTCATGCACATGTACACAGCATATATTTCAAGCCAACAAGGCTGGGATTCAAATTACAGTCAGCCATATAGGATCTGGCTCCATAACCACTAGGCTACCGGGCTGGCCCTATACTTCCTTTATATTTTACAAGTCCCAGCAGGGTATCATGTATGTAGTACCACTTAGGAAATACTTGCTTTAAAAAAAAAAGAAAAAAAAGCAATAACAAATAACCGTGCTCTAATTCCGAGAGTAGGCCTGTCTTTATCCTCACTTCTGGGGACTGAATAGTGATATTTAATTGAAAGAAAACAGAACTGGAGATGTTGCCACTTCTGTGAGTGATCAAAGCAGCTGACCTTCCTATATAACAAAAACTGTACTGAGTACTTGACACACATTATCGTATTTAAACTTCACCACCCCCAACAGGCTGACCAGTACTATAAGACCACTCCTACTTTACGCATGACAAAACATGACACAAGTCACACAATTAATAAATAGCTACGTCAGGACTCGAATCCGGTTACCAGTCTCCAGTGCCTTTAGGAACAATCCTCATTAACAGAATATCTGATAATGAGAAGCATAACTCCACTTAGTAAGTACCTTTCTCCAAGCCCCACAGAACAGTATCTGAAGTGGGAGGAAAAGAGGAGAAAGCCTAACACGGTTCATAACATAGCATCTCAATATGCCGAGTTTAACGTTCCTTCCTGTGCATTATCTCACGTAATCCTCACAGCACCCTGTGAAGTCTGCTACTGTTATATTATCCCTTATGTGCATTAAAGAAATAACTGTTTAGAGGACAGGGAGTGCAATAGGAAGTAAATGCTAACGTGTTCAGGAGCAGGGAGGTAGCACAGCTACTGAAGACTCGGGCCTGCCCTAGGCCTCTCATTTGGCTCACAGGACTGCTGTGGGCACTTCCTACTTCCTTCTCTTCTGATATGTTGTTGGCAACACTCTCTAGTCAGCAGTAAAGCGTGTACTTGTCTCTACCTGCCCCATAAATACAAATATGGTTAATATTGACTTGCTGTGTCATTAAGCCATTTTAAAAGCACAGGCAAGGTAGAGAGGAAACAGCATGTATGGCATGCTATGTAACGGTTAAAAGAATGAATTAGATTTCAACATACTGCCATGAAAACATCTCCATGCAAAACTTTTTTTTAAAGCAAATTGAGAACAAAAAGTACAGTTATGGTACCATTGTGTTTTAAAAAGTCACACAAAACAATAGATACATCCACACCCACATCTGTGCAAACACAGATAGAAACAGTTGGTCATAACTCCAATTGGTAAGAATGGTTTCCCTGGGGAAAAGACTGGGTTTGGCATAAGAAGGATAGTATTAGTGGACTTTGGTTTTATTTTTTTTTAAGCATAATTTATTTATATAATGTGTATGTAAAAGAAGGAAAGAACAGGAAGAAGGGAGAGAAAGAAATGATGCTGTCAGAAAATAAGAGCTAGCAACATGCCATAAAGAAGGTATACCGGGCTGGCAGGTGGCATGGTGGTTAAGGGTAATGGACTCCCACATGGTCGACATGGTTCAAGTCCCAGACTTGGCAGCTTGCTTTCTCACTTTCCCTCTCTCTCTCTCACTCTGTCCCTCTCTGGTCAAATAAAAATAAAAATAAATAAATAAAGTTGAATAAAATAATTCTAAAAAAAATAAAAATATAAAAGGAAGAGATACCAAAGCACCAAGCTAAAATTTGCTGTTTCATTCATGCCCACAAAAGACCAAGAGACTGGAAGAGAAGTCCCCATGTTGACATTATTATTATCAATTCAATGTCTTTTAAAATTGAATGTCTCTTATCTCTACTGGAAATACAGTCCTGAGAAGTTCACAAGCTTTGGAACTGGATGACCTGGGTTCATGGTCTGACTCTGCATTTCTCTGTAAGCATGGGCTAATTTCTCAGGGCCTTAGTTTCCTTATCTGCAGAGTGAAGAGAACAGTAAAACATTTTACAGGGAGCTGTGAGGAGTAAATGAGATAACCAATGAAAAGAACACCTAACCTTGCAACTGAGACTTGTAAATTACAAATTGTATTAGTGCTGGCCCTCTTCCCACTTTACAGAATTATTGTTCTCTTACACCTCTAAGACATCTGAATGTCCCACACTGATAAACTAATAAATCATTAATCTTCAGTACATGAGGGAACTTTAAAAATGTCACAGAAAATAGAAATAAAGCATGGGTTTATTTTGGTGCAGGACATTTTTGAAATCTGTGCATAGTTTTTTCATAACATGCATTTTCCATAAACTATTATCCTTTGTAATATCTGATGATGGGCTGCTGTTATTCAAGACTTTAGATTATGCAGATGTATGATTTTTCAGCTTCAGTAACCCATATTCATAAATTTATTTTAAGGAATATACTTATTTGATTTTATTTTTAAAATATATCTCTTCCTTGTGAAATCTTTTGATGCAAGAATTAAAATATCCAAATCAGGGATGCTATTGGAAGTATAAGCCAAAAATATAACTAAAAATTTTTTTGCATTTAAAAATGTGTTTATTTGTGGTCCTAATAAAATTTTAGACTGTTCTGAAATTTCAAGAATCCAATTATAAGTCTTATAATTAAAGGGATTAGAAAAATAAAGAGAAACTCTAATGCCACTAATATAATTATACACAAAAAACCCACATGAACTAATTCATCAATAGCAGTTGCATGCACACAGTACCATGTCCAAGCCATGCACGATGTAACTATTTTTGATTACGGTCTCACCTTTGAGAGAGAGCCAGGTTCTCCTCTGCTTTTGCTGGATGTGCATGTGTTAAAAAGCGCAGGGACCTGAGGTGTTCTGGTAAAGTAAATAAGAATCCAGTTAGAGATGTTTTGCGGGTTGAGTTCAGAAAGGATCCATTTGAAGGAACCAGTTCCAAGCACACAAAGCACACATCCCTCCCATGCTCCTCCACCCCATTAAACTGGGCTGTCATTTTAGAGCTGGGCACCCATTGTTCACTTTCTTCTACTCTAATTAGATTTGACAGATTGCTCTTTCTAGCTAGACTGGCTGTTGCCAAGAACAGAGAGAAGAGACGAGGCTGACCTTGTCATTATGCCCTTGGGATCAGGGCCCACCCCACCCCCATTCTAGTCTGCAGATCACTGAGACACATCCTCTGCAGCTTCTAGCCTGTTCTCCAGCCGTTCTTACATGCCCCCTGGCAATCTTCAAACCACCCGAGTTTTCTTACTTTCTACATTGTGAGATGCAAAGACTAGGTAGGCTGCAGAGAGTGAGGTAAATGGTGCTCTAATATTTGTCATAATCATTCTCTGACTCTTTTCTTTCTTTCTTTCTTTCTTTTTTTTTTTCTGCAGGCCTGGAAAGAGAAACAGATCTCAGCTTTTCAAAAGGGAAAGATACTGCAGTTTCTCTGGTGAGCCAGAAAATATTGATTGCTTAATGAGACAGAGCTTAAAAAGGATTCCGTGTGTCTAAATCAAACGCCTTGCCACAATGCCCTCAGTTTCCATATCTGTAAAATGTCATCAACAATTCTTGAACCTTTGCATATCAAACATGTTATACTGATACTATGTAAGCATTAAATTATAAAATGATAGAACTAGAAATGATCCTAGAGATCATCTAGTCTAATATCTTTGTTTAAAAGGTTATAAAACAGGGAACCAGCAGTTAGCGTAATGGTTATGTCACTGGACCCTAACGTAGACGACCACGGTTCATGTCCCGGACCCAGTGGCTTAAAACTCACGCCGGGCGCGTGTGCATGCATGCCCAAGATCCTGAGAGGAGAATGGAGGAGAAGGGATTGTGGCGTGACCATCCTCCCTGGGGGGTGATTTTTCGCTTTCTGTCTCTCTGTCTCTGTCTGTCTGTCTGGCAAGCGCACGCACCCTATAGCGATAACCTCTCCAAAAAAAAAAAAAAGGTTATAAAACAGACCAAAAAGAGGGAGGTGACATGCACAGTGTCATGAAATTAGTTAACAGACTTTAAACACCTGGCAGTGAACAACAGCCGGCGAATCAGCTTTGTCACTGATCTGCTTCTTCCCAGTTTATCCTATGCTTGGTAATAAACCATACTGGCCAGGAGAGAAGTATCTCTCCAAAGCTTATATTTTCAGAAATGCATCCCTTCCCTGAGAACCGGCTGGTCTTGTAACAGCCCCTGAGTTACCAAGTACCACATGACTTACATAGGGCATAGGATACAGCTCAACAGGCCGGAGGTGGGGGTCTGCTCCCAAATAGAAGTCCCCTATCCCTGACCCAGCTCTGGCCATGCCATGGGCTTGAGAGTTGTAAGTAGGAATGACGGTTAGGAAGTTCTTCTTGGAACAGCTCTAGTGTTTACTGGGCTGTAATGTAAACTCAGCGCACTCATTTTCCTTTCATTCACCTACTCACAAACATTCTCATTTCACATTCATGAAAGTCCATTATCCGTTAAGCCCCTGCAAGCTGGTAAGACTGCTACAAAGAGTAGAACCTGGCCCTAAGGAGCCTCAGGAGTCAGCAGGGTAAACACTTATGTGCAGTGGAATACATAGGCAGGAACACGTATGTACGGAGCCATGCTGAAAGGAAGAAGTGGTCAATTTCTCTTGGTAGAGATTCAAGGACTCAGAAAAATGTCATAGAGGAGGTGACACTTGAGCTGAGCTTTGGGAAATAAAGGTTATTTTCCAGAGGGAGAGAGATGCTGGTACATGGTACATCTATTTATTAGTTAAGAGAGTGAGTATGGTGGGTTTTTTTTTGGGGGGGGCAGTTTTTAGCTTACATGGAATAAGAAAATAAAGATGAGACTGGAAATTTCGGTGGAGATCAATGAAAACATTATATAAAAGAGGAAAAAGACTGAAGTAACAGGATCCTAACTGCATTTTAGAAAGATGGCTGTCACCTTGATGCAGAAGATGCTTAGAAAGATCAGTGGGAAGCAGCAAGACTCAAGGCAAAAAGACTTTAGACCACTGCAAAGACTTAGGAGAGATAAGACAGTTGGCCTAGTCTCTTCAACAAGTCATTGAGAAGAAAAGAAGGGAGGAGACTGTTGTAGTTTCTAGGAGACTTTAATTACATGCAGAGACATACAACTACATGTAATGTATGGACCCTTCATGGGTGGTGATTCAAACACCACCTGTAAAGGAAAAATCTGGGAGACAACAGTATTAGATGATATTAAAGATTTTTATGGTTAATTGTGCTAGGTGTAGTAATCCTATTGAGGTAATGTAATAATACAGTATATTGAGAGCCGGCAAATGATGTGGTCATTAAAGCGCTGGATGCCAATCACGGTTCAGTTCCAGTCCTGGCAACTTGCTTTCTCACTTTCTCTCTCTCTTTCTCTGGTCAAATTAATAATAATAATAATAATAACAACAATAATAATGGTGACTAAAATTAAATTTAAAAAATATATATATATATGTCACTATAGGGCATGTGTGCTCACCAGAAAGAGAGAGACAGAGAGATAGAAAGTGAGAAATCACCCCCTCCCCAGGGGGGATGGCCACGCTGCAATTCCTTCTCCTCCATTCTCCTCTCAGGATCTTGGGCATGCACGCACATGCGCCTGGAGTGAATTTAAGCCAATGGGTCTGGGACTCAAACTGCGGTCAACTACATGGGAGTCCAGTGACATAGCCATTATGCCATCTGCTGGTCCCAATAATTCTTAAAAAAAAATTGCTATAGGGCACATGCACTCTCAGAGAAAGAGAGCGAGCAGTCATCCAGGGAGGATGACCATGTTGCAATCCCTTCAGGCCTTCCTAACAGTCTTTGCACCTCAATCCACCCGGTCTCGTCGACCAGATCACAGGCGCATGAGCCTGCACTCGTGCTTAGGGAAGTCCCAGGATGCAAAACCAGGACCTTTCCCATGTTAGTCCAGTTACATTACCACTGCCCCACCACCTGGTCCTTTAATTTTTTTTTTTTTTTTGAGAGGTTTTTGCTATAGGGCGCGTGCGTTTGCCAGACAGAGAGAGACAGAGAGATAGAAAGCGAGAAATCACCCCCCAGGGGGGATGGCCACGCCGCAATCCCTTCTCCTCCATTCTCCTCTGGGGATCTTGGGCATGCACGCACACGCACCCAGCGTGAGTTTTAAGCCACCGCGTCTGGGACACGAACCGCAGTTTGACTACATGGGAGTCCAGCGACATAGCCATTACGCTAACTGCTGGTCCCCCTGGTCCTTTAATGTTTTACACAGCATTCTCACTCCTACTGAACTGCAGTGGACATGGCTTGTCTTCCTGTATTTCTAATGGTAGACCTGGTTTTCTTAGGCAATTTTCTGCCCTTGGTCTTTGTGATCTAGGTATGGCTCTTTCCCCTCCTGGCCCTCCTGGAGGAGGGCAAAATGGATTTAAATCAGTCAGTGTATCCCATTTCTGTGGCTTCACTAATTGGTTCAGGATAAGCATGAGCTCTAAGCCTTTCCAGTCAGAGTACATCTCAGGACTTTCTCTAGAATTACTGAAGTAGGGTCTCTCTCTGTCTCTCTGCTGGACATGGAGTTAATAGGATACAGGGCTGCTGAAGCCATTTTGATATCACAAAGAATAAGCTCATTTGAAAAGGAAGCCAAGACATAGCCAAGAGAAAGCTGGAGAGAAACAGAATCTTGGTAATAGAAACAGAGCTCCTGAATCCAGCCATGCATGGAAAGAAAACCAATGTCAGTTATTTGCAACAAAGTCATCTTAACCGATGTAATATTTATGTATACCTTGTTCATCGTTCAACACAAGACTATCAGTAAATGTGTTTTTAATAGAAAAACAGTGAGTTGTAAGAAACAGCAAATATTGGGACCAGCAGTTAGCATAATGGCTATGTTGTTGGACTCCCATGTAGCCGACCATGGTTTGAATCTAGGACCTGGCAGCTTAAACTCACGCAGGGAGCG
The DNA here is from genome assembly GCF_000334495.1 of Tupaia belangeri chinensis. Classification (NCBI taxonomy): domain Eukaryota; kingdom Metazoa; phylum Chordata; class Mammalia; order Scandentia; family Tupaiidae; genus Tupaia; species Tupaia belangeri. Next base: position 2,635,622 of record NW_006205509.1, read on the forward strand.
TGTGCGTGCGTGCCCAAGATCCCGAGAGGAGAATGGAGGAGAAGGGATTGCAGCGTGGCCATCCCCCCGGGGGGGGGGGGGGTGCTTTCCGGCTTTCCGTTCTGTCTCTCTGTCTAATGACGCGCCCTATAGCAAAAACCTCTCAAAAAAAAAAGAAAAAAGAAAGAAAAAAAAAAAGGAAAAAAAAAGAAAGGGACCAGCAGTTAGCGTAATGGCTATGTCGCTGGACTCCCATGTGGTCTACTGCAGTCCGAGTCCCAGACCTGGTGGCTTAAAACTCATGCCAGGCGTATGTGTGTGCGTGCCCAAGATCCCGAGAGGAGACCGGAGGAGAAGGGATTGCAGCGTGGCCATACCCCTGGGAGGTGATTTCTTGCTTTCTGTCTCTCTGTCTCTCTCTGTCTGGCGCACTCCATAGCAAAACAAACAAACAAACGAAAAACAGCAATTATTTATTTCTGTAGAGCAATTTGGTGATATGTATTTATAGTCTTAAAAAAGGACCATCCTAGGACCAGCAGTTAGCGTGATGGCTATGTTGCTGGACTCTAATGTAGTAGAATGCAGTTCGAATCCTGGACCCAGTGGCTTAAACTCATGCTGAGCAGATCCTGAGAGGAGAATGGAGGAGAAGGAATTGCGGTGTGGCCATCCTCCCTAGGGGGTGATTTCTTGCTTTCTGTCTCTGTCTCTGTCTTTTTAGTGAGCACACACGCCCTGTAGTAGAAACCTCTCCAAAAAAAAAGGACCATCCTTCCAGAGATGGGTGGTGACAATGGTTCCACAACAACATGAACATACTTAATACCACCGAACTGCACATTTAAAAATGGTTAAGGATCGGCCCCAGGGGGACCAGCAGTTGGTGTAATGGCTATGTCGCTGGACTCCCATGTAGTCAACCATGGTTCAAGTCCCAGACCTGGTAGCTTAAACTCACACTGGGCACATGTGTGTGCGTGCCCAAGATCCTGAGAGGAGAATGGGGGAGAAAGGATTGCAGCGTTGCCATCCCCCCTGAGGTGTGATTTCTTGCTTTCTGTTTCTCTATAGCTCTCTCTGTCTTTCTGGTGAGTGCATGTGCCCTATAACAAAAACTTCTCAAAAAAAAAAAAATAAAAGGTTAAAGACCGGCCCCAAAGCCTTCTTGGTTAGGGGAGGCAATTCCCATATGCTGACAATGGTTTAAATCTGGGCCTTGGATGTAAATTCCTCCGTGTGTGTGTGTGTGTGGGGGGGTGCTTTCTCACTTTCTCTCTCTCTGTTTCCAGCAATCACATGTGTACTCTGGCAAATTAAAAAAAAAAAAATTACCAAAAAAAAGAAGGAAGTGTATCCTCAGGAAATAACTAGATAAGTATACAAAGTACCTATTTATAATATCGATACCGATTGACTAATAAAATTACAGTATACTTAAATGATGGTATATTATGTTATTATTAAAATGTTAAAGTAGAGGTTATCAACATAGCCTAGTGGTTAAGGGAGCCAGATTCCTTATGACCAACTTCATTTAGAATCCTGGGTTGAAGAAAGGGAGTGGGATTGTGGCGTGACCATGTCCTAATAGTGAGAATCTTCTCCCTTTCCCTTCCTCTCTCTGGCAAATGCATGTGCCCTGTGGCAATTTAAATAAACAAGTGAAATGAACATTTAAAGTAGATGTACATGCCACTTCCTGAGACTGCATGCATCAAGAGTGTTAGAAATATTGGGGTTGTATTAATATTAAATGGTGTCACAAAAAAGGCAAGACTTCGCTTTCATTTGTTTGTTTTTGTTTTTTAGAGAGAGAGATTTTTGCTACAGGGCATGCCTGCTTGCCAGAGAGACAGAGAGAGAGAGAGAGAGACGGAAAGCAAGAGTTCACCCCTCAGCGGGGATGGCCATGCTATGATCCCTTCTAGCTGCAATCCCTTCTCCTCCAGTCTCCTCTTGGAATTTTGAGCGCACACACACACACACACACACACACACACACACTCCCGACGTGAGTTGTTTTTTTTTTTAAGAATTATTTTATTTAACTTTATTTATTTATTCATTCATTTATTTCAATTTGACCAGAGAGGGACAGAGTGAGAGAGAGAGAAAGCAAGAAAGCAAGCTGCCAGATCCGGGACTCAAACCACAATCAGCCATGTGGGAATCCAGTGCCTTGAACCACCACGCCACCTGCCGGCCCCCTGGCGTGAGTTTTATGCCACTGGGTCCAAGACTTGAACTATAGTCGACTACATGGGAGTACAACGACATAACCATTATGCCATTTGCTGGTCCCCTTTATTTATTTATTTATTTATTTATTTATTTTTGACATGTAATGACCTCTGCATTTTTTATTGGCCTGTTACTTCCCAAGGATACCCTGTTTCTACTGTCTCAGTGCCTCAAAACCTTGGTATCATTGGTCTCAGACACCACCTTGCCATCTACCATCCTGCAGGTGGTGGCCTTCTGGATGGTCTGCATGGAGTTGGTGCTGTCCAGGGCATCACTGAGGCTGAAGTCCTCGCTGTCTTCCAGCAGGTGACAGCAGGTGGCAATCTCAGCCTCCAGCTTGACCTTGATGTTCAGCAGAGCCCCGTACTCCTGGGCCTGGCGCTGCCCCTCTGCCCAGGTCTGTGCCAGCTCTGACTCCAGGTGCAGCAGGACCCCACTGAGCTGCTCCATCTGCATGGCGTAGCAGGCCTCCACCTCCCTCAGGCTGTCCTCCAAGCTGGCCTCCAGATTTCTCATGGAGTCCAGGTCAGTCTCCAAGGACTGGGCCGTGCGTCTCAGCTCCGTGAGTGTCGATTCTGCAGCTCCGACCTCGGCAGACTGTGTGGTGACCACTGTGGTGCTCTCCTCAATCTGCAGAGTGGATATGGTCCATCAGGCCCCTCTCCCCTGCCTGCCTCCCTTCTACACGCCGGCCATTTCCTTCTTTGCTCACCTGCTGGGACCAGTATTTGTCCAGCTCCTCTCGGTTCTTCTGAGCCAGCTCATCATATTGGGCCCGGATGTCTGCCATGATCTTGCTGAGGTCTTGAGATTTGGGAACATCCATGGTCAACCCAGAGCTGGCAATCTGGGCTTGTAGGCCATTGACTTCCTCCTCATGGTTCTTCATGAAGAGCAGCTCCTCCTTGAGAGCCTCGATCTCTGTCTCTAGCTGCAGCCGAGTGACATTGGTGTCATCAATGACCTTGCGGAGTCTGTGGATGTCGCTCTCCACAGACTGATGCATGGCCAGCTCTGTCTCATACTTGACTTTAAAGTCATCAGCAGCAATACAGGCATTGTCTATCTGCAGAACGATGCGGGCATTGTCCACAGAGTTTGCAAAGATGTGTGCCCTCAGCTCCTCGATGGTCTTGAGGTAATGCTCCCAGTCTCTGACCTGGGGCCCCATTTTCTCCAAGTGTTCCCAAATTTTGCTCTCCAGCCTCCAGTTATCCGTTTCCAGGTTCCTCACTCTGTCCAGGTAGGAGGCCAGGTGGTCGTTCCGGTCTTGCATGGTCTCCTTCTTGCCCTGGATGCTCCCCATTCCGGCCAAACCCCCGGCCATCCCCGCCTCCAGGCCCCCGGCTCCCCAGCCTCCCCAGCCTCCCCGGACCGTGCTGGAGCAGGAAACTGAGATCCAGGAGCCTGAGCCACCAGCGCCTGCATAGACACTGGTGGCACTGCTGGCTGGCTGGACCCGGTAGCTGGGCGCCTGGACTAAGCTCAGGGACTGGTAGAGAAGGTGGAGAAGGTGGTGGAGCGGGTGGTGAAGCTCATGCTGCTGGAGAAAGAAAGCAAGAAGTCAGGAATCTGGTTCAAGCAGCCTTGTTTGTTTTTTAATTAAGTATAGGCAGTGTGTACATGTTGGAGAGAGAGAGAAAGTGAAGTGAGAAAGCACCCTGCAGGGGAGATAGCCACACTACAATCCCTCTCTTCCATTCTCCTTTGGGATTTTAGGGAGGCATGCACACATGCCCAGCACATTTTTCAAATCACAGGGTCCAGGACTCGAACCATGGAAACCATGTGGTGTCTAGCTACCTTAGCTATCAAGCCACCTAGCTGGCCCAAAGCAAGACTTCTTACAAGAATTATGAATTGGAGCCAATGCATTGGAAGAACATCATTCAGTAACTGATGGGAGATAAATTATTCACTTAGAACACCATATTTCACTGAATTTCAGACACCAATGGTTATAAGATGCTGCTTGATTTCAGAAATGTTAAAATGTGAAAAGATGTGGGAACCAGCAGTTAGCGTAATGGCTATGTCGCTGGACTCCCACGTAGTCGACTGCGGTTCGTGTCCCGGACCCGGTGGCTTAAAACTCACGCCGGGCGCGTGTGCGTGCATGCCCAAGATCCCGAGAGGAGAATGGAGGAGAAGGGATTGCGGCGTGACCATCCCCCCTGGGGGGTGATTTCTCGCTTTCTGTCTCTATGTCTCTCTCTGTCTGTCTGGCGAGCGCACGCGCCCCATAGCAAAAACCTCTCAAAAAAAAAAAAAAGTGAAAAAATGTTCACCTCAAATAAACTAAATACAATATGTTCAGGGGCAGAACTATGGAGGGAAAGGAATGGGATGTTGGGATATAGGACGTGAAGATCATTAGATAAACTCAAGAAGTTCATGGTTTATAGATAAAATTAACTTACATCTAATTTAAAGGAGTTAGTGAAAAGCCTTGATGAAGTGAACAATATGGCCACAAAAACATATAATGATTAATTTTGCGACTAAAAGAAGTAGTCTTCCCTGTTAATTTGAACATTGTATATTTGGTAACAGTGGGTGTTAATTCATCTGCACATGTGGGTTTCTTTCTCTATTTTTAGTGGAAGCTTTCTCTTAAGTGGAGGCTGCACTTGAAATCCGCCTCCAACTCCATTTTTAAAAAAGGGGTTTGGCAGCTAAGGAGAGATAAAAAGGTCCCAGTATGGGCCCCAGAAAACAAACAGAAAAGGAGTAGGAGCAAAGGATTGTTAGTACTCAAGGGGAAGGATCAAAATGTCTGCCTTGTCCATGTAAACAGAATATAGGGCACTCAAGACTCTCCTAAAGGGTGTTCTATATCTTCCCATCTTGTTCAACACTTTCACTGTAAGCCTTACTGTTATATAAAACTCAACTGCTTCTATCCAAGCAGTCTCACAAGTTAGGAATTTGGCCAGCTGTCCAGCTGTGGGGAAGTAGGCTAAAAAATGTCAAGCATTCTCTCCCTCTCTCTCTCCTCACACACACACGTTCACAGCTTTCAGTGCTTAGCAATACGGTATATACGCTACTTGCTCATATAGCTCATTTCTTATTTTCAGTTATTTTTGTTCTCTGTACAGTGGGAAGCATTAAGGAAGGCAAACTTGTTCTTAGTTATTACTCTGATTCACAGCAAGTTCAAGTCATGCCCAGGGCCATTGCCATTGACCATTGCTGCACCCAAAACACTTTCCTGAAACCCTTCCACTGGATGTGATTACTGACCACAGGCAAAGGGACTGGGCCAACATCCACGGTGTAGTTCTAAGACAAGATGTACCGGTAAATAAATTTCCCTCACAGGATGTCAGATCTAGAAAGAAACCTAAAAAATATTTAAGCTCTGCACTCTTAACCTTTGGTATGCAACAAACTCACTTTAGTTCTTAAAATATCACTCGAGTGGGGATCCAGGGTTGAACATGTTTCAGAAAGATTCACAGGTGATTTTGATGTGCATTAAAGAATGAGATTCACCCTTCTAATCCCACCCCTCTTATTTTACTTCATATCTTGCTAACTTACTAAATATTCAGCACTCTTGGGGACCAGCAGGTGGCACGGTGGTTAAGAAGCTGGATTCCCACGTGGCCAACTACAGTTTGAGTCTCAGACCCAGTGGCTTGCATTCTCACTTTCTCTCTCCCTCTCTTTCTCTCTCTGGTGAGCACATGTGCCCTAGAGCAAATAAAAATATTAATAATAAATAAAATTAAATAGTTTAAAGATGTAGTCAGCAAAAAGTGTCATTTTTCTAGAATGACTTCATTGACATCTTTCATCTTTGGGATGGCGGCTGAAGTAATGGGAAGGGACTTTTAGAGGAATGGGCACATTTGAAAAATATTAAGGTTACAGAATAGGCAGAACTTACTAATGAAAAATAAGTATATTTTACAAAATCACAAACCATAGTAGCAGTAACACACTGGGTGGGCACATGTGTGTCCAAGATCATGACGGGATGCAGAATTGTAGAAAAAAAGGATTGTGGCATGGCCAGGTCCTGTTGGGGGCTGTTTCCTATCTCTCTATCTTATGCATAAGAATATGTGCTATGGCATTTAAAAAGTCATAAAGATCAGTGAATTTGAGAATAAGAATCAATAATAATTTAGGATAATTTCACATTTTTCCAAGTTTTATGTCATCTTGCCAGAGGGAGAGAGCGGCAAAGTGAGAAGTCACCCCCCGAGAGGATGGGCCATAGTAATCTCTTCTCCATTCTCCTCTCAGAATTTTGGGTATGTACATGCCTACAGTAATTTTCAAGCCATCAGGCCTGAGACTTGAACCACAAGGCCAGCCGTGTGGGATCCAGCCCCCTTAACCACCATGCCACCAGTTGGTCTGTCATCTACAATTTAAGTAAGTTAATTCTCTATATCCTGCCAAACATGTTTTCCTTAAACATCCCATTTATAATATTGCTTTTATTGATCCAGGGCCTTTAATGACTCTCTCCCTGCTAGTGAGCCAAGCCTAAACTCTACTTTAAAGGCCTTTGTAGCTCGGTCCAGCGCTTGCCATCAACTTCACCCAGTTGTGGTCAGGCTGACTACATCATTCTCTAAAACAAAGTCTTACTCCTGCTTCTGCACTCTTGCCACCCTCTTACCTGTGGCAGTCCTTTCCCTATGCACATCTCAGGGACCATTTGAAGCTCACTGCAAGGTTATTTTTCCATGAGATTCTGCCTGCCTGGTTTATGCATCCTCATGCCCTCTGAACTAAACTCATAGTTGATAGCATCTGCCTGAACACCTAATTACATGTGCTCATTTTACTGTTGTTTTGATGTATGTTTATAATGTTTTTCCCAACTAGATGGTACATTTATTGAGGGTAGGAGCCATAATTTATACTTCTCTTATATCATAAATTCTATGATATGAATTCTATGAATCAGACTATGCTCAAATCCTGCTTCTCCTACTTGCTATTATAGCTATGCAGCACTGGGCAAATGGTGTAACCTTTCTATGCCTTAGATCCTTATATTCAAAATGGAGATGATAAGAGTAACAATCTTATAAGACTGACTATAGGACTAAATGAGGCAACTCATGTAAAGAACTCACAGATGCCTGGCATGCTTTAAGAACTTACCAAACATTAGATAGTATTATTATGGTTCACTTTATTTAGAACGCCTTTGGACACTGAATAGATGCCTAAAAATTGAATTTTAATTATTAACCAGGTGGCATCTAGATCTCTTTAATATAAAAAAAATTGTTTTTCGGTTTGTTATAGGACACGTGTGCTCGCCAGAGAGAAACAGAGAAACAGAGAGAGGGGGAAAGTGAGAAATCACCCTCTGCAGGGGATGGTCACACTGCAATCCCTTCTCCTCCATTGTTCTCTTGAGATTTTGAGCACACATGCACATATGCCTGGTGTGTTTTTTTTCAAGCCACTGGGCCCAGGACTCGAATTACATAATTGGCCATGTGATTCCAGCCGCCTTAAACTCCATGTCATCTGTTGATCTATAAATCTCTTTTAGATGACTAAGAGAATGCAAAACTATTGGGTTGTAGCAAAATGGTTATATTTGTACAGATAAAATTAGGACAACTTTACTAGGAAAACTTTACTAGGAGGATTTTACTTCCTTTTTTATTTTAGAGAGAGGTTTTTGTTATAAAGCATGTGTGCTCACTGCTGGTACCATCTAGATGGCTGATGTCCTCTAGATGGCTGTGGGGTGTGCGATCCATACTCCTCCTCCATTCTCCTCTTGGGATTTTGGGCACACATGCACACATGTCCGGGGTGAGTTTTTTTGTTTGTTTGTTTTTTGTTTTTTTGGAGATTTTTTTTTCGCTATAGGGTGCATGCACTCGCCAGACAGAGACAGAGAGACAGAAAGCGGGAAATCACCCCCCAGGGGGGATGGTCACACCGCAATCCCTTCTCCTCCATTCTCCTCTCGGGATCTTGGGCATGCATGCACACACGCCCGGCGTGAGTTTTAAGCCACTGGGTCCAGGACACGAACCACGGTCGACTACGTGGACTACGTGGGAGTCCAGCGACATAGCCATTACGCTAACTGCTGGTTCCCTCCGTGGTGAGTTTTAAGCTGCCGGGTCCGGGACTCAAACCGCAGTAGATTGTGGGAGTTCAGTAACATAACCCTTAAGCCATCTGCTGGTCCCAGGACAGCTTTACGTTTTAAATTTGAGGAGCATCTCACCATGGCCCCTATGGCCTCCCCTGAGTGCTGGAGCCCAAATGAGAAATCAAGAGGATTATCTCTCCAACTTCATAAAAAGATTGGAAATGAAAATCACCAAAACAGAACTGAGATGCCTAGGGTATTCCAGGAGCTAAGTACCAGTAATCTGCTACGAATCCACAGGAAAGAATCTCCAATTGTGGAGCTTTCTGTTTGTGCATAAATGTACCTCAAAACACACACACACACAAATCACTGTACTTGCCTGTTAGTAATTGAGGCGACAGTATGTCTAGTAGAGTGCAAGAGAATAATAAATGTGAGAAGGTAATTAGAGAGTCAAGGCCGAGCTCTAGACACACACTATCATTATATTTTATATTACAGCAGTTACCACGCACGCCCCTTCCTCCAGTATTCTACAAACTAATGGCATCAAGCAGCTTATCTGGAAGGGCCAAAAGCTTTGCATCCTACATAGTCCCTGAACTGCCTCATCCTGGTAAAATGCTTGGTACTCAGGTTACTGTGGAGAAGATAAATGACTGCTGTGAGGAGGAACAGGAGACTGCACCCACTGGTATATAAAGATGGCTGTAGGATGTGTGATCCATACCATCATAAGATAGCGTAGAACTGTGTTCAAAATAAACTTTATGGGGGACCAGCAGTTAGCGTAATGGCTATGTCGCTGGACTCCCATGTAGTCGACCGCGGTTCGCGTCCCGGACCCGGTGGCTTAAACTCACGCCGGGCGCGTGTGCGTATGTGCCCAAGATCCCGAGAGGAGAATGGAGGAGAAGGGATTGCGGCGTGGCCATCCCCCCTGGGGGGTGATTTCCTGCTTTCTATCTCTCTGTCTCTCTCTGTCTGGCTGGCGAGTGCACGCGCCCTATAGCAAAATAAACTTTATGGGATTATTTATCTTCCATTACATTTAAATATTATATTTTTCCAAATGAGAAATTAAAAATAAGAGCTGGTTGAAAAACAGCTGATTTATTATTCTAGGATGTGAAGATACAAGACACAGAAGCTAGAAGGCAACTGTGCCAAACAGCCCCATCTGCCTTACAGCTTCCTGTGTCCAAAACCTCTTAAGGTGATGGTTGATGGGCCATAGACACTGGGCGGGCTGGGATCTGATGTGCTGGGAGGCCAGGGTGTCATGAGAAGAGGGTGCATACCCGGTCTCCTGACTGGTTCTGCCACCTCCTAGCTCTGCCTCTTCAGACAGGTCACTCCACTTTTCTGATCTAAGATTCTTCATCAGTAAAATGTCCAATGAGGGGCAGGAAAATCATCTTTAGGACTCTTTCCAGCACTGTTTATTCTTCTGAGCCTAACAAAATCTATACATTACTCTGTTCCTCTCTTTAAGTTATTTATTTTATTTTACTTATTATTATTACAGGCACACTCACCAGAGAGAGAGAGAGAGAGAGGTAAAGTGAGAAAGCAAGCTGCCAGGTCCAGGACTCGAACCAAGTAGACCATGTGTGAGTCCGGCACTTTCACCACTATGTCACCTGCTGACCCCAATTACTCTGGGTTTTACATTACTCCTGGGCCACTGGGAAAGTAATGATGCATTTTTGCATAGAAAAACACATCATGACTTTCCTGACAACTCAGTATTTCCCTCAAAAATCTTCCTCTCTGCCCCAGTCCTATTCCTCCCAACACGTATACCCTGACCCTCTCTCCTTTTAATTTTCAGTTCAGCCTTTCAAAACTATTCCCAAGCCTAAATATATTGATTACAACAATATGCTCCTTACGTTTTTCCCCCCTGGAGGTGTCTGGGAGGCAGTAGCTACAAGTTCAAATTTAAATGTGAAGTTTCAAAGGAGTGGGAGGACGAGGATACTGAATGTCTGGCCATGTGGAGCTGTCTCAAGGCAGTTTCCCCACACAAACTGAACAGTAGTTCCACCCAAAGCTGATGAATATACTGCTTCTCTATTTCCCATCAACTGGTTCCTTAGGATTGCTCTAAAGCCTCCCTAATTGTTCTAAACCAGGCTGGTCTTTCAATGCAGTCCTCTGATATAATTTCTGAGCAAGTAGTCAGCATAAAAAAGACTAGGTCAGCTCTCTTTGTGTGTCAGTGCTTGGCAGCACAGCTCCTCTGGGATGTGTCTGCTGGCATCCTCCCAGCCTAGCATTCAACAATAAAAGCTCCTCTTTGTGCTTCCAGTAAGTCATAAATAAATCTCCTCCATCCCACCTGCTTTCTGCAAAGCACTTCCACTGTGTCCTTCACCTTGGGTTAAAGAGAGAGGCACGATCACTGCTGTAGGGAGAGTCTTCAAATGCCCACTGAGCCATTGTCCCTTTTCATTGTTCCTACTTCCAACATTTGGATGTGTAATGTGAGTTAGTCTATTTAGTTGCCAGCTTCTGACAGGGCTCTGCTTTCCCACTTTATGCTAATTGCCTTTTTGAAGCTGCCCAGCCCTAAGTAACCCTCTCGTGTATACAAAGTGTTAGTTAAAAAAGGGAGGCTCATTTTCTGAGCGGCAGGAAAGGTGAACCTTCCACTGGAGCCACAGTGTACAAGGGGCAGGGGCAGGGAGGGGGCCATGGGCCATAGACACTGGGCGGGCTGGGATCTGATGTGCTGGGAGGCCAGGGTGTCATGAGAAGAGGGTGCATACCCGGTCTCCTGACTGGTTCTGCCACCTCCTAGCTCTGCCTCTTCAGACAGGTCACTCCACTTTTCTGATCTAAGATTCTTCATCAGTAAAATGTCCAATGAGGGGCAGGAAAATCATCTTTAGGACTCTTTCCAGCACTGTTTATTCTTCTGAGCCTAACAAAATCTATACATTACTCTGTTCCTCTCTTTAAGTTATTTATTTTATTTTACTTATTATTATTACAGGCACACTCACCAGAGAGAGAGAGAGAGAGAGGTAAAGTGAGAAAGCAAGCTGCCAGGTCCAGGACTCGAACCAAGTTGACCATGTGTGAGTCCGGCACTTTCACCACTATGTCACCTGCTGACCCCAATTACTCTGGGTTTTACATTACTCCTGGGCCACTGGGAAAGTAATGATGCATTTTTGCATAGAAAAACACATCATGACTTTCCTGACAACTCAGTATTTCCCTCAAAAATCTTCCTCTCTGCCCCAGTCCTATTCCTCCCAACACGTATACCCTGACCCTCTCTCCTTTTAATTTTCAGTTCAGCCTTTCAAAACTATTCCCAAGCCTAAATATATTGATTACAACAATATGCTCCTTACGTTTTTCCCCCCTGGAGGTGTCTGGGAGGCAGTAGCTACAAGTTCAAATTTAAATGTGAAGTTTCAAAGGAGTGGGAGGACGAGGATACTGAATGTCTGGCCATGTGGAGCTGTCTCAAGGCAGTTTCCCCACACAAACTGAACAGTAGTTCCACCCAAAGCTGATGAATATACTGCTTCTCTATTTCCCATCAACTGGTTCCTTAGGATTGCTCTAAAGCCTCCCTAATTGTTCTAAACCAGGCTGGTCTTTCAATGCAGTCCTCTGATATAATTTCTGAGCAAGTAGTCAGCATAAAAAAGACTAGGTCAGCTCTCTTTGTGTGTCAGTGCTTGGCAGCACAGCTCCTCTGGGATGTGTCTGCTGGCATCCTCCCAGCCTAGCATTCAACAATAAAAGCTCCTCTTTGTGCTTCCAGTAAGTCATAAATAAATCTCCTCCATCCCACCTGCTTTCTGCAAAGCACTTCCACTGTGTCCTTCACCTTGGGTTAAAGAGAGAGGCACGATCACTGCTGTAGGGAGAGTCTTCAAATGCCCACTGAGCCATTGTCCCTTTTCATTGTTCCTACTTCCAACATTTGGATGTGTAATGTGAGTTAGTCTATTTAGTTGCCAGCTTCTGACAGGGCTCTGCTTTCCCACTTTATGCTAATTGCCTTTTTGAAGCTGCCCAGCCCTAAGTAACCCTCTCGTGTATACAAAGTGTTAGTTAAAAAAGGGAGGCTCATTTTCTGAGCGGCAGGAAAGGTGAACCTTCCACTGGAGCCACAGTGTACAAGGGGCAGGGGCAGTGAGTGACCCGCCTGGCTATGGCTTCAGGAACTCTAATGACTGTCTCAGGTTGAGAGGGCCAGGACTGCTGGTCTTGGGGAGAGTGCCAGGCACCAGGCCGGCACTACAGGAAGAGGAAAATAGAGGTCCTGTTTAGTCAAACAAGAAATAGAGGTCCTGTTTTAGTCAAACAAGTTAACCTCAGTTGCAGTCCAAACAGGTTGTATTTCTGAAACACCTTTCTTCAAAACCTCCTCTGGAATGTCAGGCCTCACATTACTGTGCAAGGTAAACATTAATCCTATTTCCCAGCAAGCTATAGAATGAGGTCAAGCACGTTATTTTCTACTGCAGTCAAGGTTGGAATTAAAGAAATGTGCTGAATCTATTCTCAAAACCACACCAATGACTCATTTTGGCTGATTCATCGTTGAGTTCATATGAGCAACGTGCTTCCTGAGGCATTAAAAACTGAAGTAGGGATTTTTTTCCTCTCACATTCTGCTGGCTCTGAAAGAGGCCAAGAAGTACCAGAAGTGACTATTACCAAAGAATGTCTCCTACATGAACTTTGGTTCACGTAAAGAAATAGATTCCAGGGCAATGAACGGCGTGGTGGTTAATGCACTGGATCCCACGTGGCCAATTGCATGATTTGAGTCCCAGAACCAGTGGCTTGATAAACACACCAGGCACATGTGCAGGTGCACTCAAAACTCCAAAACAAGAATGGAGGAGAAGGGATTGTGGCATGGCCATTCCCTTGGAGGGTGATTTCTCACTTTCTCTCTGTCTCTCCAGTGAAAGCACTTACCCTAATGCAAAAAAAAAAAAAAAAATCTAAAAAAAAAAAAAAAAGGATAGAGTTCTGTATTTGTCCATACCCTCCCCCATAATGCCAAACTCTACAAATTGTGCAAGAGAACTGTACACATGTTCCCCACAATTCAGACAAGTGTTTTACTTTTTTTTTTTGGAGAGGTTTTCGCTATAGGGCGCGTGGGCTCGCCAGACAGAGAGAGACATAGAGACAGAAAGCGAGAAATCACCCCTCAGGGGGGATGGTCACGCCGCAATCCCTTCTCCTCCATTCTCTTCTCGGGATCTTGGGCACGCACGCACACGTGCCCGGTGTGAGTTTTAAGCCACCGGGTCCGGGACGCAAACCGCGGTCGACTACATGGGAGTCCAGCAACATAGCCATTATGCTAACTGCTGGTTCCCGTGTTTTATATTTTTTATTAGGAAATATTTTACATAAATGTAATAATGTAAGTAATTAAAAAATGTAAAGCATAACTATAAAACCAATATCCATGAGCCTGAGACCATCTCAAGAATATCACAAACTGATGGAGCTTGCTGTCATTCCTCCTGTATGGCTTCTTCTGACTCCCTCACAGAAGAATGCATTCAATTATTCTCTTACTTTTCTTTTTTAAGAATTATTTATTTAATTTTATTTATTACTTTTATTTGCTATTTGTCATGTGTGCTCTCCAGAGAGAGAGAGAGAAAGTGAAAAAGCAAGCTGCCAGGTCTGGGACTCAAACCACAACCCCACATGGTCAGACGTTCAGCCAACCGGGGGTCCAGCACCTTAACCTCCATGCCACCTGCTGACCCCTCTCTTGCTTTTCTTAATGATTTTGCTATGTAAGTATGTACCATTGGATGAAAGTGTCTAGTTTTGTTTGTTGTCTCTATTAGCTTGTTAGGTTGACATAATGAAGTGCTACAAACTGGGGGCCTTAAATAACAGAAACGCATTGCCTCCTAGTTGCGGGGCTAGAAGTCTGAAATCAAGGTGTTGGTAGAATGGTTCCTTCTGAGGGCTATGAGGAAAGGATCTGTTTCAGGCCCGTCCCTTGCTTGTAGATAACCATTTTCTCCCTTTGTCTATATCATCTTCCTTCTATGTATGTCTGTACCTGTCCAATTTCCTCCCATCCCACCCCATCCCTTTTTTTTAGGTTTTTGCCATAGGGCATGTGTGCTTACCAGAGTGGGAGAGAGAAAGTGAGAAATCATCCCCTGTGGGGATGGTCACACTGCAATCCCTTCTCCTCTATTTCCTTCTAGGGATTTTGAACACATGCGCACATGTGCCCAACATGATCTTTAAGTCGCCTCGTCTAGGATTCAAACCATGGTTGGCCATGTGGAAATTTAGTGCCATGCCACTTGCTGGCCCCCAACTTTTCCCTTTTTGGAAGAACATCAATCATACTGGATTAGGGCCCATCTGTTTTGTTTTTATTTTAAGATTTTTATTGTTGTTGTTTTTTTAAATAATTATTTAATTTTATTTATTCATTTATTTATTTAAATTTGACCAGAGAAATTAAAAAGCAAGCCACCAGGTTTGGGACTTGAACCATGGTTGGTCATCTGGAAATCTAGCACCTTTAACCACCACACCACCTGTCAGCCCTAGATTAGAGCCCATCTTAATTACCTTGTTTCAACTTGATTACTTCTGGAAAGAATCTATCTCCAGCTAAGGTCACATTCTAAGTAGAGAGTTAGGACTCTGACACAGGAATTTGGGGGTAAGGGGACACAATTGCATTGTTTCAAACTGGGTTCTCAGGAAAGCAGGCTCCGAGATGGAGCATAGCACGCATGATGTTTATTAAGGTTTGTCCTTGGGATCAGTATTTGAGGAAGGGCAGGAAAGGAAGGAGGGTTAGATAGAGGGAAAGCCAAGCCCAATTGGGGCTCTGGAGTGACAATGGCCCTTCAAAGTCATGCCGAGGTGGGCTGAGTTAGACAGGACTTTATACTGCCACATTGATCAGTGATTGAACTTGGCCCCCTCAGGAAGAGCTATGACCTTGGCTGAGGCAGCTCCCAGCAGCTGAGGTAGCCAGTCTCTGAAGAGGCTGACAGCGGGATGCATCTGCCAAACGCACTTCAAGGGCTGAAGCAAGTTGCTCAGAAAAGGGAGATCTCAGCCATGCATCACAGTGTCTATGATGCTGACTTTGGACTCATAAGAATAATGTTATATGTCTTCTTTTTTTTTTAATAATTATTTTATTTAACTTTATTTATTTATTTATTTATTCATTTGTTTATTTCAATTTGATCAGAGGGACAGAGTAAGAGAGAGAGAAAGTGAGAAAGCAAGCCCCCAGGTCTGGGACTCAAACCGCAGTTTGCCATGTGGGAATCCAGCATCCTTAATCACCATGCCACCTGCTGGCCCCCAAGAATAATGTTATATGTCTTCTACAACTTGCTTTTCAAAAAATCTTATGAATACTTTCAAACATATTCAAAAGTAAAGAGAATAATATATCTAATTCCTATTTATCTATCATCCAGAGTCAATAATTTTCCTTTTTTAAAAATTATTTTATTTAGCTTTATTTTTATAATTTTCACCAGAGAGAGACAGAGTAAGAAAAAGAAAGTGAGAAAGCAAGCCACCAGTTCCAGGACTTGAACCATGGTTGGCCATGTGGGAGTCCAGTGCCCTTAACCACCATGCCACCTGACAGCCCAATCTCTACCTATCATCGAGAGTTACTAATTTTCAAAACTCTGCAATAATTATTTATCTGACTCTTTTTTTCATCACCATGATCATCATCATTATCATTATTTTAGTTTGCTATAGGGTGCATGCACTTGCTGGAGAGAGACAGAGACAAAGGGAAAGTAAGAAAGCACCCCTGGCGGGGGATGGCCATGCCACAATTCCCTCCTCCATTCTCCTCTCGGGATTCTGGGTATGCACACACACATCCCTGGCATATCTTTCAAGCTGCTGGATCTGGGACTGAATCACACTGTGGCCATGTGGGATCCAGCTGCCTTAACTACCATGTCACTGGCTGGCCTTCCAGATATGTTTATATAAATGGGATCAACAATATATATATTTTGTGTCTTACTTATCTCATTTAATATAATGTTTTCAAAGTTCATTTATGTTATAACATATATCAGTACTCCCTTTTTTTTTTTTTTGAGAGGTTTTTTTTCACTATAGGGCGCGTGCGCT
>NW_006205509.1:2652167-2653111 GCF_000334495.1 Tupaia belangeri chinensis
TTCTCCTCTATTCTCCTCTTGGGATCTTGGGCACCCACATGCACTCGGCGTGAGTTTTAAGCCACCGGGTCCGGGACGCGAACCGCGGTCGACTACGTGGGAGTCCAGTGACATAGTCATTACGCTAACTGCTGATTCCCAGTACTCCCTTTTTAAAATTTTTTTTTTTTTGGAAGAGGTTTTTCCTATAGGGCTCATGCACTCGCCAGAGAGACAGAAAGTGAGAAATCACCCCCCAGGAGGGATGGCCATGCTGCAATCCATTCTCCTCCATTCTCCTCTCGGGATCTTGGGCATGCATGCACATGTGCCCACTGTGAGTTTAAACCACTGGGTCCAGGACTCGAACAGCAGTCGACTACATGGCAGTCCAGCAACATAGTCATTATGCCAACTGCTGGTCCCAGTACTCTCTTTCTTTTGCCAAGTAATATTCCACTGTAAGACTATACATTATTTATTTATTTATCAATTGATGAATATTTGACTTTCTACTTTCTGGCTATTGTGAATAATGCTGCTATGGGGACCAGTAGTTGGCGTGATGGCTATGTCGCTGGACTCCCATGTAGCCGACTGCGATTCGAATCCTGGACCCAGTGGCTTAAACTCAAGCCGGGTGTGTATGCGTGCATGCCCAAGATCCCGAGAGGAGAATGGAGGAGAAGGGATTGTGGTGTGGCCATCCCCCCTGGGGGTGATTTCTCGCTTTCTATCTCTCTGTCTCTGTCTTTCTGACAAGTGCACATGCCCTGTAGCAAAAACCTCTCCAAATAAATAAATAAATAAATAAATAAAGTTGCTATGAACATTTGTGTACAAGCTTTGTGTTGTTACATGTTTTCTTTCCTTCTTGGGTATATATTGAGGAGTAGAAATTCTGGATCATATGGTAACTCTGTGTTTAACATTTTTTTTTTTTTTTGGTGGGATTTTCATTTTAG
>NW_006205509.1:2654716-2658867 GCF_000334495.1 Tupaia belangeri chinensis
GGTGTGGCCATCCCCCCTGGGGGGTGATTTCTTGCTTTCTGTCTCTGTCTCTCTGTCTCTGTCTTTCTGACAAGTGCACATGCCCTGTAGCCAAAACCTCTCCAAATAAATAAATAAATAAATAAATAAAGTTGCTATGAACAAGTTGCTATGAACATTTGTGTACAAGCTTTGTGTTGTTACATGTTTTCTTTCCTTCTTGGGTATATATTGAGGAGTAGAAATTCTGGATCATATGGTAACTCTGTGTTTAACATTTTTTTTTTTTTTTGGAGAGATTTTCACTGTAGGGCGCGTGCGCTCGCCAGACAGACAGAGAGAGACATAGAGACAGAAAGCGAGAAATCACCCCCCAGGGGGGATGGTCACGCCGCAATCCCTTCTCCTCCATTCTCCTCTCGGGATCTTGGGCACGCACGCACACATGCCCGGCGTGAGTTTTAAGCCACCGGGTCCGGGACACAAACCGCGGTCGACTACGTGGGAGTCCAGCGACATAGACATTACGCTAACTGCTGGTTCCCATCTGTGTTTAACATTTTGAAAAACTACCAAATTGTTTTCCAAAGTGGCTGTGCCATTTTACATTCCCACTAGCAATGCATGAGGGTTCCAGTTTCTCTGTATTCTCAGCAATGTTTACCATTATCTGTGTTTTATTACAGCCATTCTGGTGGGTGTGAAGTGGTATCAGACATTTGTGCATGTTTTTGTGTTTTTTTCCCCCCTGTGATTTCCAGTCTGTCCTTGAACTTGTGATCTTCCTGTTTCAGCCTCCTCAGTAGCTGGGACTATAAGTATGCCCCACAGCATACTTAACTTCGGACTTTTTTTAATTGCCAGATGGTGCATGTGTTCACCAGAAAGAGAGAGGGAGAAAACATCCCCCAGTGGGATGTGGTCACATCACAATCCTTTACTCTCCATTTCATCATCCTGTTAGGATTTAGGGCACACAGGCACCCAAGCATGTATTTCAAGCTGCCAAGGGGCTAGCATTCTCTTTTTTCATTTTTTTTTTTTTGAGAGAGGTTTTTGCCTTAGGGTGTGTGCACTTGCCATAGAGAGAGACAGAGACAGTGAGAGGAAAAGTAAGAAATCATCCCCTAGCGGGGATGACCACACCACAATTCCTTCTCCATTCTCCTCCTGGGACCTTGGGCATACATGCACATGTGTCTGGTGTGATTTTTGAAGCCATCAGCTCTGGGACTCAAACTGTGGTTGGCCAGGTGGGAGTCCAGTGACCTAACCACTACGCCATTGCTGACCCCTCCAGAGCTAGGATTTGAACATCAGCTGGCCATGTGGGACCGGACTTTTTTAACCACTATTCTATAAGGCCAGCCCCAGATATTTGTTTTTAATCACAGGATCTTCTTGCATCTCTGTTCTTCTCCTGACATATCTTCCATGTAAAAACTTTTTTAAGAGAGATTTTTACCATAGGGTGTGTGCGCTCACTGGAGAGACTGAGAGAGACAGAGAGATAGAAAGCAAGAAATCACCCCCCAGGGGACAGCCAAGCCACAATCCCTTCTCTTCCATTCTCCTCTTGGGATTTTGGGCACACATGCACATGTGCCCTGCGTGAGTTTTTTGTTTTAGTTTTTGTTTCATTTGTTTGTTTTTAATTATTTATTTATTTTAATTTGATAGAGAGGATCAGAGCGAAAGAGAGAGGGAAAGTGAGAAAGCAAGCCACCAGGTCTGGGAATTGAACCGTGGTCAACCATGTGGAACTCCAGCACTCTAAACGAGCACACCACCTGCTGGTTCCCCATGTAGGAAATGTCATCAGATAGGTTTCATTTTGTGATTCTAGTTTATTGCTGATAAATACCTTTAAAATAGTAGAAAGAGAATAAAACCTAAAGTTAGATATATCTAATATCAAATTATAAGGCCCTATATAAATATGATTATTATTAGTTATGTGAGATAGTGGGAAAGTAAAATCTTTTCCTCAATGATGCTCCTTTATGTGCTGTAACACTGCATTTTGAGCTCTAAAGGAGTGAAGTCATATCTGATTCATCCTTAAGTCCATAATCATGACTAGCACAGGTTCATTCCCCCATCTTTATTTATCTTTCACTTATACTCTCAGGGAACACCCCAGCCCGGAGTCAGGAATCATGTGCATACTTTTTTGCTTTAAGGAATTCCCCAAGATTCACTTTTCTACTGCTTTCTTATACAATTAGAACTTGGGCAGGCAGGAGCTCTCCTGGGTCTCCAACTTTCTTGATTCACCTTCTAGTATCACCCATTTGGATTTAGCAGTTTAGCTTTAGAACATGTAACCTTGGCACTGCTAGCATGGAAATTCAAGGGGCCAGTGCTTCTGGTTATTGCCTTACAACTCCATACCCCAAATCTTCATAGCCCAAATCTGGGCACTTAGGACCCCGCTAAGTGTAGCATCTGGGAAGGGACAGTAGATGCTCATGTCCTGATGTTCCCAAATCCGGAAAATCTACCTTCAAAAACATCCAAAATCTCTCACTGGAAGTTTCCTTTCCATTTTCACTGCCACCAGCAGATTTCCACCACCTTTTGCATCTTTTAAAATAATTTTTTTGGGAACTTTCCAGAACACTCAGTGAGAAGCTGAGGAGCAGCGGCTGCCCCAGCTGCGCACAGCTACGCACACCTTCCCGCTCCCCCACACCAACTTTAGCCTGCTCACCAGCTGTAGAAAATGGTGAAAGAAATGACTTACTATGATGTTCTGGGGGTCAAACCCAATGCTACCCAGGAAGAACTGAAGAAGGCTTACAGGAAACTGACCGTGAAGTACCACCCTGATAAGAATCCAAATGAAGGCGAGTTTAAACGGATTTCTCAAGCTTATGAAGTTCTCTCTGATGTGAAGAAAAGGGAATTACATGACAAAGGAGGAGAGCAGGCAATTAAAGAGGGTGGAGCAGGTAGTGGTTTTGGCTCCCCAATGGACATCTTTGATATGTTTTTTGGAGGAGGAGGAAGGATGCAGAGAGAAAGAAGAGGTTAAAATGTTGTACATCAGCTGTTGGTAACCTTAGATTTATATAATGGTGCAGCAAGAAGACTGGCCCTGGAAAAGAATGATTTGTGACAAATGTGAAGGCCGAGGTGGTAAGAAAGGAGCAGTAGAGTGCCGTCCCAATTGCCGAGGTAGTGGAATGCAAATAAGAATTCATCGGATAGGACCTGGAATGGTGCAGCAAATTCAGTCTATGCGTGGAGTGCCAAGGCCATGGAGAGCGGATCAGTCCTAAAGATAGATGTAAAAGTTGCAATGGAAGCAAGATAGTTTGAGAGAAAAAGATTCTAGAAGTTCATATTGACCAAGGCATGAAAGATGGCCAGAAGATAACATTCCATGGTGAAGGAGACCAAGAACCAGGACTGGAGCCAGGAGACATTATCATCATACTAGATCAGAAAGATCATGCTATTTTTACTCGGCGAGGAGATCTTTCCATGTGTATAGACATATAGTTGGTTGAAGCAGTGTGTGGCTTCCAGAAGCCAATTTCCACTCTTGACAACCAAACCATAGTCATCACCTCTCATCCAGGTCATGGAGATATCAAGTGTGTATTAAATGAAGGCATGCCAATTTATCGTAGACCATATGAAAAGGGTCACCTAATCATTGAATTTAAGGTAAACTTTCCTGAGAATGGCTTTCTGTGTCCTGATAAACTCTCTTTGCTGGAAAAACTTCTGCTTGAAAGGAAGGAAGTAGAAGAGACCGATGGAATGGACCAGGTAGAACTGGTGGACTTTGATGCAAATCAGGAAAGACAGTGCCATTACAATGGAGATGCATATGAGGATGATCAACATCATCCCCGAGGTGGTGTTCAGTGTCAGACCTCTTAATGGGGCCAGTAAATAAAACTGCCAGCATTTTATATGCAGTAGTGAATGACTGTAATCATAATATGCTCACTACTTGCTATTGTTTTTGTTTTAATATTCATCTATATTAGTGTTTTAAAAAGTTAAATGAAGAATAAATGCAAATATAAAAGCTGACTTTGCCCTGTATGTATGATGACTTCAGTGTGCAAGATAGTTTTAATAGCTGTGAAAACTACAAAGTTCCCCTAGCATTTGTTAGGCCATTCCTTGTAATTGATTTCAGCTATGTACATGGA
>NW_006205509.1:2658998-2663556 GCF_000334495.1 Tupaia belangeri chinensis
TTGTAGGAAAGTGTGTGATGGTCTGTATAGTTATTTGTATTAAGTGAGACTCATTGTGATGTCTCTGCATTTATTTTATTGCTTCAACTTAAAAATGGATGGCATAATATAATTTAGCCTGTGGCATCAGTGATGGAAATGATACCTTTCTAAAGGGGTTTATCTTAATGTGCTGCTTCTTGAAGGCTTACACCTCTAGAACTGTGTTCCCTTCTGTTGTGCCATCTTTTTTTTTTAAGTATACATATATATATATAAGTATGTATATATATATATATATATGTGACCAGCCCTGGTTACTCCCAACTCCCCCACCTTGCTTCTCTTTGGACCATGAAAAGCCCCTGAGTAGTGACTTCTGGAGCTGGGTAACTTACAAAGTGAAACAACCTTTACATGGAGAAGTAATTTGCATATGTGGTATAGAAAGCTGTTATTAGGTATCACAGGTTTACTTTAAACCATTTAACTTATGCTCCAAAGTAACTGTAATTTGATGTTGGTAGGATAGCAGATTATGATGAAAAGCTTTAATTGTATGTTATAAAGTCATAGTTCACATGCTTAAATCTGGATTAACAGAATTTAAGCAATTCTTGACATGTATGAATGTCTCCTTAATATACTGATTACAAAGCATTAAAAAATAATAATTTTTTGAGAGGTTTTTGCTATAGGGTGTGTGCGCTCACCAGAAAGACACAGACAGAGAGACAGAGAGCAAGAAAGCAAGAAATCATCCCCTGAGGGGGACGGCCACACTACAATCCCTTGTCCAGTCTCATCTCAGGATCTTGGACACGCACGCACATGCACCCGGTGTAAGTTTAAGCCACCAGGTCTGGGACTCAAATCACAGTCGACTACATGGCAGTCCAGTAACATAGCCATTATGCCATCTGTTGGCCCCTCTTTTAAAATAATTTTTTAAAATATATTTATTTCTTTCAAAAGAAAGACGAATCCTATAGCAAAAACCTCTCCAAAAAAAAAAAAAAAAAAAGACGAAGAGAAAGAAATAGCACTCTCAAAGGTTTTTGGTTTTTTGTTTTCTACAGGGTGTGCACACTCTCCAGAAAAAGTGAGCTATCACCGCCCTCCCACCCCCCACCCCATGGGGACAGTCACACTACAATCCTTTCTCCTCTACTCTCCTCTTGATTTTTTGGGCACACACGCACACATACCCAGAATGATTTTCAAACTGCCCAGTCTGGGACTTGATCTACACAGTCAGCTCTGTGGGATCCAGCTATTTAACCTCCATGTCACCTATTGGCCCCCACCTACCACAGGGTCATAACTCTACAATCCACTATGGGCCTCAGTCAGTACCAGATCATGAACACACATGTGCCCAGCACACTCATAGAGGTCTCTGGATGCAAACCTGGACCTTTCTCATGTAAGTCAGTCTTGTAGAGTGTCACCTTTTCTTTTCTCTTCTCTTCTCTTCTCTTCTCTTCTCTTCTCTTCTCTTCTCTTCTCTTCTCTTCTCTTCTCTTCTCTTCTCTTCTCTTCTCTTCTCTTCTCTTCTCTTCTCTTCTCTTCTCTTCTCTTCTCTTCTCTTCTCTTCTCTTCTCTTCTCTTCTCTTCTCTTCTCTTCTCTTCTCTTCTCTTCTCTTCTCTTCTCTTCTCTTCTCTTCTCTTCTCTTCTCCTTCATTCTCCTCTTGGGATCTTGGACACGCACACAAACGCGCCCAGCATCAGTTTAAGCCACTGGGTCCAGGACTTGAACCACGGTCGACTACATGGGAGTCCAGCGACATAGCCATTACGCCACCTGCTGGCCCCATAGAGTGTCACTTTTTACCACTGGCCCACTGTCTGGCCCTGGAAGTCAGGATTTTTAAACCCTATTTTCTTTGTTTTTAAGGTTTTTGTCATAGAGTGTGTGCGCTCACTAGAGAGAGAGAGAGAGAGACCGTGAGAAAGAAAGTAAGAAATCATCCCCACTGGGGATGGCCATGCTGCAATCCCTTCTCTGTTTTTCTCCTGGGATTTTGGGCACACATGCACATGTGACAGCATGATTTTCAAGCCAGCAGATCCAGGACTTGAACTGGCATTAACTATTTGGGTGTCAAGCTTCTTAACCACCATGCCACCCACTGACCCCAACCCTACTTTTCCTTTCTTTTTTTAGAATTATTTATTTAATTTTATCCATTATTATTTTTAAAATTTGACTAGAGAGGGGACCAGCAGGTGGCATGGTGGTTAAGAAGCTTGACACCCAAATAGTTAATGCCAGTTCAAGTCCTGGACCTTGTGGCTTGCTTTCTCACTTTCCCTCTCTCTCTCTGTGTATCTCTCTCTGGTCAAATTAAAATAAATTAATGAATAAATAAAATTAAATAAATAATTATAAAAATAAATTTGACTAGAGAGAGCAGGAAAGTGAGAAAGCAAGCCACAAGGTCCAGGACTTGAACTGCAGTCAGCACCCTAGCCAACATTCCACCTGCTGACCCTCTAACTCTACTTTTCTAACAATTACCATTGCAAGTCAGATTAGAAGACTTTGTACATGTAGACTAAGATAATCATCTATATATTTAAATAAAGATCCTTTGGTGATCATCTCAGAATCCAAACGCCATGTACAGACACTGCCATATACAGAAAACTATGCTAGCTATCTTTGCAATTTGCTTTGTAACTTTTATCCCAGATACATTCAATACTCTGAGAAGACTGGATCACACCATAGCCGAATATCAAATGATGAACACAATTTCTACCATGTCTTGGGCTTTGAGGGCACATAATGTATGTCTTCATTTAATAAAACTGTGTTAATACACATCACAGAGCAAATGACTTACTTCACTTAGGTGATATGAGAAGTCCAGCAATTTGATGCCAGGTGACATGAGAATGGACTATGTTCCACTGAAGTTATACTGCTGACACAATGCCTTTTAAAAACTCCTCACATAGTGGTTTTCTGGTAAATATTTATTTATTTTTCTGAAACTTTTAAAAATATTAATTAATTGACATTCATTCCCTAAGCATCATCACAGCATACAAAATATGATTTCCCATTCAGAATATACTGCATAGTTGCTTAATTATGCTTGTTATCATCAATAATTTTCTATTTCTAGTTTCATATGTATATATATATTTTTTTTTTCCCCCACATGTTTCTGACACTCTGCCCTTTCCCACCCTCCTCCCACACTATCTCTGGTGTTTACAGTTGTTTTCTATTGCTTTTTCCTCCACATTTTCTTAAGTAATTTAACTACTTTCAATAGCAAGTTCAGCTGGTAATTTCAAGAAAAGCAGTTTTAACTTTAATAAATCAAAAAAATGCTAAAGAATTTTGCTTAAAATGTCAAGCCAGGAAACAGGTGAGGATTCTGTTCAAATAGTAGGTACATGAATCTATCAACAGCTCAGGACAGGACAAAAATCCTTAAAACTGGAAAACAAAGCCTAGGAGAAAATCAGCATTGTTTTTATCACAAGTCACAGAATGCTATTTCACTAGTTCAGTCTCATGTACTTAAATCTATATTCTTTTGTAGTTCAATCCTCCTAATTAAATTCTGGGATATAATATTCAACTCCAGATTGTCCCTACGATTAAGTTGGCAATTTTCTTAGTTTTTGAACTCTTATTTCTGTGTGTCTGTTGTATTTAATTTTCCTGGTATAGCACTCCCTTGAGAACTTCTTGGAGATCTGGTCTGGTGCTGGTAAATTCTTTCAGATTTTGTTTATCTGAGAACATTCTTGTCTTTTCTTCCCATATGAAGGATAATCTTGCCAAGTACAGTATTCTTGGCTTAAACTGCTTTTCCCTTAACACTTTGAATATATTTTCCCATTCTTTCCTTGCTTGCATTGTTTCTGATGAGAGGTCTGCTGTTAGCCTGATGGGATATTCTTTATAGGTAACTTGATGTTTCTCTCTTGCCAGTCTTGGTATCTTGTCTTTGTAGATTTGGTCAATCTGGCTATAATGTGTCTTGGAGAAGATCTTTTTAGGTTGATTCTGTTTGGTCCTTTGTATTTCCTGGGACTGGATCTTTGAGTGTCTCTCTAGGTTTGGAAAGTTTTCTTGCAGGATTTCATGGAATAGATTATCAATGTGCTTAAGAATCTCTTCACCTTCTGGGATATCAATTATAAGATGTTTGGACATTTGATGATATCTAGTATTTCTCGTATATTATTCTCATTTTTGGGGGCAATTTTCTCGGTCTTTGTGGTGGATTTTTTTAGGCCAGCAATTTTCTCTTCTACACCTGAGATTCTATTTTCTGTGTCATCTAGTCTGCTTTTAATACTTTCAAGGGAAATTTTTACTTCCTGTACTATAGCCTTCATCTCTAACAGGTCCATTTGATTCTTTTTTAAAGTGTGTAATTCCTCTTTTAGATCTTGCAAGAATTCCCTCATCTCCTGGAACTTGTCAACTCCTTTCTCCTGTTTCTTACACAGTTCATTGTCTCTCTTCTCTTCCATCTCTGTTAGCTTCATCAGTATGAATATTCTAAATTCTTGTGTGTGTGTGTGTGTGTGTGTGTGTGTGTGTGTGTG
>NW_006205509.1:2664002-2672500 GCF_000334495.1 Tupaia belangeri chinensis
AGAGAGAGAGAGAGAGAGAGAGAGAAAACAGAGAAAAAGAAGGAAAAAATTAAAAACAACCAAAAATTTATTTAAAAAAAAAAGCAAAAAATTAAAAACCGTGTGGCGCACAAGCAGCCCTCAAAATCACTAGTTCTCAGGAGCCATGGAGGAGTCTTCTTCTGAAGGCCTGTCCCTTGCCTCTCCTGGATGGGAAGAGACAAGGGGATTATTAGTGAGATAAAGCTGGGGCTGAAAGCCAAGAGAATACTTTACCTTAAAAAAATTTTTAAAAGGAAATATTACAAAAAAAATTAGAAGACAGAGATAGAGAGAAGGCTAGTGGGGCTCCCTACCACTCAAGTTTGGGGGCTGGAGGCTGAATTATCAGTTGAAAATCATTTCTCTTTTTTCCCTGAAATCACTAATTCTCAGGAGCCATGAAGGCATCTTCTTCTCTCTGGTAAATATTTAACAACTGGTACTGAGAAACAAAGAAAGAAAAGCTTGATTTGTAGGATTTGCCAATCTTCATGGTGTAAATATTCTCACCATACCTAGGTTCAAGCTACCAATGTAATGTCACTGAAAACAGAGCTAGGAATAAGTGTATTCAACTGGTTCTCAGGACCCTTATAAGCATACTCCAGCACACTGCCTGCATGTAACTAGTTCACATTTTCTCCCTAGCTGTATGTACAAAGGAAAGTTTCTTGTTTTTGTTTCTGTTTTTTTTTTTTTTTAAGACAGATTTTTGCTATAGGGCATATGTGATTGCTGGAGAGAGAGAAAGAGAGACAGAGAGACAGAAAGTGAGAAATCACCCCTCTGGGGGATGGCCACACTGCAATCCCTTCTCCTCCATTCTCCCCTCAGGATCTTGGGCACGCATGCACACACATCAGACATAAGTTTAAAGTAGCCAGGTCCAGGACTTGAACTGCAATCAACTATGTGGAAATCCAGCAACATAACCATTATGCCATCTGCTGGTCCAGGAAAGCTTTTTAAAGTGGAATGTATATAAAAAATGGGGCTGGCAGGTGGCATGGTGTTTAAGGGTGCTGGACTCCCATATGGCTGACCAGTTTGAGTCCTGGGCGTGGTGGCTTGCTTTCTCACTTTCTCTCTTCTCTGTCTCTCTGGTCAAATTTAAATAAATAAACAAATAAATAAAGCTAAATAAAATAATGTTTAAAAATGAAACACATATAAAAATGCTTGGGGCTAGCAGGTGGCGTACAGGTTAAGGCAGCTGGACCACATGACCAACTGCACAGTTTGAGTCCTGACCCAGCAGCTTGATAATTGCACCACTGGGCATGTGTGCATGTGTGCCCAAAATCCCCAGAGGAGAGAGAGGAGGCGAGGAGAAGGGATTGTGGCATGGCCATCCTCCCTAGGGATGTTTTCTTACTTTATCTCTCTCTTTTACATAATGTTTCTTTGTTCTGAAAACACAAATCAATGAATTTTCTTTTTGTTCTGCAAAGAGGAAGCAAAGATTTTATTTTATTTATTTATCTTCTGCCAAAGATTTTATTCTGAAATTAAGATAGCAAGACAATATGGCTCCAAGTACTGAACCAAGCTTTGGATAATGTAAGATGCTCCATAATGTAGTCCTCCATCCTCCAGACTCTCTCTCTAAAAACATTCTTTTATAGAGACCAGTGTGTGGTACGGTGGTTAAGGAGCTGGACTCCTATATGGCCAACTGTGGTTCAAATCCCAGACCTGGTGACTTATTTTCTCACTTTCCCTCTCTCTGTCTCTGTCTCTCTCTGGTCAAAATAATAATAAACAAAATCTTTTTTTTGGAGAGGTTTTCGCTATAGGGCACGTGAGCTCGCCAGAAAGACAGAGAGAGACAGAGAGACAGAAAGCAAGAAATCACTCCCCAGAGGGGATGGCCACGCTGCAATCCCTTCTCTTCCATTCTCCTCTTGGGATCTTGGGCACACGGGCACATGCGCCTGGTGAGTTTAAGCTGATGGGTCCAGGACTCGAACCACAGTCGACTATATGAAAGTCCAGCAACACAGCTGCCTCATATTGAAGAAGAACTATTAGGCTGACTAGACTGGGGTTGCAGACCTAGTATATCTAAAGTCCATCTATCTAAAGACCCTCCAGGGTGTTACTCCAGATTGAATAACCTAGATTTGGAGAAATCTAAGAATGGGGAGTGCTGGGTTCTGGAGCATTGTCCTTGTAGGGCTCTCGTGGCAAGGTCAACCCCACAGTAAGCAGATATTCTGAGTCTCAACCATCCTATAAAGGGAGAGAGGGACCCAGAACCTGTGCACTTCACCTTGACACAATACTGTACTACACAATTTATTTCCACATAGAAAGCACTGTCTACTAAACAAAATATATAGAATAATGGTTGAGAGTCAAATACTAAAGCCAGTGAGACTCTGATCTAAATTTTTATTTTGGCATTTAGTTCTGAGAGACCTTGAGCATTTTATTTAACTTCTCTGAACCTCAGTTTCCTTATCTGAGGAAAATAGTGATTTTAATTGTACCAACTTCCCAGAATTTTTTTTTTTCTTGGAGAGGTTTTTGCTATAGGGCTTGTGTGCTCGCCAGGAAGACAGAGAGACAGAAAGCCAGAAATCACTCCCCAGGAGGGATGGCCATGCCACAGTCCCTTCTCCTCCATTCTCCCCTCAGGATCTTGGGCACACACGCACATATGCCTGGCATGAGTTTAAGCCACTGGGTCTGAGACTTGAACCATGGTCGACTACATGGGAGTCCAACAACATAGCCATTATGCTAACTGCTGGGCCCCCTAGAATTATTCTGAGGATTAAATTAGATAATAAAGTACTTAGCCTTCATTATTTATTTATTTGTTTGAGCTTTCACTAAGTGTTCATAATAATCATGACAATAATAACTTTTCAGACCATCTTTTGGAGTCTAGGTGCCTAACATAAGTAGTATTTTTGTCATCTGAACACTTAGTTTTTTCTAAGTCTCAGTCCAGATGTGTAATTGTTTTCAAGTTTAGAGTGGTAACTATCTACTTTTGGGTAGAAGACATACAGGAAACAAAATAGAAAGTCTTCATTTCCAAGGTGGCTTGGGTGGGTTGTAATGATTCGTGAGATGCAATTTCGGAGTGAAGATATTGAATTTTGAGAAGATATCAGTCATTTCAAGGGTAACGCTGACACGCATCTTTAATCAGAATCTCTTGGACGACTATTTGGAAATGGTGCTTTCACTTATACCATAGCTTATGTGAACACTAAAGTTATCTCAAGCCATCAGCAAATGTTGATAGGGCCATCCTGCCTAAGAACTGAAAGTCACCTAGATCTGATGAAATTGTCCTTAGCTTGTTCCTCATCTTGGACTCTTCATTATGTATTTAGTTTTAGCTGGTGACATGAGAATATAAATCTTATTTTAATTAAACCATCCCTAAAGTCCTGTTAATGCTCTGCATGAGAGAACTGGTATTTATGAAGAAGCTTCCATTTTACCCTAATTTTGACTAAATACAAGATAGACTGTTATAAAACCATTGAGGATGATCGGGGCTGGATTTTTGCAATGATTTTTATCTCTGCTATTTCTGGCATTGACTAAGATTTTAGGCAAAGGAGGCATGGAGGACCTAGCAACAATAGCTAGCATGCTTCCTGGTTGCTAGCAACAGTAAATACCAAGGAGACACACGGACACAAAGACTCAGCCTTTCACAGGCACACAGTGTAACACTGAGCCGGGTTTCTTATTTCAGATACATCAGAGTCCTCCAGGTTGAACACAATGCCTTCTTCCTCCCCTTTGCATTAGATTTTTAAAATTTTGTACAGAAATACATATCCAGGAGCCCACTTGACCATCTTGGTTCTAAATTTGTCCAAGAACAGTTATATCCTACCATCTCAGTACTGTCATTTTTTTACTTTTTTGGGGGAGAAATGGAAAGAAATAGTTTTGTATATCTGACTTGAGAATTTTAAATAATGAGTAATTTGTTTACATTATTTCTAACTGTAATAGTTACAACTGATTTCCACCCTTCTAAAAATATTCAGGAATACTATCTGAAAGATTTTCTGTTCCAAGTTTATTCTCTAATTTGTTTTTATAAAAGGTAGAAGCATAGACAGTATGAAATACAGCACTGACAATTTAAGATTTTTTCCATGAGTCATTCAAATAAATTGCATAATAGCCTTTCCTTGCCAAAGTCACACACTTCTTCTCAAATACCTTGCTATTTTCCTTAATTCCCTAACCCTTGTCCCTCTTTCTATCTTTTCTACATACTATTAATTTTTTCCTCCTTTCTCTAGGGCTGTAAAACTCTTTAGGGTATAATCATGTGATATGCAAGGTGATAACAGAAATCTAAAGTACCCCAACCTTGCTAGTCTGTCTCCTAGCAACCATAGGACATGTTGCTTAGTAACATGGGAGAGAGGAGGGAGAGTGAAAATCACTCTTATATATCTAAAAATACTTACGTCATTTTTAAAAAGACTAATAGTGGGCTTATTTATTAAAATATACTAAATCCAGAGACAATCTTACCATCAAGGAGACTTATTTCAAGGCTCTGCTATTTTGAATAAACGTCTACATCTCTTATAATCTGTTCACTAAAATGACAGATTGCTGTTCATATATATAAATAAATGAAGAGGGAAAAAGAGATTCTTTTCTAACCCTTTATCTTCTACACATGCATAATCAATGTTTAAGTCTAAGAGGAACGGAGAATTGTCTCCTAAGTGATCTTTTACACTGATCAGATTTTTTTAAATGCAGCCTTTTCTAACTCGTTCTCTTCTGTGCATGCATAATCAATTTTCAAATCTAAAATGTTTCTTTAAACGTCCTTTTAAGCAGAATATAAATCTTTTCATTGGGAGTTATGTCTTTTAGAGTTAAAACCATAAAAAGAATAATTCTCAATTATCCAGAGATTATTCAATTTTGAAATAACTGAATCACAACAAACATTAAAGTTGTTTAGTTCCAAAAGTATAAATATTAATTCTAAAATAATATTGTTTACGTAATCAGACCTATTAAGTCAGACTCTAATTGAGGAACTGGAAATCTACATTTCTTCTTTTTTGTTAACATGCCGGAGGGCATGTGCACGCTCCAAAGAGAGACAGAGAGAGAGAGGGAAGGAGAGAAAGCACCTCCCCATAAACGTGGTCACACTGCCATCCCTTCTCTGCCATTTCTCCCTCCATTTGAGATTTGGGGTGTGCACACAAACGCACCAGCATGGTTTTCAAGCCACTGGGTCCAGGATTCAAACTGTAAAGTCAAGTTGGGACCCGTGGGATCCAGTTGCCTTTACCACCAAACCATGGGCTGGCCCCTAAATCTATATTCCTTAACTAGCACCCCAATGGCTTCAGCACATTTAGGAAATACTGCCATGTTGGATCATTCCAACATGTTACAGGGAGAATGTCTTCTATTTTGGTAACACTTAAAAGACGGAGCTTCAAAGACCAAGTCCTAAATATTCTGCCACATTCTCCCTTGAATTAGGCCTTTTGGCTAACAAACTTGGTAAGTTTTAGAAGATTAATTGTTTGTTCTGCAAAATTTTATTAAGCCTATTTAAAAATATAACTGACAGAACCTAGTGACTGGTTGGGATTAACTGAAATGAACTAACGTACTCAAAAGAAAGTACTCAGGGAACCAGCAGTTAGCTTAATGGCTATATCGCTGGACTCCCACGTAGTCGACCGTGGTTCGTGTCCCGGACCCGGTGGCTTAAAAAAACTCACGCCGGGCGTGTGTGCGTGCGTGCCCAAGATCCCGAGAGGAGAATGGAGAAGGGATTGCGGTGTGACCATCCCCCCTGGGGGGTGATTTCTCGCTTTCTGTCTCTATGTCTCTCTCTGTCTGTCTGGCGAGCGCACGCGCCCTACAGTGAAAATCTCTCAAAAAAAAAAAAAAGAAAGAAAGTACTCAGAATAGTGGCTGGAATATAGTTTTATATGAGGTTACTATTATTTTAATTTTACTTGGTAAAACAGAAAGACAGTGACAATGAACTGATAATGAGAATATACAGTAACTGAGGATATAAAATACTTAAGAGAGGAATGGAGAAAAATAATGACTATCTCCCCCTCCCCCACCTCACCCTCAAAAAAGTTCTGGTTCTGTGCAGAGGATTAAGCACTACATTGGGAAAAGTATATCACATGGCCAACTATAGTTTGCACCCAAGATCTGGCAGCTTGAAAAACATGCCAAGGGTGTGTGCATGCATGTCTAAAATCCCAACAGAGAACTGGAGGAAGAAGGATTGCAGTAGATCATACCCCATTGGGGGACACTTTCTCTCTCTCCCTTTCTCTTTGTAGTGAGTGCATAAATTCTCTAGTAATTAAAAAACGAGCAAACACAAATTCTATTTGGATATATTGAATTTGGGAAGT
Organism: Tupaia belangeri chinensis; assembly: GCF_000334495.1. Classification (NCBI taxonomy): domain Eukaryota; kingdom Metazoa; phylum Chordata; class Mammalia; order Scandentia; family Tupaiidae; genus Tupaia; species Tupaia belangeri. Next base: position 2,670,431 of record NW_006205509.1, read on the forward strand.
CTATAGCTCATTTAGGGGGATAAAGCCAGTAAAAAATGTAAGTCTCAGTGATGGAAGTGTGCTGTACAAGATATCTGAAAAGTGAATTCTGACATTTTTGTGTGACTGCACATAAAGATGGACCAGTTGTAATTCCTCGGTGTTTCATGTCTAACAAGATTAATGCATCTATAAACATGTTCGGAGGCATTACATTTTTGTTGTTGTTGTTCACTAGTAAATCAATCGCACCCTGGTTTACCTACAACATGGAATTAATTAAGATAAGGAAAAGTGAGAAACCGACATTTGGACAGTTGGGGGAGGGGACTCTGAAGCTTCTTTGATTACTATTAAATCCCTGTAGTCTGTGCACCATGGCAACCTTCCCAGTTTGCCACCTAATTTCCATCTGCTTTAAGGAAGGAAGGAGGCTGGACAGAGGTGACTCAATGTGCATTCTTCTGAGTGTGAGTAATTTGGGTCAATGAAATGCAAGCAAATTATAAATTGTGTTTCATGGAAGCTGAGATTATCTACTGTCTTCTCAGGTTTCTTCTCTTTCTTCTTTTCTAGCGATGTCTTTGCACCTCTTCAAGTTTGTCCCCTTTTTTCAAATGTCAGATTTCATTAGTAGGCTTGAATAAACTACCAGCCCAATGTATCAGAACAAAATTACAAATTGAAATGTGTACCTCAGAACATAAATATTTTGTTACAAACAGTGGTTTGGTAAATGACTATTGGTGAATGCTACAGAGCATTGTATTCCAATGCCAGAGAAACATTTTTAATATTACAGAGTACAGTTATTTATCATTAACATGTATCTCTGCTATACATATGAAAATCCTTCCCAAAACAGACGAAACTCAGTTATCGGAATGACCACAGATAATTGTTTCATAGTTATCTAGAAAAAAAAAAAAAGACTATTACTAAGCAATATTGCATTGTGTTAACTAGAGACGGAGAAAAAAATTAAGCTTTACTTACAATCCTGAATTCTAGATGTGGAATCACAGTCTTACCTCAATTGTTAGCGTTGGAATTTGGCCAACATGAATTCAGAAGATAGTCTTTAAAGGTCACACACAGCAAGAGCCGATTCACTGAGTATATTGATTGGTTCTGAAACATAAAATGAACCTAAATGTAAATTCAGTATATCAGCATAATTATATCCATTCCTTTGTTTTCTTTTAATTATTTATTTTATTCATTCATTTTAATTTGATCAGAGAGAGAGGGGGGAGGAGTGAGAAAGCAAACCGCCAGATTTGGGATTCGAGCTGTGGTCAGCCGTGTGGGAGTATCCAGCGCCTTAACCACCACACCACCTGCTGGCCCCTGTTTTTTTTGTTTGTTTGTTTTGTTGTGTGTGTGTGTGTGTGTGTGTGTGTTTGCTGTAGGGCACATGAACTCACCAGAGAGAGAGAATGGCCATGCTATAATCTCTTCTTCTCCACTCTCCTTTCAAGATATTTTGGACACACATGAGGACACAACTGGCTCGATTCTCAAACTGCCAGGTTTGGGACTCAAACTGTGAAGCTAGCCATGTGGAATCCAATGCCTTAATGTACACCTGCTGCCCCATTTTCTGTTTTTTATTTTTATGTTATTTTTAATTTGTCAGAGAGCATGTGTTCTCACCCAAGAGAGATGAGAGAGAAACTGAGAGGACACCCCCAATGGGCCATAGTTACACTGCAATCTTTTCTTCTCCATTTTTACCTCCTTTTGGGAATTTGGGCATGCATGTTCATGCACTTGGAGTGTTTCTGAAGCTACTGGTCCATGACCCAAACCACATGGTCAGCCACGTGGGGTGTGGCTGCCTTAACCACCAGGCTATGGAGCCAGCACATTCTTCCTTTGAATTTCTATAACACTATTCAAAGTAGTAAAAAACAGATTGTGGGAACCAGCAGTTGGCGTAATGGCTATGTCGCTGGACTCCCACGTAGTTGACCGCAGTTTGAGTCCCGGACCGGGTGGCTTGAACTCACGCCGGGAGCATGTGTCTGCGTGCCCAAGATCCCAAGAGGAGAATGGAGGAGAAGGGATTGCGGCGTGGCCATCCCCCCT
>NW_006205509.1:2672562-2674193 GCF_000334495.1 Tupaia belangeri chinensis
TAGGCAAAACCCCCCCCAAAAAAAAAGAAAAAAAAAAAAAAAAAAACCAGATTGTGAAGTAGGTAAAATTTGTCTTCAGGATCTACAACCTCCTCCTTTTATGTCTTTTAAAAATGTATTTAAAGGAGGACCAGCAGTTGGCATAATGGCTATGTCACTGGACTCCCATGTAGTCCACCGCAGCTTGAGTCCCAGACTCGGTGGCTTAAATTCACGCAAAAAGCATGTGCGTGCGTGCCCAAGATCCCGAGAAGAGAATGGAGGAGAAAGGATTGTGGCGTGGTCCTCCCTGGGGGAGCTTGTCTACCCAGTTCCTAACATGGAAACATAGCTGACTACATCCAATGCACCCTTAGCAATAACTACAGCAGTTCTACAAGAAGGAGTGTGTCAGGACAGGAACCAGACGTCATGTATATCACAAATTTTTTTTTTTTTTGAGAGGTTTTTGCTATGGGGTGCGTGTGCTCACCAGACAGATAGAGACAGAGACAGAAAGCGAGAAATCACCCCCCAGGGCGGATGGTCAAGCCACAATCCCTTCTCCTCCATTCTCCTCTCGGGATCTTGGGCACACATGCACACACGCCCGGCGTGAGTTTTAAGCCACCAGGTCCGGGATGCGAACCGTGGTCGACTACATGGGAGTCCAGCGACATAACCATTATGCTAACTACTGGTTCCTCTTTTTAAAATTTTATTTATTATTATTTTTTAAATTCACCTGAGAGAGAGAGACAGAAAGTGAAAAAGCAAACTGCCAGGCCTGGCTCAAATCATTGTTGGCCATGTGAGAGTCCAGTGCCTTAACCGCCATGTCACCTGCTGGCCCCTTCTATTCTTTTTTTAATGCTATTTTTTTTTTTAATGTTCCTAGAGAGCACATATTCTTTCTAGAGTGAGAGAAATAATGAGAAAGCACCCCCCCCATGGGGCACGGTCACACTTCAATTCTTTCTTCTCCATGTTTCTCCTTTCTTTGGTGATTTTGGGCACACATGTGCATGCACCCAGCATGTTTCTCAAGCCAGTGAATCCAGGTCTTGAACTGCATGGTTGGCCATGTGGAATCCAGCTGCCTCAACCATTAAGCCACCAGCTGGTCCCAGGTGTTGTTTTTTAATGGACATTTTTTTGCTTTGTGGAAGTATTATTATAAATTTATGGTTTTATATAGTTAATTTTTATTATAAAAGTTGCATAAATACAAATACATAAAATAAATTTACATCATAAAAAAGTTAACATCAGCTTTTAAAATGCTTTGTCTCCATTTTCCCTATCAAAATAAAATCTCAGGGGCTGGCAGGCAGGTGGTGTGGTGATTAAGGGCACTGGACACCCACATGGCTGACTGCAGTTCAGGTCCTGGACCTGGCGGCTTGCTTTCTCACCTTCTGTCTTTCTTTCTCTCTCTCTGTCCCTCTCTGGACAAACTGAAATAAATGGAAAAAGTTAAATAATTCTTTTAAAAAATTAAATCTCAGAAAGTAATCTGAACTTTAATGCAATTTTAAATCAATGTGTTTTCTCAGATTTCTTTTTTATTTTTTTGGAGAGTTTTTTTTTTTTTTTTGCTATAGGGTGCATGTGCTCACCAGAAAGACAGAGAGAGACAGAGGGACAGAAAG
>NW_006205509.1:2674307-2677226 GCF_000334495.1 Tupaia belangeri chinensis
GTCCGGGATCCAAACCGTGGTCTGCTACATGGGAGTCCGGTGACAGCCATTATACTAACTGCTGGTCCCTCTTTTCAGATTTCTAAGTATAGGATTTCCAGATCAGGCCTGTGGTGTTAAGGAAGGCAGATCCCACAAGGCTGACCTGGCCTGGTGGCTTGGGAAACATGCTGAGCACATGTGTGTGTGTATGCCTCAAATCCTGACAGGATGGAGAAATGGAAGAGAAGGGATTTGATGCTACCACACTCCAATTGGGGTGTATTTTTCCTTCTTCCTCTCTATCTGCCTTTCTCTGATGAGAGCATGCACCCTTTGGAATATTAAAAATAGTAAGTGGGGCGAGCTGGTGGTATGATGGTTGATGCACTGGACTCCCACATGGTCGACTGCAGTTCAAGTCCCAAACCTGGTGGCTTGCTTTCTCACTTTCTCTCTCCCTCTCTCTCTCTGGTGAGTGCACATCTCTATAGCAAATTGAATAATAATACTTAAATAAATAAATAAAATAAAATCATTTTTAATAATAATAATATTAAATATAAGATTTACTTCTTTTATGAAATTAAAACATCCATAAGAAAGATTTGTGAACTTCATCTTAGAACAGTCAACTGGGGCCAACAGGAGACATGGTGATTAAGGTGTTGGACTCCCACATGGCTGACTGGAGTTTGAGTCCCGGACTTAGTGGCTTTTTTCCCTCATTTTCTCTCTCTCTCTCTCTCTCTCTCTCTGATAAGCACATGTGCCCTATCGCAAACTTAAAAGAAATAATAAAATAAAATAATTTTTTTTAAAAAAAAACCTAACAGGGACCAACAGATGGCATAATGGTTATGTTGCTGGACTCCCACATGGCCAGCCATGGTTCGAGTCCTGGACCCAGAGGCTTGAAACACTCTGAGCACGTGTGCATGGGTGCCCAAAATCCCAAGAGAAGAATGAAGGAGAAGGGATTGCAGTGTGGCCATGCCACATGGAGGGAGGTTTCTCGCTTTCTGTCTCTCTGTCTCTCTTTGTTTCTCTGGTGAGCACACATGCCCTATAGAAAAATCTCTAAAAAAAATACCTAACAGTCGAGACCAGCAGATGGTGTAGTGGTTACATCATTGGACTCCCACATGGCCATCAACAGTTCGAGTCCCAGACCCAGAAGCTTGAAATTCGTGCTGGGTACGTGTGAGTGCGTGCCCAAGATCCTGGGAGGAGAAAGGATTGTTGTGTGTCCATCCCCCCTGGGGGGGGTGATTTCTCATGTTCCCTCTCTGTCTCTGTCTCTGTCTCCCTCTCTGGTGAATGCATGCACCTTAAGGCAAAAACCTACCGAAAATAACCAAAAATCAAAAAACTAACAGTCAACCATTGGTCTGCTTTAAACAGTAGGGTAAAATGATGTGTATTATGTGACATGACCTATAATATGATTTTTTAAAAATCTGTTATGGAGCGTGTGCACTTGTCAGGTAGCAACAGAGAGAGTGAAAATGAGAAAACATATCCCCAGGAAGAATGGCCATGCCATAATCCCCTTCTCCTCCATTCTCCTCTGAGGATTTTGGGCATGCAGGTACATATACCTGGTATGTTTTTTGAGCCATTGGGTCCAGGACTTGAACCACACAGTTAGCCATGTGGGATCCAGCCACCTTAATCGTTATGCTACCAGAAAGATCAGTAACATGAATTTTTTAAAATTCTGTTTAGAAAGCATCCTTACAGGGTCAGCATGTAGTGTGTTGGGTAAGGACACTGGACTCCCACATGGACGACTGTGGTGAGTCTCGGACCTGGTGACTTGTTTTTACATTTTCCCTCTCTCTCTGTCTTTCTCTCTCACTCTGTCCCTCTCTGGTCAAATTAAAATAAATACATTAAATAAATAAACCTAAATAAAATCATTCAAGGAAAGGAAAGGAAAGAGAAGAGAAGAAAAAGGAAGGGAAGGGAAGGGAAGGGAAGAGAAGGAAAAGAAAGGAAAAGAAAGCACCCTAACAGGGCCTAGTCAAACCACAGTCATTGTTCCTCCAATTTATCCTGTCAGAGTTCTAGGCACACACACAAATCCTGCATGTTTTTCAAGTTATACAGGGGTCAGGGCTGGCTCTGTGGGACCCAGCCTCTGTGCAGCACCCAACCAATGAACAGTAGGGCTGGCCCTGTGATATGTATGTTATGGCTGTTATTTGGAAACTGAATTGAACAGGGGTAGAAGTGAATGTAGAAAATGTACACATGAAGAATGTCCATGTAAGAGAAAATGTATGCCAGAGGCATTTATACTAAAATAGAGGTGAGGAGGAAAGACAAAAAATTGGGAAATATTTAGAAGGTATACTTAACAGGACTAGGCTAATTCTATGGTGATCAAAAAAGGACAGGGAGGGGCCAGCAGGTAGCATGGTAGTTAAGGTGGTCTCTCACATGGCCAGCTGTGGTTTGAGTCCTAGACCTGGTAGCTTGACAGTCACGTAGGGCGCATGTGCATGCATGCCCAAAATCTTAGGAGAACAGAGGCAGGATTGTGGCATGGCCATCCCCACTGGGGGTGATTTCTCACTTTCCTTCTCACTGTCTCTGTCTCTCTTGGGGAATGCATGTGCCCTAAGGCAAAAGCCTAAAAAAAAACAGAAGACATCAGCACATATTATAGAAAGGATTTGAAGTCCTGGGACTAAATGCTCTTACCATATACTAAAAATGGATAAGCTTGCCTAGAATAAAATGAGAAAAAGTCCAAAACTGAATCTTGAGAAATTCCAACATTTAAAGATTAGGGAAAGGAAGAGGAAAAACTGACCAGAAACAAAAATGTTGGGGGAAAAAAAAAAAACAGAAAAAATAGATTTTGAAGCCAAAGGAAGAAACTGTATGAGGAAAGAGGTAATAGACAACTGCAACAAAGCCTAGCACAGGTCA
>NW_006205509.1:2677242-2684995 GCF_000334495.1 Tupaia belangeri chinensis
AGGTCAGCAGTAACTAAAATGTGTCCATTGGATTTATCAAAAACATAAAGAGACTTTGATTTCAAGGTCTGGTAAGAGCACAGTCCAGACTACAATGGACTTAGAGATGAAAAGAAGGTAAAGAAGTAGGAAAAAAGTGTTAGTCTGTGTAATGTTCCCCACATTCATTATGATACATGGGGTCATGCAATGTGTTCAAGTCCCTTTCCATTCATACATAAACATGTGCAATTCTCAAATTTATACAAATCCACATGCTGGCCTGACCCCATAGTGCAGTGGTTACACACTGCACAGAGGAAGCCAGATGGCTGACAAGGGCTTGAATCCTAGCCCTTGTGGCTTGAAAAACATGCTGGGCATCTGCATGTCCAGAATCCGATGGAATGGAAAATTAGAGGAGAAGGGATTGTTGCAAGACCAAACTGCACTAGGGATGCTTGAATGCATGCTCTCTCTCTCTCTTTCTCCCTCTTACAAATGCCTGCCAGCATTAAAAAAGAAACTATACATGTCTTAAGTCTTTAGTTAGACTGAAAGATTCTAGAGAAAAGATCACGTTACCACCTCTGAATTCCCAACTACCTAGAATGGTCCAGGGCTTGCTATAGACACTCAGTAAAAGCTTGTTGACTATAAATAGTAAAATACTTTATTAAATATATTTAAATCACTTACCATAATAATAGTTGACAAAAACATGCACAGAGAGATGTTCATTTAATTCAACAAGCATGTATATAATGTCTACTATATGCTAGGCACTTTGGCAGGAAGTAGTACTCATATTTTAATGGAGAAAAGGTGTACACAAGCAAATAAATTAGATTCTACAAGTATTATGAAAGAAAAATGTTTTATTCTAATCTTAATGTGCAAGAAGGAATCCATTAGCAGAACACTTACACAAAGATGTTGAGGGCCAGCAGGTGGCGTGATGCTTAAAGGCGCTGGACTCCCACATAACCATGATTTGAGTCCTGAACCTGGTGGTTTGCTTTCTCACTCCCTCCCCCCATTCTGTCCCCTTCTGGTTAAGTTAAAAATAAATAAATGGATAAATAAAGTTAAAATATTTTTTTAAAAAAAGAAAAAAGATATTGATTTAACTTTTTTAATTGAGAGAAAAAATAAAAAGCAAACTATTAATAGTAAAAATATATATTTTTCAGACCAGCTAGGTGGTGTGATGGATAAGGTGGATGAATCCGGTATGGCTGAGTGTACAGTTCAAGCCCAGTCTTGGCAACTTACAAGGCTCACGTGCATGCATTCCCAAAATCCCAAGAGGAGAATAAAAGAGAAGAGATTATTTGCTATGTGGCCATTCCCCTCTGGGGGATGATTTCTCGTTTTTCCCCCTTTCTCACTGTGTCTCTCTCTGGGAAGCGCATGTGTCCTATAGCAAAAACTAAAAAATATATTAACATGAGGCCAGAAAGTGGCATGATGGTTAGGGGTGCTGGATTCCGTAAAAAATATATTAACATGAGGCCAGCAAGTGGCATGATGGTTAGGGGTGCTGGATTCCCACAGGGCCAACTGTGGTTCGAGTCCTGGACCTGGCAGCTTGCTTTCTCCCTTTCCCTCTCTCTGTCTGGTCAAATTAAAAAATAATGATAACTTGAAAAAATTGAATTAAATAAATAAATAATTCTATTTAAAAAATTGAATTAAATAAATAAATAATTCTAAAAAATTAACTTTTTCTTTTCATAGTTTGGCAATAAGGAACAAAAAAAAACAGATCTTTTTTTAAGAATTATTTAACTTTATTTATTTATTTATTTCTATTTATTTAAATTTGACCAGAGAAGGACAGAGTGAGAGAGAGAGAGTGAGAGAGAAAGTGAGAAAGCAAGCTGCTATGTCCGGGACTCAAACCATGGTCGGCCATGTGGGAGTCCAGCACCTGTAACCACCATGCCACCTGCTGGCCCCAGATTGATTATTTCACCTGACCTTTCACATATTTAAGATCACCAGTGCACATATATCTATTTCTGATCTAGATCTTATTGTTACTTATGCCCAAGGGGTGGAAAAAAACCTTATTTAAATAAGGAACAGAATGACTCTGAGCTAGAATTACAAAGAATCAATTGCATGAACCCTCCTCTCTTTTTTATTTAATCTTCTGTAAACTGCATACAGAACTGAAACTATTGGGGAAATAACATGTTTCTTAATTAATCTTTTATACTGTAAAGAAAATAAAAATCAAGACTGTCTCTCGTTCTAAAAGGAAACTTGTCCACTGTGCTATGGTCTAGCAGTGTCTGATTTATTTCATTATTAAAAAATCATAACAGAAGGATTTTGAATGAGCTGCTTAATCTTTATACTCCCTATGCCATCAAATTCTTATTTTTGCTAAATTTACTTCTAGGCTCAGAAAGATTATTCAAGTCATTTTTAATCCTCCTGTTTGTTTACTGAAATATATTTTTCTTCACTAAAAGGATGGAGATAGGATGATGTTGCTGATTATTTTTCATGAAATATGCAAGTAGATAAAATGATTTGTGTGTTGGGCTTTATCTTTTTCTAGAGAAGATTACTGCAGCAAAGTTGAACAAATGAAACAGAGCTGTGGATGGCAGCCTAGGAAAATCCATGACTGCCACTATCACACCACAGCCCCACAGATGTCTCCTCAAGTCTCTCCCTCCCACACTGTGCTCTGCCTGCCAGCTCAGCGGGAATGAATGGTCTCTGCAGAGCAGTGTAAATAGTGCTGCAGACCCTAAAAAGCTGTCACTGAAAACCAAAAGCAAAACTGTCCGTCCAAATATAAATTTTCAAGTTTGGCAGCCAAAAAAAAACCTCTTTATATCCGAAATTTCATCAGAACATCTAGTGGTATGCAGTCCAGAGACTTACTCTGCATAATCCATCCTTGCTGATAATGGAGTCTTTCTGAACCGCAGAAGAATGTTACCGCAATCCATTTTCTAGTAGAAAAAGCAAAGTCTTTTTGTCCCAAGAGGCAATTGAGCAACCACCACAGTCTCTAGTTGAATAGCAACGGTGTGTGGCTGGCAACAATTCCCACAGTTAGAAGCCCAACCCTAGAGAAGGATATTTACCGTATTCACAGAAGAACTACATAAAAATTAAATACAGTTACTGAACTGACATTGCATAATTCTCTCTGATGGAGGCAACATTAAAAAGCAGTCTTCTCTTTTACACTATATAACTCTCCTCTTCTTTTTAATTTGGTTATTATTGTTTTTTCTTGTTACTTTCCAGAAAAGAGAACAATGCAGAAATATAGCTGAATGCATAGGCAGTAGTAGCTGCAGAACTCAATAAGTGATTTCTCCTTGTATTTTCCCAATTCTGTATCAGGAAAGATTATTCATTTCTAAGGACAACACAAAATTCTATTACACCAATTTCTGGTAAAAGACTATCTAAAGTAAACTATTTAATTACTGTATGTTCATTAGCTCTTAAATATTGCTGTTAGAACTACTTAGTATGCTTCCTTGTCTAGTATGATTAGTGTTTCCATTTTGCAAGATTTTATTAATTTTTTTCCCATCTTGAAATATTTGGGGGGTAATATATGCAAAAGAATGTCCGAAAATAAATGATTTGAAACTGAGAAATCATTTTTGATGACTCGATTACTAAACCCTTTTTGAATTTGAAGTCACATTTACCCAAGCCATTTCGAGCAGCACTCCCATCTTCTCTCCTACTTTATTTTTTAAAGTAATTAGACATGCTAAAATAAATTATTTGAAACTGAGAAATCATTTTTGACTCGATTACTAAACCCTTTTTGAATTTGAAGTCACATTTACCCAAGCCATTTCGAGCAGCACTCCCATCTTCTCTCCTACTTTATTTTTTAAAGTAATTAGACATGCTGAATCCTGACTGAATGTAATAGAGTTTAGTATTTTAAGAGGAGTTATGTTCCATATTTTATCTCAACACAAATTCTGTGACTAAGGGTAGGGAAAAACCTAACAGGATGATTCTAACTGCAGTTTGAGGTTTAAGCAATATAAACTACCCAACTCCAGTCTCTTTCTTCCCTTTCCGCCCCTCCCCAACCCCACCCCATCATGGATGCTCGACTGACTGCTTTTGCACGGTCTCTTTGTCTGAAGGATGCAAACAGTCTATGGATGCTAGGGAAAAGGGGGTGGGGGAGAGATTACCTCATCCCATGTCGCTTGCACCAATCACCACTCTCCTGTCGTGGCTTCTCTGGGCAGATCGCAGGGTCTGGACCAACTGGAAAAGGCCCCGGCCCATCCCCATGGTGACTGAGTTGTATATAGGGAGCCGCATCCGCCCATGTGCCGCAGGTTCTCTTACATCGACCGCCTAAGAGTCGCGCTGTAAGAAGCAACAACCTCTCCTCTCCGATTCCACTATCTCCTCCGCAGCAGCGAAGTAGCAACCATGGTAAGAATCTTTTTTCTCTGGCCCTTTGTTTCCATTGGGTGGAGTCAGTCCTCCAGGGTCTGACTTAAGGTTTCTTAAAAACCTTAAGTTCTTTTGTTTCGGGTAAGAGTGATCTTCTGCATTGTTTGTGAGGTTTAGCTTTGTCTGCCCAAAATCTGTAAGCTCCGCCGCCGCAGTGCGGGTGCGGGAATTCAACCAGAACTGCGCCCAGGACGCAGCAGAACTATGGGGAAGAACAAAGGCGGCGCAATATGAGTTCGTGTTATCCGAGAGCCCTTCCGGGCCGCAGCCAGCCAGCCTGTCGTAATGAGAGTCTGGGACTGGGAAAGGCGATGGTTGTGTCGCCTTAGTCCTCGGTGTGTACGCACTGCATTTGTGTGACTAGGAGAGGCTCTTTCCTGTCTCGCTTCTTTCCCCAGAGGCAGGGACAGAAGTCGTCCAACAGAACTAGAGGGCGGTGTGTGTAGATAGGGGGATTGCGGAAGTGGAGAGGACAGGGACAAAGCGGAGCCTTGGGTTAATATAAAAAGATCCCTATAGGACTCGCTGGCTTTTTAGAAAGATACCCATATATTAACGGGGAAAAACAGTTTCTGCTAGAGCCTTTGGCAGCCTGTGTCTTGGCGGCGCGGGGAGGAGCTGTTTGTTTCTCTCTTCCCTGGCGTTGGAGCCACTGGGCGGGGTTCGTACGACCTCACTAAACCTCCTGTCAGGAGGACTTAAAAGCCTTTCATTACTGTGGAACTGTAGGCTTCAAAAGGTTTTTAATTCACTGTTAAAAATTAAATGATTTTTTTTCTTGTGGTGCAAAATCATAATTTACTTGACAAGATCTTTAATGTCTGATTCGGGAGGTTCCGCCCTGACAGACTAGATTGTGTTTGTGTGTGCGCACGTGAGCCTTGGCCAAACGTTCAGCGAGGGTGAAAGCCCACTTTGTGAGCTCCGGGGTACCCTAATGGTCTGGACCCAGGGAAACGCCCTTCCCCGCCCCCCACGCTAAGCCAGTGAATAGACAATGAAGAGACAATGAAAGCTGTCACCCTAAAGATCTTGGAGAAGAAAATCTCTCTTGAATGCGAAGAGTATGAATAATATGTGGTGGGTAGAGAATGAAAACGTTATTTTGTTGTTTTAAATATTTCATTACTCTTTCACAAGGCTTTTATACATTGTTCGGTAAATTCTAATGTATTTGTTTCTAACTTAGGAACTGTTATTTTAAAGCCATGTACTAATAATTTTTCAATCTTTTACAAACGCTTTTTAGAAAGTAATCAAATTGCTGCAAACAAAGAAGAATTGTACTCTGTATCCAGCTATCTTTTGTTCTAGTGCATCTTCATTAATTCATTTCAGTTCAGGCACATGGTCCCAGGCTGGGTCAGAGAAGGAAAACTGGCAAAACAGCACAATGAGATCATGTAGGCAGTTGCTGGAAATAGAGCTTTCTCTGTTAAATAATGTAGCAGACAGCACAGGCTAGCACCAGGCACAGCAAATACAGCAATGCAGCAATGGAGGAGGCAGACCTTGTCCAGCTTGTAACTCCCAAGAACTGATGGATTCTGCAGATAGACTGCAAAAGGGTGTGGCTTCTAGCCTTAGCTGCAGTACCAATGTCCATATTGAAATACCAACTCATCTTTAGAAGAAACCGTCCTCTTTGTTTAAATGAGGAAAGAAGCAGTGAGGTTAACTACAATTAATTATTGGATTTACTTTATTTAACAAAATCTGTGCTTTGAGTATTTTTTCAATATAAAAAAATTTCTATTCAAGAATGGCTATGGGAACAATGGGCTTGTTCCATGTGCTAAACAGCACCAAGGTGACATTATTATTCAGACCACACCCATCTGCAGCATTTATAGCAGGTGCTTTTCCTAAATAATTATGTTATGAATATTGATTTCAAATAATTTTGAAGAATACCTGCATATTACTAGAAATAATTTTTAGAAATTTACTGAAAATTCAAAATGCTAATACAGCTTAATTTTTATAATATTCTTTACCTTCCCACAGCGTGAGTGCATCTCCATCCACGTCGGCCAGGCTGGTGTCCAGATCGGCAATGCCTGCTGGGAGCTCTACTGCCTGGAACACGGCATCCAGCCCGATGGCCAGATGCCAAGTGACAAGACCATTGGGGGAGGAGATGACTCCTTCAACACCTTCTTCAGCGAGACAGGCGCCGGCAAGCATGTGCCCAGGGCCGTGTTTGTAGACCTGGAACCCACAGTCATCGGTGAGTTGACCTCAGTAACCCAAGTGAGATCCAGGGTGCTGAGACAGGAGGTCTGACCTGGGGCTCCACTGCACACACGCGCACACACACACTCACTCACTCACTCTCACACGCTCACAGCCAGGGTTAAGCAGACTTGTACAGGCTGTTAGTGATGGGTGGCGGCTTTGTCTTCCTTTCCCAGATGAAGTTCGCACTGGCACCTACCGCCAGCTCTTCCACCCTGAGCAGCTCATCACAGGCAAGGAAGATGCTGCCAATAACTATGCCCGCGGGCACTACACCATCGGCAAGGAGATCATCGACCTCGTCTTGGACAGAATTCGCAAGCTGGTATGTTTATTCTCAACAATTAAATAAATTAATGAACCTAAAAAAGATATTTAAAACAATGCTTTTTTTTAAACACAGAATTAAAATGTAATAAAAAGATTAATTTTATTCCTTAAGAGTTTATCTTTTTTTTTTTTTTCCTATAGGGCATGTTCACCTGTCAGAGAGAGAGAAAATAAGAAAGCACCCCCTAGGGTGGATAGCCACACCACAATCCCTCCTCCATTCTCCTTTCAGGATTTTGGATGTGCACACACTATGGACCCTGCTTGTTTTTCAAGCCACCAGATCTTGGACTCAAACCACACAGGTGGTTATATGGGATCCAGCCTCTCTAACCAATGTGCCACCAGGCCCTAGGATTTTGTTTGTTTAATTCAGTTAAAACATGAACTATTTGGTGTCATTTTATAAATATTAATAAGGAATTTTAAAAATTAAGAAATGCTGAGTAATTTCAGAAGGTCTATACTTTTTAAAAAGAATTTGTTGGGGCAGGTGGCATGCTGGTTAAGGTTCTAGACTTCCACATGGCCAACCATAGTTCAAGTCCTGGACCTGATAGCTTGCTTTCTCACACTCTCTCTCTCTGGTCAAGTTAAAAAATAGCAAATAAAATTAATTTAAAAAAGAATTTGTCAAAATAAGAGCTAAATGTATAAAAATGGCAATGTATAAAAATAAAAATATATTTGCTATGACCTATCACCAAGGACAAATACTTATCTTTTCTCTATGTTC
>NW_006205509.1:2685070-2688112 GCF_000334495.1 Tupaia belangeri chinensis
CCTGGAGCACTCTGACTGTGCCTTCATGGTAGACATCGAGGCCATCTATGACATCTGTCGTAGAAACCTAGACATTGAACGCCCAACCTACACTAACCTGAATAGGTTTATAGGTCAAATTGTGTCCTCCATCACTGCTTACCTTAGATTTGATGGAGCCTTGAATGTCTATCTGACAGAATTCCAGACCAACCTGGTGCCCTGTCCCCGCATCCACTTCTCTCTGGCCACATATGCCCCTGTCATCTCTGCTGAGAAAGCCTTCCATGAACAGCTTTCTGTAACAGAGATCAACAAGGCTTGCTTTGAGCCTGCCAACCAGATGGTGAAATGCGACCCTCGCCATGGTAAATACATGGCTTGTTGCCTGTTGTACCGTGGCGATGTGGTTCCCAAAGATGTCAATGCTGCCATTGCCACCATCAAGACCAAGCGCACCATCCAGTTTGTGGATTGGTGCCCCACTGGCTTCAAGGTTGGCATTAACTACCAGCCTCCCACTGTGGTGCCCGGGGGAGACCTGGCCAAGGTGCAGCGTGCTGTGTGCATGCTGAGCAACACCACAGCCATTGCTGAGGCCTGGGCTCGCCTGGACCACAAGTTTGACCTGATGTATGCCAAGCGTGCCTTCGTTCACTGGTACGTAGGTGAGGGGATGGAGGAAGGAGAGTTTTCTGAGGCCCGAGAGGACATGGCTGCCCTTGAGAAGGATTATGAGGAGGTTGGTGTGGATTCTGTTGAAGGAGAGGGTGAGGAAGAAGGAGAGGAATACTAAAGTTAAAATGTCACAAAGGTGCTGCTTTCACAGGGAAACTTATTCTGTTTTAAATATTGAAAAGTTGTGGTCTGATCAGTTAATTTGTATGTAGCAGTGTATGCTCTTATGTACAATTACTGGCCTATGCTTTAAAATATGAATGCTTTGTTACAGACCCAAACTGTCCATTTCTCTGATGGTTTTGAATAAAGTATTCCCTGTCTTAAATGAGATCAGTCTTGTGTTTTGGATATCTGAAAACTTTCATGTATTCAGTATGTTGAGAAGAAAAAAAATAACTGTTGGTGGGGCCAGCAGGTGGCATGGTGGTTATTGTGCTGGACTCCCACATAGCTGACCATGGTTCAAGTCCTGGACTTGGTGACTTGCTTTTGCCCTTTCTTTGGTGAGCACACATGCCCTATAGCAAACTTAAAAAAAATAATAATCAAATAAATAATTTTAATAAAAGAATAAGTGTTGGTCTGTACGTTATACATATACTATGAAATGATTTATTTTTACTGAAAAGTATATTAGTATCTTAAAACTTTTATTTATAAAATATAAAATGTCTGTCTAAAGATTACCATTAATAGAATCACATACTATTTTTAAGTTTTTACCTCATCATGATAGTCATCTAAACTACCAGTTCTTTTTTAGAGTTGAAAACTGCTAATATACAGTCAAGGTCTTCTAGTTGGCTGCTGAATCTCAGATAATTAACAGAAAAAATGGGAAATATTCCAAATGCATCACCAGGTCTTCGACTCTTTCTATGCCCCCTCAACTCCTTGGCACGTGTTTAGTTCCACTGTGCTTCCTCTGTGCACATTCTCCAAAGCAGTACATTCTTTCTCAGCAAGTGCCCCCATACTGGATGTAGTTTCTTGCCTTCTTCCCAAACTTAATTTTAGCCGAATTTTATATTGGGAAAGCCTGATAGATTTATTCACTTTAATGTATTAATTACATATCGGACTGTTAACTCTCCAAGGATATCCTTACTTTAATTTAGGTCAGTATTTTCAAAAAATGAAACTGATAGTGCAGGTGCTGGCATGAGCCCCAACACTGAGAAACAGTTTAGGCCAAGGGTTTCCTCAGCACAAAAGCTCTGCTGCAGTTCCAACTAACCAAAAGGCTTTCTTCCCAAGGACTGCAAACTGTCTTCCCATGGTCACGGTTTTTGTTGTTCTGGGAGGATACCCAGTGGAAACAAAGTGACTTTTGATATTAATTTCCTGTTTAGTTTTCCTTGACACTACCAATTAAGGGGTATGATAGTACTGTAGGTACTGCAATCGGTTTAAGTTCATGGAAATAATGCAATATAAGAAATAAGCCAAGATCAACTAATTTCAGCGCCAATCCAATACTGCATACTACTCAGGTTGAGCTAGAAGCCAAACAAACAGGTCTGATGCACAAAATATAAAAAGCTTCATTCAGAAAAAGAAAAAAATATGAGAGGGCTGGCAGATGGCATGGTGTTTAAGGTGCTGGACTCCCACCTGGGTGACCGCGGTTCAAGTATGGGACCTGGCAGCTTACTTTCTCACTTTGTGTCTCATTCTAGTCACATTTAAAGATAATAATAATTGGGGCCAGGGACCAGCAGTTAGCATAATGGCTATGTTGCTGGACTCCCATGTAGTCGACCACAGTTTGGGTCCCGGATCGGGTGGCTTAAAACTCATGCTGGGCGTGTGTGCGTGCGTGCCCAAGATCCCGAGAGGAGAATGGAGGAGAAGGGATTGTGGCGTGGCCATCCCCCCTGGGGGGTGATTTCTTGCTTTCTATCTCTCTGTCTCTCTCTGTCTTTCTGGCGAGCGCATGCGCCCTATAGCAAAAACCTCTTAAAAAATAATAATAATAATAATAATAATTGGGGCCAGCAGACAGTTCAGCAGTTATCATTTGACTCTCTCATGACCAACCACAGTTCAAGTCCCAAACCTGGAGGCCTGAAACTCACTCTGAGTTTGTGTGCATGCATGCCAAGATCCTGGGAGGACAATGGAGAAGAAGGGATTGCAACATGACCGCCCCCCAGGGGGTGATTTCTCACTTCCCCTTCACTGTCTCTGTCTCTCTCTCTCTCCAGCAAGCGCATGCACCCTAAGGAAAAACCTCTAAACTAATAATAAATTAACTAAAATAATTTTAATGTATTATTTATTTTTTATTTTTATTTTCTTTTTAATTTCATGAAAGAGAGAGAAAGTGAGAAAGCAAGCTACCAGGTCCGGGATGCAAACCACGGTGGGCCATGTGGGATT
>NW_006205509.1:2688173-2690328 GCF_000334495.1 Tupaia belangeri chinensis
ATATATATATATAGGGCCGGAAGGTGGTGTGCAGGTTAAGTCAGCTGAGTACCATATAGTTGGCTGTGCAGTTCGACCTCCAGACCCGTTGGCTTGAATATCATCCTGGGTACACGTACATACATGCCCCAAATCCCAAGGAGACTGAATGAGAAGGAATTGTGGCATGGCCATTACCCCTGAGGGGTATGATTTTTCACTATCCCTTCTCTTTTTCTCTCTCTCTCACTGACGAATGCATGCACCCTATAGTAAAACCCACATATGTATACGTGTGTGTGTGTAAAATGTTAAAATCCATGAGTTCATGTTTTTGTTTGTTTAGTTTTTAAAAACAAAAAACGACTTGGAGTTGGCAGATGGTGTGGTTAAGGGCACTGGACTCCCACATGGCCGACTGAGGTTC
Source organism: Tupaia belangeri chinensis (assembly GCF_000334495.1). Lineage (NCBI taxonomy): Eukaryota > Metazoa > Chordata > Mammalia > Scandentia > Tupaiidae > Tupaia > Tupaia belangeri. The sequence goes on from NW_006205509.1 coordinate 2,688,580, forward strand.
AAGTCCTGGACCTGGAGGCTTGCTTTCTCACTTTCCCTCTCTTTCTCTCACTCACTCTGTCCCTCTCTGGTCAAATTAAAATAAATAATAAAGTTATACAAAATAATTTTTAAAATACGACAGCAAACACCATGCTAAGAAGGAAGTTTATAGCAATAAACACCTTCATCTAAGAAGTAGAAAGGTTTCAAATAATCTAACAATGCAACTCAGGGAGCTAGAAAAGGAAGCACACATCAAACTTAGAAGAAGAGGAAGAGTAAGGATGACAACAGAAGTAAATTAAACAAAGAAATACAAAAGATCTATGTGTTTTTCCTTCTTTGAAAATTTTGCCAAGTGGTATGCGCACATGCTGGTTGGGCGAAAATCGAGGGCAGCTCCTCATGGGGCATGGTCATGCCACTGCAGTCTTTTCTCCTATTTCTCCCTCCTCTGGGCATGTTTTTTGGGCCAACAGGTCCAGGCCATGTGGAATCCAGCTGCCTTGACCACTGGGCCAGGGGCTGGCCCAGAAAGATCTATTGAAAGAAGATTTTGATTACTTTTGCTTATAAAGGAACAGAATTAGCAGCAATTCAAAGACATAAGGTGTGGGACCAGCAGTTAGCATAATGGCTATGTCGCTGGACTCCCACGTAGTCGACCGCGGTTCGAGTCCTGGACCCGGTGGCTTAAAACTCACGTCGGGTGCGTATGCGTGCGTGCCCAAGATCCCGAGAGGAGAATGGAGGAGAAGGGATTGCGGTGTGGCCATTCCCCCTGGGGGGTGATTTCTTGCTTTCTGTCTCTCTGACTCTCTCTGTCTGTCTGGCGAGTGCACACGCCCTATAGCAAAAACCTCTCAAAAATAAATAAATAAAAGAAAGACGTAAGGTGTAATAGCAGGAAGAGCAACTGTAGACACTAGAGAGAGTACAGGGTATGGGAATAATAGGGGGCAGGCAATAGGAGGGAGGGAGAGGAACAGGGAAAAACCATTTACTTGACACAAAAATGAAAAAACAGATTAAGAAATAGGTTAACAGTTTTTGTGAAACAGATTTTAGCTCCTCTTACCACACAAATAAAACATCATGTGCTAATCTGTATGTAGCCGTATTTATCTCTGTATCTCATAACATTTTGTAAACCTCAAATATACACAGTAAAATTTATTTTTAAAAAGTAGGGAGAAAAAAAAAAAAAAACAGGGCCAGCAAGTGGTGTGGTGGTTGTAGTACTGGACTCCCACATGGCTGACCATGGTTTGAGTCATGGACCCAGTGGTTTGCTTTCTCTCTCTCACTCTCTCTCTCTGGTGAGCACGTGTGCCCTAGCAAATTAAAAATAATGATGATGATGATGAGTAAAACTAAATAAATAATTCTTTAAAATAAAAATGAAAACGGGATGGCCCTGTAGTATTAAAGGAGTTGGATCCCACCTGGTTGACCAAGCCATTTGAATTCCAGACCCAATGGTTTGAAAAACACTCCAGACATGTAAGCACACCTGCCTAATATCCTGACAGGACAGAGAAATGGAGAAAGACGACCACACCTCACCGGGCGGGAGGGTACTTTCTCCCTCTCTCTGTCTCTTTCTGGTCAGCACACACACCTTCTGGCAAGTTAGAAAAACTGTAAGGAAGTTTCTCAAAAAGTGAACATAAAACAACTTATTGTATATTTTGTAGTTAAAAAAGTAAGTTTGAAAAAAAAAAAAAGTAAGTTTGGGGACCAGCAGATGGGATAATGGTTACAATTG
>NW_006205509.1:2690494-2691868 GCF_000334495.1 Tupaia belangeri chinensis
TCTCTCTCTCTCATTCTGTCCCTCTCCAGTCAAATTAAAATAAATAAATAAGTTAAATAAAATAATTATTTTAAAAAATAAAATAAAACTCATGCTGGCACATGTGTGTACATACCCAGTATCTTGAAAGGAGAACAGGGAAGGGATTGTGATGTGGCCATCCCCCACCAGGGGTGATTTCTCACTTTCTGTCTCTCTGGAGAACTCATGTGCCCTATAGCAAAAATCTCTCTAAAAAAGAAAGAAAGAAAGAAAGAGAGAGAAAGAGAGAGAGAGAAGGAGGGAGGGAGGAAAGAAGGAAGGAAGGAAGGAAGGAAGGAAGGAAGGAAGGAAGGAAGGGTAGAAACTGGCAGGTGGTGTGTTAGTTAAGGGCACCGGACTCCCACGTGGTTGACTGTGACTCAAGTCCCAGACCTGGCAGCTTCCTTTCTCACTTTCCCTCTCTCTCTCTCTTTCTCTCTCTCTCTCTCTTACTCTGTCCCGCTTTAGTCAAATTAAAATAAATTAATCAAATAAATTTAAAAGTTCAAGGGAACCAGCAGTTAGCGTAATGGCTATGTCGCTGGACTCCCACGTAGTCGACCGCGGTTCGCGTCTTGGACCCGGTGGCTTAAATCTCACGCCGGGCGCGTGTGCGTGCGTGCCCAAGATCCCGAGAGGAGAATGGAGGAGAAGGGATTGCGGCGTGACCATCCCCCCTGGGGGGTGATTTCTCGCTTTCTGTCTCTATGTCTCTCTCTCTGTCTGGCGAGCACACGCGCCCTACAGCGAAAACCTCTCAAAAAAAAAAAAAAAAAAGTTCAATAAAATAATTCTTAAAAAAAAAAGAAGTAAATTTGTGGGACTATCAGGTGGCATGGTGGTTAAGGCATTAGACCACAATGCTGGCAGTGGTTTGATTCCTGGACATGGTGGCTTGAAAATCACTGGGTGCCCGAGTGCCCAAGATTTTAAGATAAGAATGGAGAAGAAGGGATTGTGATGTGGCCATCCCCACGGGGGCGGGGGGGGGCATTTCTCACTTCCCCTCTGTTTGTGTTTCTCTGGGGAATGCACATGCCATACTACAAAAAACTTGAAAAGTAACATTGAAATTTAGAATGTTTCCAACACAAAGTAATGACAAATAGTTGAGATAATGGGTACACTAATTACTCTGACTTAATTATGTACCCATTGTATTCATGTAGTCAAAAATCACAATGTACCCCCACAAATATGTACAATCACTATATACAAATTTTTTTTTGAGAGGTTTTTGCTATAGGGCGAGTGCGCTTGCCAGTCAGACAGAGAGAGACAGAGAGACAGAAAGCGAGAAATCATCCCCCAGGGGGGATGGCCACGCTGCAATCCCTTCTCCTCCATTCTCCT
>NW_006205509.1:2692306-2692547 GCF_000334495.1 Tupaia belangeri chinensis
TCCAGCGACATAGCCATTACGCTAACTGCTGGTTCCCACACCTGGCATGTTTTTCAAGCTGCTGGATCCAGGAATCACACCACGTAGACAGCCACGTGGGATTCAGTGCTTTAACCTCCATGCCACCTGCTGTCCCAGAGCACTGCCTTTTTATTTATTTTACACTTTTTAAAAAAGAATTATTTTATTTTATTATTATTTTTAATTTGACCAGAGAGAGACAGACAGAGAGAAAGAGAAA
>NW_006205509.1:2693351-2698811 GCF_000334495.1 Tupaia belangeri chinensis
CTTTCTCTCTCTCTCTCTCTCCCTGTCTCTCTCTCTGGTGAGCACATGTGCTCTATAGGAAAATTTTAAACAGTAATAATAAAATAATAATAATTAAAAAATTAAATAATTCAAAAATAATTAAATTCTGACACATACTGTAAAATAGATTAAACTTTAAAGACATTATGCTAAGTGAAATAAGCACAAAAAAGATAAATATTGTATAAAGCCAGCCCTGGAACTTGGTAGATAAGGGAGCTATATCCCACATAGCTGACAAAGGTTTGAATCCCAGCCTTGGCAATTTGAAAAACATATCAAAGAATAAACTAAAAAAGAAATAAAGAAAAAGAAAAAAAAAAAAAAAACATCAGATGAATGCAAGTCCAAAATGCTGATAGGATGGAGAAATGGAGGAGAAGGGATTGTACCATGTCCAAACCCCAGTGGGAGATACTTCTCCCTCTCTCCATCATTATGTCTCTCTCTGGTGAGCATCTATGCCTTCTGGCAATTAAAAAAAAACTGTTTAAGATCACGGGGCCAGCAGGTGGCACAGTGGTTAAGGCACTGGACTCCCACATGGTCGGCCATGGATCAAATCCCAGACCTGGTGGCCTGAAAAATCATGCCAGGCATGTGTGCATGTGTACCCAAAATCCCAGGAGAATGGAGGATAAGGGATCACAGTGTGGCCATCCCCCCAGGGGGTGATTTCTCACTTTCTCCCTCACCATTTCTCTCTGGTGAACACACATGTCCCTTTGGCAAAAATAAATAAATACAATAATAAAACAGAAGAGATTAGGGCCAGGTAGTGGGTAGCATGATGTTTATAGCAGCTGGATCCCACACGGCCAACTAGTTCAAGTCCTAGACCTAGGAGCTTGAGAAACACACTGGGCTTGCATGCCCAAAATCTCAAAAGGGGAGAAAAATAGAGAAGGGATTGCGGCGCGACCACCAATTGTGGCGTGACCATTCTTCACGGTGGCTGCTTTCTCACTTTCCCTCTCATGAATGCATGCAACCTCTAACAAAAAAATAAATAAAATTTTTTAAATGAGAATTTACATAATGTTAAAACACTTTATTTTATTTTTAATTTTCCAGTGGGCACATGTGTTTACCAGAAAAAGACAGAGATTGAGAGAGGAGAAAGCACTTTCTTGGGGAATGGTCCCAGTATAATCCCTCCTTCTCCATCTCTCCCTTCTTTGAGGATTTTGGGCATGCGTACACATGTGCCCAGTGTGTTTCTCAAACTGCTGAGTCCAGGACTTGAACCATGTGATCAGCCATGTAGGGTCTGACTGCCTTAACCGCCAAGCCATGGAGCCAGCCCTGGATGCAATTTAAATATAGAATTCAGAATACATAAAGCAGGGATTCATGTTTGATGACTAGAGATGGTGAGGGCAGATATATGATGTTAGCTGTCAGTTTTTCATAGATGCTCATCAGATTGAGGAAGTTTCCATCTATTCCTAATTTGCTGAGATGTTTGTTTGGATTAACAGACACTGGATTGTATAAAATTGTTCTTCTGCCTGCATCTACTAAAGTGATCATGTAGGTATTCTCCTTTGTTCATATGATGCATTGGATTCCTGGGATAAGGCACTCTTGGTTTATATATTTTTTTCTTTTTCCATTTTTTTGGGGGAGGTGAGAGAGTTTTGCCATAAGGCACATGTGTTTGCCAGAGAGACATAGAGATAGAAAGTGAGAAATCAGGGACCAGCAGGTGGCGTGATGGTTAAGGCACTGGATACTCCCATGTGACTGACCACAGTTCGAGTCCTGGACCTTGAGGCTTGCTTTCTCACTCCCACCGCCCCATGTCTCTCTCTGTCAAATTAAAAATAAAAGAATGAATAAATAGAATTAAATAAATAATTCTTTAAAAAGAAAAAGAAAGAGGAACCAGCAGTTGGCATAATGACTATGTTGCTGGACTCCCATGTAGCCAACCATGGTTCGAGTCCCGGACCTGGTGGTTTAAACTCATGCTGGGAGTATGTGCATGCATGCCCAAGATCCTGAGAGGAGAATGGAGGAAAAGGTATGTCAGCACGGCCATCTCCCCTGGGCGGGTGATTTCTCGCTTTCTGTCTCTCTGTCTCTCTCTGACTTTCTAGTGAGTGCACGTGCCCTATAGCAAAAACCTCTCCAAAAAAAAAAAAGAAAGTGAGAAATCACTCCCCAGGGCATATGGCTATGCCACAATCCCTTCTCCATTCTCCTCTCCAGATTTTGGGCATACGCATACACACACACACACACACACACACGCCTGGTTTGAGTTTCAAGCCAAGAGGTCAAGACTTGAACCATCATCAGACATGTGGGAGTCCAGCAGCTTAACTACTATGCCATCTGCTGGCCCATCTTGGTGTGTGTGTGTGTGTGTGTGTGTGTGTGTGTGTGTGTGTATATATACATATGCTCGATGGAGAGACAGAAAGAGACAGAGAGACAAAATGGGAGAAATCATTCCCCGGTGAGTATGGCCACACCACATTCCCTTCTCCTCCATTCTTCTCATAGGATCTTGGGCATGCATATGCACCTAGCATGAGTTTAAGCCACCAGGTCCAGGACTCGAACTGCGGTTGACTGCATGGGAGTCCAGTGACATAGCCATTATGCCAACTGCTAGTTGCGGTTTATACATATATTTTTAATGTTTGGGCCGACGGATTGCATGGTGGTTGGAGCACTGGACACTCCCACATGGCCAACCACAGTTCGAGTCCTGGACATGGTGGCTTGCTTTCTTACTTTCCTTCTCTCTGTGTCTGTCTTTCTCTGGTCAAATTAAAATAAATGAATGAATTTTTTTATTGTTTGGGGTTTTTTTTAAAGGTTTATTTAATTTCATTTTCTAAATAAATATTTTATTTAATTTTATTCATTGTCATTGTCATTGTTTTATTTTAGTTTTTTAAAGTTGAACAGAGAGAGATAAAGAGAGAAGGAAAGTGAGAAAGCAAGCCGCAGTGTCTGGGACTCAAACCTCAATCAGCCATCAGAGAGTCCAGCTGTCTTAACCACCATGCCACCTGCCAGCAACCCCATCTGTTATTATTAATTTTTAAAAAGAATCATTACTTTTTAAAGAATTATTTTATTTAACTTTATTTATTTAAATTTTTAGTTTGACCAGAAAGAGACAGAGTGAGAGACAGAAGAAAAGTGAGAAAGCAAGCTGCCAGATCCAGGACTTAAACTGCAGTCAGCCATGTGGGGGGTCCAGTGCCCTTAAACACCCACCACCTGACAGCCCATAAAAGAATTATTTTATTTAATTTTATTTATTGTCTTTATTTTATTTTATTTTTATGAGGTTGACCAGAGAGAGACAGAAGAAGGAAAGTGAGAAACCAAGCTGACAGGTCTAGGACTCGAACTGTAGTCAGCCATTGTGGGAGTACAGCTGCCTTAACCACCAGGCCACTTGCTGGCCCCTGTTATTATTATTATTTTTAATTTGACCAGAGAGAGACAGAGGAAGACAGAAAGGAAAAGAGAGAAAGCAAGTCACCAGGTCTGGGACTCAAACTGCAGTTGGCCATGTAGGAATCCAGCACCTTTAACCACCTTGCCACCTGCTGGCCCCTATTATTTACTTAATTTATTATTTTTTTTAAGTTTGGTATAAGGCATGTGTGCTCACCAGAGCAAGACAGAGTGAGAGAGAGCGGCAAAGTGAGAAAGTAAGCCACTAGGTCCAGGACTTAAACCGCGGTCAACCATGTGGAACTCCAGCACTTCAACCATCATGCCACCTGTTGGCCCTTTGGCTTATGTTTTAAAGCAGAGTTATTAACCCAACACCCAGGAAAGCATAAACAGTTCTCGTGGGTTGTTGAACTCATTGAAAGTTATATGCAAACTTCTGTGTGAACATGCTCATGATAGATTTTCTCCAGATAGCCACTAGTCATTCCTCTTATCCTTATAAATACAGGGTACTTCTCCCGTAGAGAGGTAGAATTTATTTCTCTCCTTGGCCCATGACTACTTTGACTAATACAATATGGCAGAGGAGAAGCCATGTCAGATCCAGGTTAAGCCCTTAAGAAGCCTGGCGGCTTTGTTTTCATTCTTTTAAAAGTAAGCCACCATCTAAAGAAGCTCAAGGTAGATTAATGATGGATAAGAGACCATGTGGAGAGAAACAAACGTCAGGTGGAATAGAATCACACACCCCATGGAACAGCCAATACAAAGGCCCTAGACATGTGAAAGATCATTCTAGACATTCTGGCCTTCACCGACTCCCAAACGAATGCAGCTGCATGAGTGAGGTAGATGACACCATTTGGAATCATAATAAATAACAAATAACTGTTGTTTAAGTCACTAAGTTTTGAGGTGGTTGGTTATTCAGTAATAAAAAACTGAAACATGGCTTACACACACATCTAGAAAGAGAATACACTGTTTTTGTCAGATTCTCCAAAACAATTACAACCAGCAATCTGGAGGAGTAAATACTAAAAATTCTTTGGGATTTCCCTCATAAATATTACCTTTTTTCAGTGTTTTTTTTTTTTCTAAGAATTTTTTAATCAATTTTTATCTGTTATTATTATTTTTAATTTGACTAGAGAGAGAGAGAAAAAGAGGGAAAGTGAAAAATCAAGCCACCAGGTCCAGGAATTGAACCATGGTCAGCTATGTGGGAGTCCAGTGCCTTAACCACCACGTCACCTGCAGGCCCCTCTTCAGTGTATTCTTGATAGATATTATCAGCACTGTTATTAAGATTATATTTGTGGGGGCCAGCTGGTGGCATGGTGGTTAAGGCAGGTAGGTTTCATATAATTGACTGTGTGGTTTGAGTAGCAGATCTGACAGCTTGAAAAACATGCCGGGCACGTGTGCATATATGCCAAAATTCTAAAAGGAGAAATAGAAAAGGCATTATGATATGACCATCCCCCATGGGGAGTGCCTTCTCACCCCTCCCCCACCTGTCTCTCTCCAGTATAGGCATGTATCTTCTAGCAATTTTTTTTTAAAGATTATATGTTGGGGGGCCAGCAGGGGGTATGATGGTTAAGGTGCTAGAATTCCCACATGGCCAATCACGGATTGCGTCCCAGACCAGTGACTTGCTTTCTTAATCTCCCTCTCTCTCTCACTGCCTTTGTTTGCCAAAATTCATGTTAAAAAAATAATAATAGTAGTAAATAAATAAATAATTCTTTTTATTCCCCTCGCCTCAGGTTTATTCGTACACACAGCACAGGAGGACACCAGCCCCACACAGAGAGCAGCCCGGGGGTCAGTCCTTCTGTCCTCATACTGGCAAAGGCCTCTACTACGGGGCTTTTGTGGGGGCCTGGACACCTTTGGGAGCCTGGGCCGGAGCTGGAACTGAAGATGGAACTGCAGCTGAAGCCTGGGCTTTGGTCTGGGTCTTGGTCTGAGCCTTGGCCTTGTTGGCCTTTGGCCAAAGGCCCTTGG
>NW_006205509.1:2698934-2713325 GCF_000334495.1 Tupaia belangeri chinensis
CACTCATGGCCCTGGCGTTGTTGGCCTGCATCTTCTTCAGACCCTTCCTGTTGTGCTTCTTGACAAAGCACATGTTCCTCAGGAATGCAGGGTCCACCCCTTTGAGAGATTCATATCTTTGTGATCGAGGTTTCTTGATGCCATTTCTATGCCATTTTCGGGACTGGTTGTGTGTGGTGTGGTTCTTGGACTTGGCCATGTCTGCACCGAAACCTACAGCTGCCGAGGAGCCTGGGGCCAGAAGAGAAACAATAAATAAATAATTCTTAATTTAAAAGATTACATTTTTGTTCCATGTAAGTATAGTGTAGTGTTTTTTGTTTTTTGTTTTCAGAAAACTTTTTCCAAGTTGCTTTATTTGTAATGACAACTTTTAAAAGATCACCAAAGTTAAATGGACAATCAACTAGGCAGAAATGACTTTACAAGAAGAGGAAAAGCCCAAAATGCCACTTTCAATAGAGAACCCACAGTTCAGTTTTATTCAGAGCAAAGAAAAAAGAAACTTTCAATCGTGCTGGAAGAAACTCAGCCATAGGTTTGTAATCTGTACTCAAACTACACATGCAATAAGGACAATATTCCGCTAATACTATTGATGTGCTGCTGCATTTGTCTACTGTCTGCCTAATATTAACAATTATAAACAGAGCAACTAGTATATGGAACAGTGTTCCATTAGTGTTAGTGTCAGGCACAACTTTTCACTTCTCTTCACACTACTGGTTCACTTTGCGCACCTGGGCTTCCTCCTCTTCAGTAAAGTCATTTTTGATATTGAAAGTCTTGCAAATCTCCTCAGGAGTTTTCCCCTTGATCATATTGGCAACGGTCTTGCATGTAACATCCAGCAAACTTTTGATGTCTAAATAGTTTGCAGCCAGGATAAGTTCGAAAAGTGTTCCTTGGTCAACCTTCAGAAATTCTTGGTTCCAAACAGGAATGTCATCTGTTTGCTTCTCTTTGTTCTCTTCATCTTCAGGAGGAGGAGGGTCATCCTTGTGGTGGGTACACCACTGAGTGACCTTTTTTTAATATTGCTGCATTAACATTTGGTAGAAGAACTAGGTCATCGTCTCCATCATCCATTCCCAAATCTTCCAACATGGTCTTGATAGTCACAGACTGTTTGGCAATCTCCACATCAACTTCAAGGATCTCTCCATCAGAACTCTGCAACTTAATTGAAACCATGGTGCCCAGTCTCAAGGAGACGGCTGCCTGGATGCTGACGAGAGCGAAGCAGGGTTGGCAGACAAGAGAAAGGAGGAGAACAAGGCCACTCCTAGTGTAGTTATTATTTTTTAAAGAATTGTTTGTTATTTAACTTTATTTATTTTAATTTGACCAGAAAGTGACAGAGTAAGAGAGAGAAAGAGAGAGAGAGGGAAGGTGAGAAAGTAAGCCACCAGGTCGGGGACTAGAACCATAGTCAGCCATGTGGGCGTCCAGCACCTTTAACCAATATGCCAACTGCTGGCCCCTAGTGTAGTTATTGAATCTGACAATTAAATGTAAAATCATAGGCTTTAGTAATTTAATAGGAATGACAAACCAAGGTAAAAAAATGAGATAATTTATTAGACTATCCCTCTACTGCTCTGATGCAAATTTAGGTAGTTCAATGGTTTGAATATATCCTCCAAATCCATGTTGAAATTTAATTGCTATTTTGATAGGTGGGGTGGGGCCAGCAGATGGTATGGTGGCTAAGACACTGGACTCCCACATGGCCATCCACGGTTCAAGTCCCAGACTCGGCAGGGACTTGGAAGAAGAGAGAGGTGATTAGGTCATGAGGGCTCTGTCCTTGCAAATGGATTAATGCCATTGTCACAAGAATAATTATTTCAAGAGTGAATTCCTAATAAAACAATGAGCTAAGGGCCAGCAGTTAGCATAATGGCTATGTCGCTGGGCTCCCATGTAGTCAACCATGGTTCGAGTCCCGGACCCGGTGGCTTAAACTCACTCTGGGCATGTGTGTGTGTGCGTGCCCAAGATCCCAAGAGGAGAATGGAGAAGGGATTGCGGCGTGGCCATCCCCTCTGGGGGGGTGATTTCTTGCTTTCTATCTCTCTGTCTCTCTATGTCTGTCTGGCGAGAACATGCGTCCTATAGCAAAAAACTCTCAAAAAAAGAAAAAAAACAAACAAAACAGCTAAACCGCTATTTGCTCCCTGTCTTGCCTATGTTCCCTTGCCCATCCACATGTTACAATGTAGCCAGAAGGCCCTCACCAGGTGAGACCTCCCATATCAGACATCCCAACTTCCAGAACCATGAGCCAAATAAATTTATTTTCTTTATAAATTACCTAGAGTGTGCTGTTCTGTTAGCCTGTTACAGAAACAGAAAATAGATCAAGACTGGTAGTATGTAAGAGTTAGACCAGAACTCTTCACAAAAAAGTAGACACTTGAACATGAAACTATACACACACAAGTATGCATAGAGTGATAAACTAGAGCAGATCCAAACTTCTATTCCACAAAATGTGGTCAAAATTCATACATTAACCAGCTAGATAAATTAATCATCATCAAAAGCACAGCAGGAAGTGAGTGTGATTTGAGACTGAGTTAGAACCTACCTGACAGAAAAAAAAAAGATGACTGAGACATAGAGTACGCTTCTGTCTAAAAACAGGAGGGAATGCAAAGAGAATGAAAGTACTGTACCACCAGTTCCAACCTATTATAGTATCAGAGGTAATTAATTAATCAGAAGGCCCAAGATAATATGGCAAAGAGGAACTAACCCTGGAGAAAGGAGCTTACACACCAGATACCCAAGAAATGTTCAAAGGAAATGATTCAGGGACCCAGGCAAGCTAGATTATTTTTTAAAGAATTTGTTTTATTTATTTGTTTGTTTGTTCGTTGTTAAAGTTGATCACAGAGGGACAGAATGAGAAGAAAAGAAGGAGGGAAAGTGAGAAAGTAAGCCGCCAGGTCTAGGACTCGAACCACAGTTAGCCAGTACAGAGCCCTTAACCATCACACCACCTGCCAGCCCCAATGCTAGATATTATTTAGAGAAACAATTTGATGTTCCTTCAGGTGTCTAAGATCTGACCTGGGGAGGCAGTCAAATCTGAGCCAGCATTCTGGGTGCCATTCATAGGATATCCTGTTGTAGAAAATCACAGAAAGAAGAACCTAAACCAGTGAGAAATTCAAGACAGTAGACTCAATAGGTACCACGCCAGAACTTACGAGATAAGCAAGCAGAGAGAAAAAGTGAGAATAAAAAAATTAATTAATTAAAAAAAAAAAAAAAGGTGCAGTCAGGCTGAATTCTTCTCGCACAAGATCTCTTAAGAAGTTTTAGTCAGGGGGTCAGCAGGTGGCAGGCATGGTAGCAAAGGCACTGGACACTCCCACATGGCGGGCCACAGTTTGAGAACTGGAGTCTTGCTTTCTCACTTTCCCTCTATGTGTGTGTGTGTGTGTGTGTGTGTGTGTGTGTGTGTGCACGCGCGCGCGCGCGTGTGTATCTGGTCAAATTAAAATAAATGAATGAATAAATAAAATTAAATAATTTCAAAAGAAATGTTCTTTTAAGCATTATCTTATTTAACTTTATTTACTATTATTATTATTTTCCAGTTTGATCAGAGAGACAAAGTAAGAAAGCAAGCTACCAGGTCTAGAATTTGAATAGTGGTCAGCCATGTGGAAGTCCAACGCCTTTAACAACCATACCACCTGCTGGCCCCTAAAAAAAGAAGTTTTAATCATTCTTATAGCTGGGGCTATAGTTTATTCTGCAGGCTTAACTTGGAAAAGATTACCTTGTAAATACGCTACCACCGATTTCTTCAGAATTCAGCTCTTCAAGAGCTGTTCAACTGAGGACCTCAGCTCATTTTTCGCCTGTTGGCCGAAAACCTCCCAGTTTCTTGCCGCATGGGTGGACATCTCCAAAGAGCAGTACACAACAAGGGAACTGGCTTCACTCATGGCAAGTGAGCAAGGGAGCAAGAGAAAATCTCCAAGATGAAAATCACAGGCTTAAGCCTGCCCCATGGCCTAGCGGTTAAGGGAGCCAGATTTCACATAGTCTTCTGTGCAGTTTGAAACCTGGTCCCAGCAGTTTGAAAAACATGCTAGGTGTGTGTGCGCACATGTATATATTTCCATCCCAGATTGTTAGGAGAAACACCATTAGGGCATTAAATTTTAGAATACAGTTAGCCCTCTGTATACACGAGTTCTATGGGAGGATTCAACCAGCCACGGGTTGAAACTCTTATGTTGCTGATGTACTATGTTGTTAGGCCTACAGGGTTGGTTGCCTCTATGCTGAACATGTAGGCAGCTGGGTTAATTATTTCTTCAATAAGAGAGGGAGAGAGACAAAGAGAGGTGACTCCAACAAGTGTGCATACTTCCATCCTACCCTCAGCCACAGTCAGCCAGGATCACAGACACACACACACCCAGTAAGCACAGGGAAACCTTGGGATGTAAATCTGGGACCTTCTAACATGGCTGGCTTCAGCATCACTGAGTGCTGCATCACCACTGTACTACGACAGCTGCCCATGAAAAATGAGATTTCTTGGGACCAGCAGTTAGCGTAATGGCTATGTCGCTGGACTCCCATGTAGTCGACTGTGGTTTGAGTCCTGGACCCGGTGGCTTAAACTCATGCCGGGCGCGTGTACATGTGTGACCAAGATCCCAAGAGAAGAATGGAGAAGGGATTGTGGCGTGGCCATCTCCCCGGGGGGTGATTTCTCGCTTTCTGTCTCTCTGTCTCTCTCTGTCTGTCTGGCGGGCGCACATGCCCTATAGCAAAAAGTTCTTCAAAAAAAAAGAAAAAAAAAAAAACGAGATTCCTTTAAAAAAAATTTTCCCAGAGGGTATGTGCTTGCCAGAGGGGGAGAGAGAGACAGAAAGAAGGATGGGAAGAAAGTTGACACTGCAATGAAAAAGGAACCATCACCACAAAAGTTGTATGCATTAAAATGATATACTATGGGGCCATTAGGTGGTGTGGTGGTATAGACTAGATGACATAAACCACAGACATTTATTTATCACAGTTCTGGAAGTTAGAGAGTTCAAGATCAAAGAGCCAGCAGATTTGCTGAGGGTTTTCTTCCTGACTTACGGCCTTCTCACTGTGTCTTCAGAGTGAATACTCTTGTTCTTATAAAGTTACTGATCTCTTTATGGGAGCCCCACCCTCGTAATCTCCTCTAACTAATTATCTCCTTAAAATCTCATCCCCAAATCATGGTACATTGGAAGTTAAAGCTTCAAAATATGAATTTGGGAGTAAGGGACACAATTTAGTACATAGAAAAAGAGAACTTTTTTTCATCACCATATGGTGCATTCTCCACAACTCTATGGATCCTGGCATGAACATGAAATATGAATCCTACTGGGCCCAGCAGGGGGCTTATTGGTTAAGGCACTGCATTCCCATGTGGTTTACCATGGTTTGAGTCCTGGTGGCTTGAAAATCATGCTGGACGCATGTGCATGAGTGCCTAATATTCTGAGAGGAGAATGGAGGAAAAGGGACTGTGGTGTGGTCATGTCCCTTAGGAGATGATTTCTCACTTTCCTTTTCCCTGTCTTTCTCTGTCTCTCTCCAGCAAGTACATGCACCCTATGGCAAAAGCCTAAAAAATAAAAAAAGAAAGAAAAAATGAATCATGCTAGGTGCATGTGCATGCATGCCCAAGATCGCAGGAGGAAAAATGTAGAGAAGGGGCTGTGGTCAACCCCTGGGAGATGATTTCTGTTTCCCTCATTCTGTCACTCTCTTACAAATCCACACGCCCTATGGCAAAAACCTTTGTGTGTGTGTGTTCTCTCTCTCTCTCTGTCTCTCCCTCTCTCTCTCTCTCTCTCTATATATATATATACATATATATACATATATATGTGTGTATACATATATATGTGTGTATGTGTGTGTGTGTGTGTGTATATATATATATATTGTGCTAATATGGAAAGATATCCAGAGTATACTGATAAGTGAAAAAGCAAGGGGTAGAACAGAACAGCAAGCATTATAGTTTGTGGGTCAGAAAGGACAAAATAAGAATAAGTAGATTGAGGGATCAGCAGTTAGTGTAATGGCTATGTCGCTGGACTCCCATGTAGTTAACCGTGGTTCAAGTCCCGGACCCAGTGGCTTAAACTCACGCCAGGCGCGTGTGCATGCGTGCCCAAGATCCCGAGAGGAGAATGGAGGAGAAGGGACTGCGGCATGGCCTTCCCCCCAGGGGGTGATTTCTCACTTTCTGTCTCTCTGTCTCTCTCTGTCTTTCTGGCGAGCGCATGCGCCCTATAGCAAAAACCTCTCAAAAAAAAATAAAAAGAATAAGTAGATTGAGACCAGCAGATGGTGTAAAGTTACGTCACTGAACTCCCACATGGCCAACTGCCATTGGAATCCCAGATCTGGCAGCTTGAAATTCACGCCAGGCACATATGCATGCATGCCCATGGCCAAATCCCAAGAGGAGAATGGAGAAGAAGGGATTGCAGTGTGGCCATCCCCCCAGTGGGTGATTTCTCGCTTCTGTCTCTCTCTGTGAGCACACGTGCCCTATAGCAATAATCTCTCTGGGGAAAATAAAAAGATCCATATATATATAATCTAATTCTAATTAATCTCCTAAAAATCTCATCCAAAATCATGTTACATTTTATATATATATATATAAAATGTGCTCTTAATCATCATGCTACCTGCTGCAGGCCCCTTCAGTGTTGTTTTTAAAGATTCATTTATCAGAACCAGTAGATGGCATAATGGTTACATCACTGGACTCCCACGTAGTCGACTGTGGTTTGAGTTCTGGACCTGGTGGTTTAAACTCACGCTGAGCACATGTGCGTGCGTGCCCAAGATCTTGAGAGGGGGATTGTAGGATGGCCATCTGAACAACAAATAAAAAGCTGAACAAACGGGCCAGCAGGTGGCATGGTGGTTACGATGCTGGACTCCCACACAGCCAACCACAGTTAAGAGTCCTTGACCTGGTAGCTTCCTTTTTCACTTTCTTTCTCTCTCTCTCTCAGGTAAGTACATGTGTCTTATAGAACAAACTAAAACTCAGGTCAGCCCCATGGCCTAATGACTAAGGGAGCTAGAGTCCATGTGGCCTACTGCAGTTCAAATCCCAGCCCTGGGGGACATGCCAGCTATGTGTGCAAGCTTGCATGCTCAGAGTCCCACAGGATAGAGAGATGGAAGAGAGAAGGGTTGTGGTATGGCCACACTATGTTGGAAGGTGCTTTTTCCTCTCCCTCTCTCTCTGGTAAGCACAAGCACCCTGTAGCAAAAAACTGAAAGGGACCAGCAGGTGGCATAGTGGTTAAGGTGCTGCTGGACTCCTATGAGGTCAACTGTGGGTCAAGTCTTGGACTTGGTAGCTTAAAACTCATGCCGGGTGTGTGTATGCCCAAGATACTGAGGAGAATGGAGTAGGACTTATGGCATGGCCATCCTTCATAAAGGTGATTTCTCACTCTCTGTCTGTCTCTCTTGGCATGGCCATCCTTCATAAAGGTGATTTCTCACTCTCTGTCTGTCTCTCTAGAGAGTGCACATACCCTTTAGCAAAAATCTCTCAAAAAAAAAAACACTGAGGGGAAAATAAATAAATAAATAAATAAGGAGTTGGGGGGCCTGCAGATAGCATACTGATTAAGGTGTTGTACTCCTACATGGCTGACTGCAGCTCAAGCTCCAGATCCAGTGGCTTAAAAGTCATGCCAGGTGGGGGGACCAGCAGGTGGTGTGGTGGTTAAGGTGCTGGACATCCCCCATGGCTAGCCAGGGTTCAAGTCCTGGACCTGGTGGCTTCCTTTCTCCCTTTCCCTCTTTCTGTGTCTCTCTCTGGTCAAATTAAAATAAATGAATGAATAAATAAAATTAAATAAATAATAATTGTTTAAAAAAAAGAAAGTCACACCAGGTGGGACCAGCAGCATGGTGTAATGGTTACATTGCTGGACTCCCAAATGGTTGACTACAGTTTGGATTCCAGACTCGATGGTGTTAAACACACCAGGTGCATATGCATGTGTATCCAAAATCCTGAGAGACTAGCATGTGGCATGGCCATCCCCCCTGGGGAGTGATTTCTTGCTCTCTGTTTCTGAATTTCTGTCTCTCTGGCAAGTGCATGCACCTAATAGCAAAAATACCTCTTAAATAAAAGTCACACTGGGACCAACAGATGGTGTAATGGTTGTCTCGCTGGACTCCTACGTAGTTGACCATGGTTCAAGTATTGGACCCGGTGGCTTAAACTCTCGCTGTACACATGTGCATACAGGCCCAAAGTCGTGAGAGGAGAATGGAGGAGAAGGGATTGCAGCATGGCCATCCTTCCTGGGGGGTTATTTCTCACTTTTTGTCTGTCTCTCCAGTAAATGCACATATCCTATAACAAAAATCTCTTTAAAAAAAAAAAAAGTCATGCAGGTGCATATGCATGTATGCACAGAATCACAAGGGATCAGAGGAAAGGGGATTGCAGCGGGGCTATCCTCCCAGAGGGTGATTTCTCACTTTCCCTCTCTCTGGGTCTCTGTCTCTCTCTGTCAAGTGCATGCATCCTATGGCAGAAACCTAAAATCTGGGGGAGGGGAGTTGGAGGCCAGCTGGTGGCATGGTGATTAAGGTGCTGGATCCCATATGGCTAACTGTGCAGTGCAACTCCCAACCGACTGGGTTGAGAATCACAATAGGCACATGTATGTGAATGCTCAAAATCCTGAGGAAAATGGAAGAGAAGAGATTGCATGTGGCCTTCTCTTAGGGGGCAATTTTCTCACTTTCCTCCTCTCCCTGTCTCTCTCTGGTGAGCACAAGCACCCTATAGCAAAAGAATTTTAAAAAGGGTCAGCAGGACCAGCAGGTGACATGGTGGTTAAGGCACTGGTCACTCTCACATGGCTGACTACAGTTTAAGTCCTGGACCTGGTGGTTTGCTTTCTCACTTTCCCTCTCTCTCTCTCTCTGTGTCTCACTCTAGTCAAATTTTTAAAAAAATGAATGAATAAATAAATAAATAATTTTTAAAAAGGGGGTCTGCAAGTGGCATGATAGTTCAGGCACTAAATGCACATGGTTGACTATGGTTCGAATCCCAGACTGGGTGGCTTGAGAATCACACCAGATGTGTGTGTGTGTGTGCATGTCCAAAATCCCAGAAAAAGAATGAAAAAGAAGAGATTATAGCATGGCCATTCCACCTGAGGGGTGAATTCTCACTTTCCCTCTTTGTTTCTGTCTCTCCAGTGAGTACACCAGCCTATGGCAAAAACCAACAGGATGGAGAGATGAAGGAGGGAGTGGGCAAACCAGGTGGTGTAGTGGTTAAGGTAGCTGTGTCCCACATGGCCAACTACGTGGTTAAAGTCTCAGAGCAGGTGACTCAAAAAATACTCCAGGTGTGTGTGCACATGTGCCCAAAATCCTAAAGAGAATGGAGAAGGGACCGCAACCTGGCCATTCCCCAGAGGAGATGCTTGCTCTCGCGCAGGCACTCTCTCCCTCTCCGTCTCTCTCCAGCAAGTGCACACATCCTATGGCAAAAAAAAAAAAAAAAAAACTTCATTAAAAATAAATAGGTGCCTTGGCTGTAAGCATGGATGTGGACCTTCAGTGGGAGTGACAGTGGATACAGAAAGAACAGACACACAAGTAAAGACAAGCAGGGATTGGGTGGTCTAGGCATCGCTGATGGAGATCGTCATGGCACTGAGCCGTTTCCAGGTTTATTCTTCTACAGAGCAATGTGTGTGTGGGGGGGGATGTAAACCCATGTATTTTCTATTGTTGGCTACAGCTGTGGAGCATCTTGCATCCCATGGTTTTAAAAAAGCTTCTCCTGGCCTTCTCTGGTTGACACAAAGCTTCCTTCAACCTATACTGCCCTGCAGTGCAAAAAGTAGATCATATCTTTGTTAGCCCTTTTGCTTACCCCTCAGCATCAGTACAAAGATGATATCTACTTTAAAGGTCACTAGCAAAAAAAATAAATAAATAGAGGTCACTAATTTTTGTCCAGATTTGGCCACTCCCTAAAAATAGGGGCTTTGCAGGTGCTGTTGCCCAAGTCTCTTGCCATCAGCCATGGTCAATCTTGCAATGTTCTTTGACATCACTGTGGACAGCAAGCCCTTCAACCATGACTCCTTCGAGCTGTCTGCAAAGTTCCAAAGACAACAGAAAACATTCATGCTCTGAGAATTGGAGAGAAAGGATTTGGTTATAAGGGTTCCTGCTTTCACAAACTTATTCCAGAGTTTATATAACAGGGTGGTGACTTATATACCATAATGGTACTGGCAACAAATCCATTTATGGGAGAAATTGGAAGACGAGAACTTCATTTTGAGACATACAGGTCTTGGCATCTTGTCCATGGCAAACGCTTGACCCAATACAAACAGTTCTCAGCTTTCCATCTGCACTGCCAAGACTGGTGATTGGAGGCCAAGCATGTGATCTTTGGCAAGGTGAAAAAGGGCATGAATTCCATGGAAACCATGGAGTGCTTTGGGTCCAAGAATGGCAAGACCAGTAAGAGATCACCATTGCTGACTGTGGACAGCGCTAATGAATTTGATTTGTGTTCTCTCTTAACCACGACCATGTCTTCTGTAGCTCAGGAGAGCCTCTTCAACCTGTCTGCTCACTATGTCCTATAACCTGTGCTCTCACTGCAGTTCTTCGGATTCCATATTTTCCTTATCTCCCTCCAAATCTAGCTGAATTGCAAAGATAAATTTATGATTATAAAATAAAAACTAATTAACAAAAATTAATAAATGGGGGGGGGGAATAGGTGGTACGGTGGTTAGGGTGCTGGATTCCTACATGGCCAATCACAGTTCAAGTGTCACACCAAGTGTGACACTTGAAAATCACTAATAAATAGGTAAATCAATACATGTATTTGCCTTAGGGTGTGTGCACTTGCCAGAGAGAGACAGAGACAGTGAGAGGGAAAGTGAAAAATCACTCCCCAGGAGGGATGGCCATGGATCTTGGACATGCACACACACACACCCAGCATGAGTTTCAAGGCACTGGATCTGGGACTCGAACTGCGGTTGGCCATATGGGCTGAATGAATGAATGAATGAATGAATAAATAAGGCAGCAGGTGGTTTGGTGGTAAAGGCACTGAACTCCCAAATGGCCAACAATAGTCTGAGTCCTAGACTTGGCATTGAAAATCATGCCAGTTGCATGTGCATGTATGCCTGAAATCCAGAGAAGAGAACAGAGGAAAAGGGATTTTGGCTTGGCCATTCCCCCTCCCCCCAGGGGGTGATTTCTTGCTTTCCCTCTCTCTGTCTTTCTCCAGTGAGTGCACATGCCCTATGGCAAAAACCTAAAATAAAAAAAGTTTTAAAAATTCAATGAAAAGAGAGAAATTTAACAAGTGAGTAAATGGTTCCGTTCTGTGGCACAGTCAGTGCTATACTTGGTTGCAGATCTGGAAACCACATGCCCACTGCAATGTCAGTCTCCCACCCAGTCAGTCTGAAAAACAAGCTGGCTACATTAGCCCAGAATTCTGGCAAACTGGACAACTGAAGGAAGGGGACAGTGAAGTGATCAAGCCTTGTGGAGGGTGTTCTCTCTCTCTTGCACATGTAAATGCTCTATCATGAGTGAAAATAGATACATGTACAAAGAAAATAATTTAAGATTCTACAAGAGCTGCAAAATAATAGGGTGGTGTGATAAAAACTGATGGACATATTTTGAAAATAAAGCTGACAAAATCTACTAATGGGATTGAATGTATGAGAAAAAGGTGATTCTAAGTCAATGTTAATTCCCTTTCATAAATTAACCTCAAGAAAGGTAATTCAGAATCTAAAGTCATACCACTCTGAACTGACAAAATTAGAATAGTATTTAAATGGGCCAGCAGGTGGCATGAAGGTTAAAACACTGGATCTCACATGGCTGGCTGGGCAGTTTGAGTCCTAGACAGGGTGGCTAGAAAATCACACCAGGTATATATGCAATGTGTGCACCAAATCATGAAAGGAGAATGAGGAAGGGATTGTGGCATGGCCATCATCCCTGGGGTGTAATTTCTCATTTCCCCTCTCTGTCTCTGACAAGAACATGCACTCTACAGCAAAAAAAAGAAAGAAAGAACAGTATTTAATTCTAATTAATTCTAATTGACATTAAAGCCAATCTTCCCCCTATACCATTTATCTATGGAAAAAGCAAAACATAATATGGCATATATAAATTTATAACACAAGTAAATAAGAACAAAAGCTATATATAATATATACATATATATAAAATATGCATGTGTGTGTGTATTTGTATGTATATAAAATAAATAGTTAATATTTGGTAAATTGTTGCTATTTGCTAACTTTGTCTTTCCTTAGAGAGCTGGTTAAATGAACTAAATATTTTGTAAACTTTTATTTTTGGTAAACTGTTTTGTAACCACTACATGGAACTAAAAGAAATAGTTATTGACTGCTTAGAACAGTAGCAAATAGCTGCAATATTATGTAGCAAAGATGGGAGTGGTGCAAATTGCAACACAGGGTTTCTCACAACACTGAAGTCTCAAAGCAAATAGTTCAGGCCCTGAGAGTCTCCAAAAAAGAAAAGACATATACAATCCATTAAAATGTTAAGACAGTGGATAATACTGTGTCTATGTTCCCAACATACATAATTACTATTTAGTCATTACATATAGACAAAGTATCTACATGCATACATAATATAAACAAATAGATTCATGTGGTTTAGTATGGGTAAAAAGGAAAAATGTCTGCCTTTCCTTTCAGGTATGAAAGAGGAGGCAAAATAAAGGAACATCATTATTCAATATTTTTCTGGCATAAAAATACAAGACTAGATTATATTTGAAAGTCCCTTTTATTTCTATTATTCTGAATTCTGAGGTATAGTCAAGCACTTAAAAAAAAAAAAAAAACCACCTCAAATACTTCCTCATTTACAACAAGGGAATACACAGATAACAAAGCTAGTGAAGCTAATGGTTTTAGGGAGGTACCTGGGGAGCCATGTAGGCCCACAGGAGCAAATCCCTGCAGGAAAGCTCTGATATTCTGCAGAGTCAGGAGGAGAGAGGTCTCTGCATTCAAATGGCTCTCATCCAGAGCAGAGAGCAAAATGGAGTTCAGCAGCGTGGTTCCCTAACATTCACCCGTTCAGTTAAGGCAAACTATTTTCAGTCTCCTTTTATGAATAAGTAAATTTTTTTTTAAAAAAGGGAGAACAATATCAAATATATTTTTGCCTCTTCCAACTCAGTTTGGAAAATGTATATAAATTTTTGAGTTAAAAAAAATCTTTTAACAGGACTACAAAAACTATGTGTCAGAAATGAGACCCTCCTTGTTTGTATGCCAGGTTCATATGAGTGGAGACATACACACACACATATACACACACCCTTAGAAAATTCACACTCATGCTACCAGTGTAAGTTATTTGTCTAAAATGAAGAGTGAAGGTTTTACCAAATCTGAAAAGGGTGGTAACTGAATATGAACTGTGAATTCTATAAAGTATAATGTTTACATTTTTGTTACTCAGACACTACCAATGGGAGGATATTTGGAATAGTTTAGTAACACCAATAGGTTTTTGCTAGGGCCCTTTTAAAGCCACACTTTATAACCCTAACCATCTTATGCATTTCCAAGGACTAGCAATATAGTTCATAATCTTGGAATAAATTTTCTGGGAGACAGGAGACGACTAGTCTATTCAGTGGTTTAGACTTCTTACCATTAAGCTATAACCAATTATCTATCTAGACAAGATGCCAAGCAGACTTATTTACAAAATGCCCAGTATAGTAGCTCAAGGAATCCCCACTACCTAACATCCTTCATTATCAATTTATTTCCTCCCTACCCAAGTTTGGCCTCACTTTTTCAATTTAACTACCAACTTTTAAATGTGTTCTAAATTTCCCTTTTTAAATAAAGCCCATTGGGTTGTTCCACAAAGTTGGTTGGTGGCTTAAGTCTGAAAAATGGGGCCTACACTGCCGGTTCCACAGTCAACGTTTAATGCTTAGGTACTATTCTTCTGATGGCTGAAGTGCGATTTGCTTCCAGCGCTGGTGCCTTTATTTCGAGAACAAGTCATTACAGTGGAACGAATCTATTGGGTTTTCTAAAGCCCGCGTCTTTCACAGTACCGGATTAACTACAGAATACACTGCTCTTAAAGTAACTGAGAAGAGAAAAAGGTAAAACTCACTGGCAAACCGTGGCAGCATGAAAATAATCAGCTGGGCTAGCTGGCCCAGAAGCGTCTGCATTTTCTGGGGCTTCATCTTTACAACTGCACACACGTCTCTCTCTCCTC
>NW_006205509.1:2713513-2713958 GCF_000334495.1 Tupaia belangeri chinensis
CGCCGCGCAGCCCGAGCCCGCCCGCCCCGCCCCGGCCGCTACTTAAGGCGCTTCGGCGCCGGCCCCGCCTCAGTGCGTTACTTACCTCGACTCTTAGCTTGTCGGGGACGGTAACCGGGACCCGGTGTCTGCTCCTGCCGCCTTCGCCTACTAACCCGTAGCCAACATGGTGAGTGTGCTGGCCCGGCGCCCGGCCCCCTTCAGAAAAGCAGGAGAAAGCAGAGGGCCGCTAGCCAGCGAGGGCTGAGACTGACGCTGGTCATTATAGGCAAAAAGCGAGGCGAGGACTCCCGTCTGTAGAGGGTGGCGGGGGGCCGAAAAGATGGGCCCGCAGGGTTTCTGCCTGGACTGTGGGAGGGACGACGGGGCTCCGCTGTATTCGGGGCCCTCTTTAGCACATGCCTCCGGGACGCGGTGCCCCGAACCCTGGTCTTTTCCCGCGCGT
>NW_006205509.1:2714096-2715599 GCF_000334495.1 Tupaia belangeri chinensis
CCAGACGGCGGGAAACGGCCCCCCGCAGTCTGCGCATGCGCTCTTTCTCGCTGCGGGTCTGTGGCCGCAGGGCGTGTCTCCGGTTACCCTGAGGTGTGGTTTTTTTCCTCTTAATGGAAGCAATCAGAAGAATGTGGGAAGGGCTCCTTGAAAGTACACCGCACGCCACCAATGTATTAGCACAGTTAATTCCACACAGCCTGTAGAGGCCATCCGACCCTCCTTCCCTGTTGCCTTAGGAATGTATGTGGGAGCAGGTGGTGGTGAAGGGGGATTTTGCGGAACGGAAATCGGATCTTGACCCAGATTTCGGCGGCTGATAATCCCCTGCTGTGCCCAGACAGATGTGGAGGTGCTGAGCTGAGCCTATTGCCCGCTGGCGAGGGAGGATGGGTGACCACAGCAGCTCCTTTGCAGACGTGGCTATTGCATGCCTTTGCAGCTGGGCCGCCCAGCTGGCGGCAAGGGCGGAGGAGGGGGAGGACAAGGGCGCTGGCACCCTGAATTGCTCATTCATCCTGTGCTGCAGAGCCCCACCCCTTGTCCCTGAGGCCAGACATTTTCCTCTGCATTGCTTTGGCCACGTGCTTCTTGTGCTAGGAGCTGCCCGGAAATCTGGCCACTTGTCTAAAGTGAAATTCTGGGGCCTGAACGCCAGGTGCATGCATCCCTGCCCCCCATACTGATCCTCCAAAGGAGGAAGCTGACTAAGCTCTTTTCTAGATCTGGAAAGAGGCCTTCCCAGTTTAGGGCTCCAAAGGGAAGAAGTTAATTAAAAACTTTAGGCCACACAATGTAGCTGTTATCCCCTAACAGAGTGATACATTTAGGGGCTTTTTAAAGAATTATTTCTTTTATTATTATATATTGACCAGAGAAAGAGAAGGTGAGAAAGCAAGCCACTACGGTGGACTGTGGAGGAGTCCAGTGCCTTAACCACCACACCACTTGATAGTCCCTTTTTTTAGGTTGTTTATAAGAGGAATTAATTTTAGATTAAAAGTCCTTGGAAAAGAAGGAGTATTTTCTTCTGCTTCACAGTCATCAGTGGATTGGTTTAAACCCTCGTTTTGTATTTTTTTCTCTCCCTGTCCACAGCGTGAGTGCATCTCCATCCACGTCGGCCAGGCCGGTGTCCAGATCGGCAATGCCTGCTGGGAGCTCTACTGCCTGGAACACGGCATCCAGCCCGATGGCCAGATGCCAAGTGACAAGACCATTGGGGGAGGAGATGACTCCTTCAACACCTTCTTCAGTGAGACGGGCGCCGGCAAGCATGTGCCCAGGGCCGTGTTTGTAGACCTGGAACCCACAGTCATCGGTGAGTTGACCTCAGTAACCCAAGTGAGATCCAGGGTGCTGAGACAGGAGGTCTGACCTGGGGCTCCACTGCACACACGCGCACACACACACTCACTCACTCACTCTCACACGCTCACAGCCAGGGTTAAGCAGACTTGTACAGGCTGGTAGGGATGGGTGGCGGCTTTGTTTTCCTTTTCC
>NW_006205509.1:2719543-2720279 GCF_000334495.1 Tupaia belangeri chinensis
ATTTAATTAAAAACTTTAGGCCACACAATGTAGCTGTTATCCCCTAACAGAGTGATACATTTAGGGGCTTTTTAAAGAATTATTTCTTTTATTATTATATTTTTACCAGAGAAAGAGAAGGTGAGAAAGCAAGCCACTACGGTGGACTGTGGAGGAGTCCAGTGCCTTAACCACCACACCACTTGATAGTCCTTTTTTTAGGTTGTTTATAAGAGGAATTAATTTTAGATTAAAAGTCCTTGGAAAAGAAGGAGTATTTTCTTCTGCTTCACAGTCATCAGTGGATTGGTTTAAACCCTCGTTTTGTATTTTTTTCTCTCCCTGTCCACAGCGTGAGTGCATCTCCATCCACGTCGGCCAGGCCGGTGTCCAGATCGGCAATGCCTGCTGGGAGCTCTACTGCCTGGAACACGGCATCCAGCCCGATGGCCAGATGCCAAGTGACAAGACCATTGGGGGAGGAGATGACTCCTTCAACACCTTCTTCAGTGAGACGGGCGCCGGCAAGCATGTGCCCAGGGCCGTGTTTGTAGACCTGGAACCCACAGTCATCGGTGAGTTGACCTCAGTAACCCAAGTGAGATCCAGGGTGCTGAGACAGGAGGTCTGACCTGGGGCTCCACTGCACACACGCGCACACACACACTCACTCACTCACTCTCACACGCTCACAGCCAGGGTTAAGCAGACTTGTACAGGCTGGTAGGGATGGGTGGCGGCTTTGTTTTCCTTTTCC
>NW_006205509.1:2720352-2732818 GCF_000334495.1 Tupaia belangeri chinensis
AGGCCCGTGGGCACTACACCATCGGCAAGGAGATCATCGATCTCGTCTTGGACAGAATTCGCAAGCTGGTAAACACCAT
Source organism: Tupaia belangeri chinensis (assembly GCF_000334495.1). Taxonomy (NCBI): domain Eukaryota; kingdom Metazoa; phylum Chordata; class Mammalia; order Scandentia; family Tupaiidae; genus Tupaia; species Tupaia belangeri. The sequence continues at coordinate 2,720,432 of NW_006205509.1, forward strand.
GAATATGTGTTTAAAATGGGGGTTCTAGTGCAGTTAAGTGTAGTGCTAAAATGTGGAGTAGGTTATTCTCTATATTAACTGGACTTCTAAGCCCCCTGGGTTATGGGATGATTTTTGGATGTGTTTTTATCAGTATTTCATGCTTACATCTAAAATGGACTGTGATTTTAGGAAAAAGAGGAGAAGGGATTATGTGTAGTCAGAAAGGGTGCTTTCTTGGTTTCCCACCCTCCCTCCTTCTGTCTTTCCTGCAAGTGCATGCACCCAAGAGCAAGTTTTTTTTAAAAAAATGTGTCCTAACATTAAATTTTCTTTTTTCTTTCTCTACAGGCTGACCAGTGCACAGGTCTGCAGGGCTTCTTGGTTTTCCACAGCTTTGGTGGGGGAACTGGTTCTGGCTTCACCTCCCTGCTGATGGAGCGGCTCTCAGTGGATTATGGCAAGAAGTCCAAGCTGGAGTTCTCCATCTACCCAGCCCCCCAGGTCTCCACGGCTGTCGTTGAGCCCTACAACTCCATCCTCACCACCCACACCACCCTGGAGCACTCTGACTGTGCCTTCATGGTAGACAACGAGGCCATCTATGACATCTGTTGTAGAAACCTCGACATTGAACACCCAACCTACACTAACCTGAATAGGTTGATAGGTCATATTGTGTCTTCCATCACTGCTTCTCTTAGATTTGATGGAGCCTTGAATGTCGATCTGACAGAATTCCAGACCAACCTGGTGCCCTATCCCCGCATCCACTTCCCTCTGGCCACATATGCCCCTGTCATCTCTGCTGAGAAAGCCTACCATGAACAGCTTTCTGTAGCAGAGATCACCAATGCTTGCTTTGAGCCTGCCAACCAGATGGTGAAATGCGACCCTCGCCATGGTAAATACATGGCTTGTTGCCTGTTGTACCGTGGCGATGTGGTTCCCAAAGATGTCAATGCTGCCATTGCCACCATCAAGACCAAGCGCACCATCCAGTTTGTGGATTGGTGCCCCACTGGCTTCAAGGTTGGCATTAACTACCAGCCTCCCACTGTGGTGCCTGGGGGAGACCTGGCCAAGGTGCAGCGTGCTGTGTGCATGCTGAGCAACACCACAGCTGTAGCTGAGGCCTGGGCTCGCCTGGACCACAAGTTTGACCTGATGTATGCCAAGCGTGCCTTCGTTCACTGGTACGTAGGTGAGGGGATGGAGGAAGGAGAGTTTTCTGAGGCCCGAGAGGACATGGCTGCCCTTGAGAAGGATTATGAGGAGGTTGGTGTGGATTCTGTTGAAGGAGAAGGTGAGGAAGAAGGGGAGGAATACTAATTACCATTCCTGTCAGCCCTGCAGCATGTCACACTCCCAGAATTTCAGCTCCAACATTAGCTGACCAGCATTAAAGCTTTCTGGTTAGACTGTCTTCACTCAACTATGATCATGTTTTACATTTCCTTGTGTACCTGTGAAATTTTTTTCATTATGTCTCAGAAGTAAAGGCTTTAAAAAAAGGTTTGTCTCTTGTGCTTTTTCTAAGACTGCCTTGAATTCTTCAAAAAAAATTCATCTGCATACTCTCCAACCTGGAAATAACAAGGACCCCCACTTCCTGCCTAGATAGCTGTAGTCTGTTAACCTTTTCAGAGAGGGCTTAGAAAGGTGATTTCAAGTTTTTAAGATTTTTGCCATAGGATACATGTGCTTTTTTGAAAGGCAGAAACAGGAAGTGAGAAATTACTTCCAAGGGGGATATAACCGCACTACAATCCCTTCATTTTCCTCTCGGGATTTTGGGCACACATGCACATGTGAGTTTGCAGCTACCGGGTACAGGACTCAAACTGGTCAGTCATGTGGGAATCTATCCAGCAAGTAACCATTATGCCATCTATTCCCACGTAATTTTTTTGGAGAGGATTTTGCTACAGGGTGTGTGCGCTGGCCAGAGAGACAGAAAGCATGAAATCACCCCCCCAGGGGGGATGGCCACGCCGCAATCCCTTCTCCATTCTCTCCGGATCTTGAGCAGGTACGCACATGTGCCCGGCGTGAGGTTAAGCCACCATGTCCAGGACTTGAACCGCGGTTGACTACGTGGGAGTCCAGTGACATAGTCATTACACTAACTGCTGGTCCCTCCCACATAATTTTTTAAAAGCACTTTCTGAGTGAAAAAAAACAGCACCCCAAAGAGGGTCTGTGCTGTGATTCACCAAGCTAGCACTTTAACGGACTGCTTCCCTGTAGGCAGGGTCTGCATTACAGAGCATTCCATTTTACCACAATTCATTCATGTTGGTGTGGCATAGAGGTTAAGGCTCGGATTCCCTCATGGTCAATTGCATTTTGAGTACCAGACCATTGGCTTGAACGTGGCTTGAACACCATGCTGGGTACATGTGCATGCATGCTCAAAATCCAGAGAGGAAAAATGAAGGGGTTGTAGTATGGCCATTGCCCTGGAGGGTGATTTCTCACTTCTTGTCACTCTCAAGAGTGCAAGTACCCTATAGAAAAAATCTCCAAAGTAGAAAAGATTGGGGCCAGCATATGGCTTAGTAGTTAAAGTGCTGGACTCCCACATGACTGACTGCATTTCTAGTTCCAGATCTGGAGGCTTGAAAATCATCAGGTGTGTGTGCATGTGTGTCCCAAATCCTGAGGAGAGAATGGGAGAAAGGACAGTGATATGGCCACCCCCTCTTGGGGGTGAGTTCTCACCTCTCTGGCAAGCACACATACCCTATGGCAAAAACCTTACAAAAACTGGGACCAGCAGGTGGTGTAGCAGGAATATGGATGATTTCTTTGTCTCTGTCTCTGTGTCCAGCAAGTGCATGTGCCCTAAGGCAGAAACTTTATTTAAAAAATAAAGTAAGGGATCAGCAGGTGGTATGGTGGTTAAAGGCACTGGATTTCCACATGACCAACCACTGTCCTGGACCTGGAGGCTTGCTTTCTCTCTCTCTCTCTCTCTCTCTCTCTCTCTCTCTCTCTCTCTCTCGTCAAATTGAAAATAATAACAAATGAAATTAAATAAATGAATAATTATTTTTTTAAAAAGTAGGAGAGGGGACCAGCAGTTAGTGTAATGGCTATGTCGCTGAACTCCCATGTAGTCAACTGCGGTTCACATCCTGGACCCCGTGGCTTAAACTCATGCCGGGTGCGTGTGCATACGTGCCCAAGATCCCAAGAGAATGGAGGAGAAGGGATTGGGGAGTGACCATTACCCCCTGGGGTTGGGGGGTGATTTCTCACTTTCTGTCTCTGTATCTCTTTGTGTCTGTCTGGCAAGTGCATGCGCCCTATAGCAAAAAAAGAACTCTTAAAAAAAAAAGCTAAAAAAATATATAAATAAAAGTAGGAAAGGAACCAACAGGTAGCGTGGTGGTTAAGGGTGCTGGACTCCTACATGGCCAATCGTAGTTTGAATCCCAGAGCTGGCAACTTTCTTTCTCACTTTCCCTCTCTCTCTGTCCCTCTCTAGTCAAATTTAAATGGATGAATAAATAAATAAATTTAAATTTAAATAATTCTTTTAAAAAGGAAGGATTGGGAGCAGCAATTTGCACAGTGGCTGTGTTGCTGGACTCCTATGTAGTCAACCACGGCTTGAGTCCGGGACCTGGTGGTTTAAGCTCATGCCAAGTGTGTGTGCATGCATGCCCAAGATCCTGAGAGGAGAATGGAGAAGAGGGGATTGCAGTGTGGCCATCCCCCCTGGGGAGTGATTTCTCGCTTTCTGTCTCTCTGTCTTTCTAGCGAGCACACACACCCTATAGCAAAAACCTCTCAAAAAAAAAAAAAAAAAGGAAAGATTACCATTCTCCTAGTACTTTTTTCCTTAGCACATAAATTTTACAAATTGGCAAAAGGCAAAATCATTGTTTTGACACAAGAATGCAGGCATGCGGGGGTGATTAGGCCCAGCACCCACAGCTGGACTTGATTCATTCAGTTTCAGCTCCTGAAGGAAACAGGCATTTCAGAGAAAGAGCTCTGGTGGGTAGTACTGCAGGCCTAACACAGCAACACAAATTTCATAGGCCCCAGGTAAAGGCAGATACCAGGGTTTTAAACCACTGAGGGGACCCTAAGCTGATTTAGTGACCAGGAGAGGATTAAATCAGTCCATGCTAAACTCAGGAAGCCCTTGAGTGGTGTCTATAAACGTTTGTCCTTTAAAACATTCATGTCTTTTTTTTTTTTTTCCCCCCTGGAAAATGAGCTAAAAGGTAGCTAGGTCAGAAGCTGGGAAGCAGCAGCTTGCTTTCCAAGAAAGTAACCTGGATGGCCTGAAATCAAGGAAGCACACATTCAGTGCAGAGTAAGTGCCATGACGCTTTTGCAGAGTTCTGTAGCACAAAGTTGTCAGGAACAGGGTTAAGAAGCCAAGGTTTCAGGGACTAGCAGGTGATGTGGTGGTGAAGGTGCTGGACACTCCCATATGGTCAACCAGGGTTTGCGTCCCAGACCTGGTAGCTTGCTTTCTCACTTTTTCTCTCTCTCTCTCTCTCTGTGTCTTTCTCTGTCAAATTAAAATAAATGAATGAATAAATACATTTTTAACCTAAAAAGCCAAGGTTCAACTTTATTTAATATTTTGGTTTGGTATACTTTTGTTTTTTCGTGGAGGAAAAAGTATTTTTAAGACAATGGAGATTTGGGGCCCAGTAGGTGGGGTACAGTGTCATAGGGCACTGGACTCCCACATAGTCAACTGCAATTTTTTTTTTTTTGAGAGGTTTTCACTATAGGGCACATGCACTCGCCAGACAGACAGAGAGAGACATAGAGACAGAAAGTGAGAAATCATCCCCCAGGGGGGATGGTCACGCCGCAATCCCTTCTCCTCCATTCTCCTCTCGGGATCTTGGGCACGCACGCACATGCGCCCGGCGTGAGTTTTAAGCCACTGGGTCCGGGACGTGAACCACGGTCGACTACGTGGAGGTCCAACAACATAGCCATTACACTAACTGCTGGTTCCCAAGTCAACTGCAATTTAAGTCCCATACCCAGTGGCTTAAAACTCGCGCCAAGGATGTGTGAATGTGTGCCCAAAACCCTGAGAGGAGAATAGAGAAGAGAGGATAGGGCAGCATTGGCGTGCCCTCTGGGGGGTGATTTCTCACTTTCTCTCATGTGCACATACCCTATAGCAAAAATCTTAAAAAAAAAAAAAAAAAAAAAAAAAAAAAAAAAAAAAAAAAAAAAAAAAAAAAAAAGAAAAGAAAAAGAAAAAAAAAGAAAGAAAGAAAATGAAAGCTATGAAATAAGGCAAAATGTTTGTTTTATTTTGGTTTTTGGTTTTTGGAGAGTTTTCTTTTTCTTTTTTTTTTTTTTTTTTTTGGGGGGTTTTTTTTTTGGGGGGGGGGGCCCTCAGAGAGACATAGAGACAGAAAGCGAGAAATCACCCCCCAGGGGAGATGGCCACGCTGCAATCCCTTCTCCTCCATTCTCCTCTCGGCATCTTGGGTACGCACACACATGCGCCCGGTGTGAGTTTTAAGCCACTGGGTCCAGGACGCGAACCACGGTTGACTACGTGGGAATCCAGCGACATAGCCATTATGCTAACTGCTGGTCCCAAGAGGTTTTTTTGTTTTTGTTTTTTGTGGATTTTTTTTTTGGTATAGGGTGTGTGCACTTGCCAGAAAGACAGAGAGACAGAGAGCAAGGAATCACCCCCCAGGGGGGATGGTCACACCTAAATCCCTTCTCCTCCATTCTCCTCCTGGGATCTTGGGCACGCATGCACACACGCCCTCCGTGAGTTTAAGCCACTGGGTCCAGGACTCGAACTGTGGTCGACTACACGGGAGTCCAGCGACAGAGCCATTATGCCAACTGCTGGTCCCATCAAGACAAAATGTTAAGATTACAGGATTGGCCTAGTCACTTTGGCATAGCAGTATCACAAGCGCCCTACAAGGCTAGAAACTATATGGCCAACTGTGGGCTCTGAATCCTGAGTTGGCTAAAATACCTGGCATACAAATGGGGGCCTAGGATCTCAAGGAACTGGAAAGCTGGGGAAAGAGAATTGCAGAGTGATAGGACCCTGTTGAGAGTTTCCCCTCTCTCTTTTTTCATGTGTGCACAAGCACTCTTTATCATTAAAAAATAAATAAATATGGGACCGGCAGGTGGTATGGTGGCTAAAGCACTGGACTCCCACATGGCCAACCGCGGTTAAAGTCCCAGACCTGGCATCTTGCTTTCTCACTTTCCATCTGTCTCTCTCTGGTGAGCACACATACCTTGTAGCAAATCTTAAAATAATAAGGGGCCGGCAGGTGGCATGGAGGTTAAGGGTGCTGGTCTCCCTCATGGTCAATTGGTGTTTGAGTCCCAGATCTGGTGGCTTGCTTGCTCACTTTTCCTCTCTCTCACTCTATCCTTTTCTGCTCAAATTAAAATAAAAATAAATAAAGTTAAATAAAAATAATTCTTAAAAAAAAACTGGCTTAGAGGATCAGCAGGTGGCATGGTGGTCAAGGCACTGGACACTCCCACATGGCCGACCATGGTTCAGACGTCGTGGCTTTCTTTCTCTTTCTCTCTTTCTCTATATCTCTCTATGGTCAAATTAAAATAGATGAATGAATAAATAAAAATTACATAATTTTTAAAAACTGGCTTAAAACAGTAGGTTGTTGGGACCAGCAGTTAGCGTAATGGCTATGTTGCTGAACTCCCATGTAGTCAACTGCGGTTCAAGTCCTGGACCTGGTTGCTTAAACTCACGCCAGGCATGTGTGTGTGCATGCCCAAGATCCTGAGAGGAGAATGGAGGAGAAGGGATTGCGGCGTGGCCATCCTCCCTCGGCGGGGGGTGTCTCGCTTTCTGTCTCTCTGTCTCTCTCTGTCTTTCTGGCGAGTGCACACATCCTATAGCAAAAACCTCTAAAAAAAAAAATCAAAAACAACAAAAAAACCACAGTAGCATGTTTTGCTTCACTCAGTGTCTGTGAGTCAGAAATTCGGGAGCAGTTTAGTTGCTTCAGTCTTGGGATTTCTCATAGGTTGCTGTCACATGTTGAGTGAGGCTGCGACCTCTGAATGCCTGGCTAGGCATGGAGGATGCACCTCTAATTCACTTTTCTTTTTTACAATTACTTTATTTAATTTAGTCATTATTTTAATTTGACCAGAGAGAGACAGAGAGAGAGAGAGAAAGCAAGAAAGCAAGTTGCCAGGTCCTGGACTCAAACCACAGTTGTCTATGTGGTAATACATCACTCTTAACCACCAACCCACCTGCCAGTCCCACTTTTTTTTTTTTTTTTGAGAGAGAGATTTTTTGCTATAGTGTACGTGCTCTCACCAGAGAGAGAGAAACGAGAGACAGAAAGCAAGCAATCACCCCTGAGGAGATTGGCCACACTGCAATCCCTTCTTCATTCTCCTCTCCAGATCCTGGGCACGCACGCACACGTACCCAGCGTGAGTTTTTTAAGTCACCGGGTCCAGGATTTGAACCACAGTCGACTACATGGGAGTCCAGTGACGTAACTACTATGCCATCTGCTGGTCCCCTAATTCGCTTCTTTTTTCTTTTTTCAAGATTTTAAAAACTTTATTCATTCATTCATTCATTCATTTAAATTTGACCAGAGAGGGACAGAGTGAGAGAGAGAGAGGGAAAGTGAGAAAGCTGCCAGGTCTGGGACTTGAACCATGGTCAGCCATGTGGAAGCCCAGGGCCCTTAGCCACCACTCCACCTGCCAGCCCCAGCGCCCCAATTCACTTCTGAGATGGCACATTCATGTTTCTCAAGTTAGTGCTTATTGTTGGCAGGTGGCTTTAGTTCTTCATCACATGACTCTTTAGGGTTGCATGAGTGTCCTCAGACATGCCAGCAGGCTCCCCAGTTGGGGAGTGATCCACAAGAGAGTAAGGTGGGAGTTATGTTATATGATTTAACCTCAAAAGTTACACTCTGTCATTTCTTTGTTATCCTATTTTGTTACACCTATCAGTAAGTCTTGGTCAGTGTGGAAGGAAACAGCACAATGACATGAGGTGAGAACCACTGGGAGTTATATGAGGGGACTTTAAAACACTCATGGAGGGACCAGCAGGTGGCATAGTGGTTAAGGCGTTGGACTTCCACATGGCCGACCATGGTTGGGTCCCAGACCTGGCTTCTTGAAAATCATCCTGGGTGCACATAAGTGTGTGCCCAAGATCCCAAGAGAAGAATGGAGGAGAAGGGATTGCAGCATAGACATCCCTGCTGGGGAGGGGGAAGGTGGGATTTCTCACTTTACCACTCACTGTTTCTCTCCTCTCTGGTGAGTGCATGTACTCTATGGAAAAATTAAAGTACACGTTTATTTTGGCACTGTTTTGAAATGCATGAATAGCTTTTTTTTCATAAAACACATTTTTGACAAAACCCTAAGATTTTTTCTTTTTTTTGGAGAGTTTTTTTTTTTGCTATAGGGTGCATGCGCTCACCAGGCAGAGAGAGACAGAGAGACAGAAAGTGAGAAATCACCCCCCAGGGGGGTTGGCCACGCCGCAATCCCTTCTCCTCCATTCTCCCCTCAGGATCTTGGGCACGCACATGCGCCCGGTGTGAGTTTTAAGCCACCAGGTCCGGGACACAAACCGCAGTCGACTTCGTGGGAGTCCAGTGACATAGCCATTACGCTGCTAGTCCCCAAAACCCTAAGATTTTTTAAATTGAGTAACAATACCACAGCTTATTTATTTTTTGTATGCCAACAATATTACATTTAGGACTGGTAGGTGGAATTGAGGTTAAAACAGTTTGGTCCCACATGGGTTACAGTTTAAGTCCTGGACCCAGTAGCTTGTAAAACACGTTGGGTACATGTACATGTATGCCAAAATCCCAAGGGGAGAACGAAGGGGTTGTGGAGAGGCCATTCCCTTTGTGGGGTGATTTCTCACTTTCTCTCTTCCTTCTGTGAGTATAAGCACCCTATAACAAAACTACACACACACACACACACACACACACACACATTTAAAGAGGGAAGAGGGGCCCAGCAGGTAGCATAATGGTTAAGGTGCTAGATTCCCACATGGCTGGCTGCAGTTTGAGTCCTGGACCCAGCAGCTTGAAAATCACACCAGGTACATTTGCATGTGTGCCTAAAATCCCAGGAGGAGAATGGAGGAGTAGGGAAGAGATTGTGGCATGGCTATGCTCCCAGAGAGTGATTTCTCATTTTCTCTCTGTCTTTTCAGTGAGCATAAGCATTCTTTATTTTATTTTATTTTATTTTTGTATAATCAGTGTTTTATTTTTTCCCCCAGAGGACACAGTTCTTCACTCCTTAAAGACTCAGCTCCTTACATGGGCTTTGGTGGAGGGTGAGGGGCAGGACCCGCAGGTCTAAATCGGGGTGGGGGTGTTCAGTCCTTGCGAGCCTCACGAGATGGTTCCTGGCGACCTTGCTCTGAACGGCGCAGCTCACACAGTGATGTAGCTTCACACACAGCTTGGGGAGCACACAGGCATCGAAGACACTTGCTTCGGAGATGTCCCTGACAGCTGCGGCCTCTACTACGCTTCGGATGACGAACTTCTTAATAGCCTTGACCTTGGGCACGCATCGGGCGCAGTTCGTGCAGCGAGCACTCCTCACATGGCCACGGCCCTTTTCGGCATGGCCGTTGTTCCTTCTTTTCTTCGTCATCTCGGAAGCCAAGAGCATAAGTCTTCTATAGCAAAAGTCTCTCTAAAAAACAAGAGCAAAAACAAAAAAGGAATAGAAAAAAAAGTTGGCCCCTTACTCACTAGGCTGGTCCCTTAGAGGTTAAGGGAGCTAGATCTCACATGGTCAACCAAGTAGCTCAAATTTCGAGCCCTGGGTGCTCGAAAAAACTCAGGAACACCAAAAATCCAGACAAGACAGAGAAATAAAAGAGGGATTGTGGCTAGACCACACCCCACCAGGAGGTGCTTTCTCCCTCTCATGCCCTCTAGCAATTAAAAAAAAAAAGAAAAGAAAGAAACAAAGAAACAAATGAAGGCTGGCAGGCAGGAAGGAAATAAAAAAGAAAAGAATGATAATAAGGGACGAATCTAGTGGCTTGGTGGTTAAGGCAGTTGGATCCCACATTGTTTGAGTCTTTGAACTGGTGGTTTAAAAAATACACCAGGTGCCCCGTGAGTGCATGTCCAAAATTCTGAGAATGGAGAAGGGATTGTGGTGTGATCAACTCCCTTAATGGGTGCTTTCTCACTTTCTCTCTCTCCCTCTCCCTCTCTTTATCTCTCTGGAGAGTATATGCACCTTATAGCAAATTTAAAGAAATGGAAATAAGCAAAAGCCCAAGAAAGGTTTATATAAGGATGATAAATAAAATTATCTTAACTACATCAACACCTTAAATTTATACCCACTCACCCATCATCGCTGAAAACAAACAAACAAAACCAAGCAGAATGCTAAAATCCCTTCATGACCCAGTATTCTCCATTTTCTGGAGGTCACTGTTAAAATAAAAGGAACCCAGTGCTTATTTATTTATTTTAGAGACGTTTGCTATAGAGCATGTGCATTCGCTGGAGAGACAGAGACAGAAAGTACGAAATCGCACCCCGGGGTGGGGGGATGGCCATGCCCAATCCTTTCTCCTTCATTGTCCTCTTGGGATTATGGGTGAACGCACACACATGTACACATGTGTTGGCATCAGTTTGAAGCTGCTGGGTCTGGGACTTGAACTGCCATTGACTACGTGGAAGTCCAGCAACATAATCATTATGCCATCTGCTAGTCCCTCCAGTGCCTTATTTTACAGATAAACTTGTTGGCAGGGAAGAAGAGAAGTAATACCACAGCCCTGTGTCCTGCCTTGCAGGACCAGAAGACTTAAAAATTGCCCGCCACAAGATCAGAGAGCTCACGGGTCTTGCCCTACAGAAAACCCAGGTTGTTATTTATGGACACGCCCACACTAAGAAATTTGAACCAGGGAGAAGGAAAGAGCATTTTATCTGGAGATGCCATGTTCCTCTCCCAACCTCATCAAACTCCTGGCAAATTCCTTAATGCCCTGCAGATGGCACCACTGACAAGGAGTTCTCCACAGAAAGCCAAGCTCAGATTTGTGAACTCTGCCCTTGCTGGCTCCCTGGGGCTGAGCAGATGCAAACAGGAAGTGACTACCCTGGCATCCCCAGCATTCACATGCTTGTCACTTTTTGTTCTGTCCATTAATGGAGGCACCTGAGCCTCCTGCTAGGCCTCTGTGAATCAGGCAGCCACACCCCACACCTGAGGAATTTATCATTCTGAGTCCCTGCCTTGGGGTGCTCCCCTGGGTAGGATGGGTATAAAAACATGGCCTTGGGGTCAACATGTAGTAAGTGAGGAGCATATTGTCCCATCAATCTAAATTAAATATTGATACACAGTTAGTAACCACTCAATGATGGGGGTATCGTCATGTATATACTGATGTCACTGTGTGGCTAAGGCCAGCTTCCTCTTCTTTGCCATCTGATCCATAAGTCAAGACAAATAAATGCTCTATCACGTGCTCTCCCAGCTGAGAGCCTGCACCAATGGAATTAAGCCATCACTTCATTCTTGCCTGGGACCTTCAAACACCACACTCTTCCCATGTGACCCCAATACCTTTGTCCAATTAATTCACACTCTTCCTTTTCTTTTTTTTTTTTTTTTTTTGAGTGGTTTTTACTATAGGGTGCATGTGCTCGCCAGAGAGAGAGAGAGAGACAGAAAGACAGAAAGCAATAAATTGCCCTCCCAGGGGGGATGGTCACGCCACAATCCCTTCTGATCTATTCTCCTCTTGAGATCTTGGGCACGCATGCACACATGGGTTTAAGCCACCAGGTCCAGGACCCAAACTGTGGTCGACTACATGGGAGTCCAGCGACACAGTCATTGTGCCAACAGCTGGTCCCTCACATTCTTCCTTAAGTGATGCAAATCCAACTGTCATCTTTCAAGGACTTGGAGACTAGGTCAGATTTCCCACTATATATATTCTAGAACTTAGTATTACTCTCTCATGTTATTTATCATATTTCCTTTTTTTTTTTTTTTTTTTGAGAGGTTTTTGCTACAGGGCGCATGCGCTCACCAGAAAGACAGAGAGAGACAGAGAGACAGAAAGCAAGAAATCACCCCCCAGGGGATGGCCATGCCACAATCCCTTCTCCTCCATTCTCCTCTCGGGATCTTGGGCACACACGCACACGTGGCTGGTGTTTTAAGGCACAGGGTCCATGACTTGAACCATGGTCAACTACATGGGAGTTCAGCGACATGGCCATTACACCAACTGCTGGTCCCTATATTTTCTAATTATACTAGGTTTTTGGGAAAGTCATGATGTATTTTTCTGTTTTTCTATCCAAAAATATGTCATGACTTTTCAAACAA
>NW_006205509.1:2732939-2736690 GCF_000334495.1 Tupaia belangeri chinensis
CAGAAAGCGAGAAATTACCCCCCAGGGGGGATGGCCACGCCACAATCCCTTCTCCTCCATTCTCCTCTCAGGATCTTGGGCACACATGCACACGCGCCCTGCATGAGTTTTAAGCCACCGGGTCCGGGACGCGAACCACGGTCGACTTCATGGGAGTCCAGCAACATAGCCATTACACTAACTGCTGGTTCCTCTTCTAGCAGATTTTTTTTTAGAGAGATTTTTGCTATAGGGCCTGTGCGCTCACCAGAGACACAGAGAGAGACAGAGAGAGAAAGTGAGAAATCACCTCCAGGGGAAAAGACCACACCACAATCCCTTTTCCTCCATTCTCCTCTTGAGATTTTGGGTACACATGCAGATACAACCAGCTTGAATTTCAAGCTGGCAGGTCTGGGACTCGAACCACAGTTGATCATGTGGGAGTCCAGCACCTTAACCACTATGCCACCTGCTGGCCCCCCTCCAGCAGATTTTACAAGTTCCATGTCTATTGTGATTAGCATTCTATCCCAAAGTACCTAGTTCAGTGTTTAGTTCATGGTTGGCACTCAATAAGTATTCCAAGAATTAACTTTGTTTATTTTGTTATTTTTTAAATAATTATTTTATTTAAATTTATTTATTTATTTTAATTTGACTAGAGAGGAACAGAGTGAGAGAGGGAGAGAAAGTCAGCAGGCCTGGGACTTGAACCGTGGTTGGCCATGTGGGAGTCCAGCACCTCTATCCACCATGCCACCTTGAACATTTTGAAAAGTGATAGTTGTATATGTATCTACCCATAAATCAATAAGTTCCTGAAAACAAAGAGTGCCCTCATAAAAATTTTCAGTATGTCTTAACAATTTAAAATTCAGATTTTATGATCTGATTATAAATCTTTTGAATAAATAGTTATAACTGGTTTTGAGTATAACACATACCTAGTGTGAGTTTTCAGCCATTGGGTCCAGGACTCGAACCACGGTCAACTATGTGGGAGTCCAGCAACATAACCATTATACTTTGGTGCACGTGCTCACCAAAGACAGACAGAGAGAAGGAAAAACAGCAGGAACATGAGAAAGTATACCCCCCCACCCCCGCCGCAGATGGTCATAATCAATCCCTTCTCCTACATTCTCCTCTCAGCATTTTCCTCATGCATGTACAAGTGCCTGGCATGTTTTTCAAGTCACTGGTTCCAGGATCCCAACCACACAGTCAGCCATATGGGATCCAGCCACCATAACCACCCTGCTACCCACTGGAATTAATTTTGGCCAAGAGCAGAGATTCATTTTTACCTATAAAAGTTAGAGATGGGGCCAGCAGGTGGCATGGTGGTTAAAGGTGCTGGATTCCCACATGGTCAACCAAGGTACAAGTCCCGGACCTGGTGACTTGCTTTCTCACTTTCTCTCTCTCTCACTCTGTCCCTCTCTGGTCAAATTGAAATAAACAAATGAATAAATAAATAAATAAAGTTAAATAAAATCATTCTTTAAAAAAACATTAGAGATAACTATTCCTACACTGGAATAGAGTAGAAGGTAGATAGTGACATCAAATGGAGGTGAACAGGTGTTCTAGTCTTTAGACCCAGCCTCAGGGTGCACAATAGGAGGCTGAACTTCAGTGCTGGAAGCCACATGGCCAACTGTGGAGGTCTGGATCCCTGGTCAAAGGGAACACGCCACATGCGCACATGGGCGCCCAAGACCCTGATGAGCTGGAAGGCTGGGGAAAGGTCATCTCATGATGAGAGCTATCAAGGGTGCCTGTCTCCACCTCTCCCCCTTTCTCGCACATGTATGTGCATGAACACACACTCTCTACCATGAATAAAATAAACTTAAAAACTAAAAAGATTTGGGCCAGTCTGTGATGTGGTGTTAGGGCAGCTGGGTCCTACAGGTCCCTGACTAGTTCAGGTCCCAGATTGGCAGCTTGAGAAACATATGAGGCATATGTGTGTGCATGCCCAAAATTCAGAAAGGAGAAATGGAGGAGAGGCGACTGCAGCATGACCATCATCATGGCAGGATCAGGGAGGGCTTCTCATTCTTTCTCTTTCAGTTTCTCTTTCTCTCTCTGTGAGAGAGAGTAAATAAATCCTTCAGCCTCTTTACAGTCCAGCTCTAGTATCTCATGATACTGCCATGTGTAGGAACTTCTGCTAATCCTTCTTGTTCGCAATGACCAAATGCATGTGTACCATTCATGAATGTGCGACTCAGCTGCAAAGGTGGGACCTGATGTCACCCTAGACATTCCTTCTGTAATCACTGCTCAGAGCTAGGCAGGTGAGTATTCACACCATCCTCCTCCCTGGTCACCCTACTGTGTGATCTGTTATCCAGTTCCGTAACCTTGCTTCAAGGTCGACACTGACAAGAGTTTCTTCTCAGGGGTGAGTGAAGTAGTTAAGGGGTGCTGGTCAGAGCACCTCAGAGAAATGAAGATTTTTAAGCTTTGAAAGAAAAACCTGCTGAAGGGTTGCTGTCCAGAAATGGCAACAGACTCATTCCTCATAAACTCCAGAGGGCACAGCAAAAGATGAGAACACTGCAGCTCACTTTTTAATTTAACTTTATTTACTTATTTACTTATTTTAATTTGACCAGAGAGAAAGCAAGAGAGAGAGAGTGATGGGACCAGCAGTTGGTGTAATGGCTATGTCTCTGGACTCCCATGTAGTTGACCATGGTTTAAGTCCCAGACCTGGTGGCTTAAACTCATGCCGGGCACATGTGTGTGTGTGCCCAAGATCCTGAGAGAATTGAGGAGAACGGAGTGTGGCAGGGCCATCCCCCCTGGGGGGTGATTTCTCGCTTTCTGTCTCTCTCTGTCTTTCTGACAAGTGCATATGCCCTATAGCAAAAAAACTTCTCCAAAAAATATAAAAAGACCACCCAAAAAAAAAAAAAAAAAAGAGAGAGAGAAAGAGAAAGAGCAAGAGAAAGTGAGAAAGCAAGTCGCCAGGTATAGGACTCAACCGAGGTCGGCCATGTGGGAATACGATGTCCTTAACCACCAGCTGGCCCCCAGCAGCTCACTTTCTAATAATTATCTAGGACCAACAATGGACCACTGCACCATCTGTGTTGCAAGGGGCAAACAGGCAGACCTGGTGACTTCTTTTAAAATTATTTTATTCATCACCATCATTATTTTTTTTTTAATTTGACCAGAGAGAGACAGGAAGAGAGAGAGAGAAAGTGAGAAAGCAAACTGCTAAGTCCAGCACTCAAACTGTAGTTGGCCCTGTGGGAGTCCAGTGCATTAACCACCATGCCGCCTGCCGGCCCTGGCATCTGGTGACTTCTAAATTCCCAATCCATTCCCAGAGTCCAAATTTTTCCTACTCTCTCAAGTCAGTCTTTCCTTTTATTTCTTTCTTTTTACTTTCTTTCTTTCTTTCTTTCTCTCTCTTTCTTTCTTTCTTTCTTTCTTTCTTTCTTTCTTTCTTTCTTTCTTTCTTTCTTTCTTTCTTTTTAAGCTTGCTATAGGGTGTGGAGAGAGAAAGTGGGGAGAGAGAAAATGAGAAAGCACATCCCCCCGCCGCCGGGGAAATGACCATGCCACAATCCCTTAATCCCTTCTCATGCACTCTCCTCTTAGGATTTTGGGCACACATAAACACACATCCAGCATATTTTTCAAGCCTCAGGGTCCAAGACTCAAAGTGCACAGTCAGCTGTGTGGGATCCAGCTGCCTTAACCACCACTCCAGTGGCTGGGGTGCCCACCCCCTTTTTTTTTTTTT
>NW_006205509.1:2736707-2773445 GCF_000334495.1 Tupaia belangeri chinensis
AATTGGAGCCAGCAGGTGGCATGGTGGTTAAGGGCTCTGGACTCCCATATGGCCAACCATGGTTCGAGTCCCAGACCTAGTGGCTTTCTCTCTCTTTCCTCTCTCTCTCTCCCTGCCCTGTTCCTGTCAAATTAAAATAAATCAAGTTTAATGAAAAGAACTATTTTATTGAGCTTTATTTATTTAATTTGTCCAGAATTATTTTATTTAAGCTTATCTATTTATTTATTTTATCTAACCAGAGAGGGACAGAGTCAGAGAGAGAGAGAGCTGGAAAATGACAAAGCAAGCTGCCAAGTCTGGGACTTGAACTGCAACTGGCCATGTGGGAGTCCAGGGCCCTTAGCCATCACACAACCTACCAGCCCTGTCAATCCTTTTTGATAATTTTTTTTTTTAATTTTTAAGAGAGATTTTTGCTATAGGGCACATGCCCTCGCTAGAGAGACAGAGAGATAGAGAATGAGAAATCACCCCCTGGGGGGATGGCCAGGGGGTGGTCACACCTCAGTCTCTTCTCCTCCATTCTCCTCTCAGAATTCTGGGCACACACGCACATACACCTGGCATGAGTCTCAAGCCTCAGGCTCTGGGACTCAAACCATATGGGAGTTCAGCAACATAACTATTAGGCCATCTGCTAACCCTTCTTTCAAATATTTTCAGAGGTCACAGAGATAGGTAGGGATAAAGGAATAGATTCTATCAAACCATGTTTCTTTCTTTCTTTCTTTTTGAGAGGTTTTTGCCTTAGGGTGCATGTGCTAACCAGAGAGAGAGAGAGAAGAGACAGAGAAGGAAAACGAAATATCACCCCCCAGGGGGAATAGCCATGCCTCAATCCCTTCTCCATTCTCTTCCCAGGATCTTGGACACACACACACATGCACCCAATGTGCCCAATGTGATTTTTTTAAATTTTTACTTTTATCTACATTTATTTTATGCTGACTTTATTCCTGTACCATAAGTTTTTGTTTCTTCAATTTCTTCTGGGATGTCTTTTTCTTCTGTGTGACTTCCTCTTCCGGTTTAGGAACAATTTGCTCCTTTTCAGTGAGGATCATCTGGGTGTGGCAGGGGGAGCTCACGTATGGGTTAACCCGCCCATGAGCTCTGTACGTGCGACGGCACGTCTTGGGTGCCTTGTTCACCTGAATGTGCTCAATGACCAGGGAATCGACATCTAACCCTTAAGTTCAGCATTACGCTCCGTATTTTTTTTTTCCTTAGAGAGGTTTTTGCTATAGGGTACATGTGCTCACCAGAAAGACAGAGAGAGACAGAAAGTGAGAAATCACCCCCCAGGGGGGATGGCCACGCCATAATCCCTTCTCTTCCATTGTCTTCTCGGGATCTTGGGCACGCACGCACATGTGCCTGGCATGAGTTTAAGCCACCGGGTCTGGGACTTGAAACACAGTAGACTACATGGGAGTCCAGTGACATAGTCATTAGGCCAACTGCTGGTCTCAAGAATTATTTTTTTATTTAACTTTATTATTATTATTATTTTCCAGTTTGATCAGAGAGAGAGAGAGGGAAAATGAGAAAGCAAGCCACCAGGTTTGGGACCCAAACCACAGTTGACCATATGGGAGTCCAGGGCCCTTAATCATCATGCCACCTGCTGGCCCCAAGAAAGAGAAAAATCTTTAAAAAGCAATTATTTATGTAATTTTATTTATTATTATATGCATAATTTTAATTTGCTATAGGTTTCATGTGCTTACCAGAGAGAGAGAAAGAGAGGCAAAGTGAGAAAGCCAGTTATCAGATCCGGGATTGGAACCTCAGTTGGCCAGGTGGAACTCTAGCGCCTTAACTGCCATGCCACCTACTGGCCCCAAAGAAAAACTTTCAGGGACCAGCAGGTGGCATGGTAGTTGATGTGCTGGACACTCCCACATGGCTGACCACGGTTCAAATCCCGGACCTAGCAGCTTGCTTTCTCACTTTCCTCTCTCTCTCCATGTGTGTCTCTCTCTAGTTCTCTAATCACATTAGAATAAATAGAAATGAATGAATAAATAAAATTAAATTAAAAAAAAACTTTCATAGCCTGTAATATTTTCATCTCAGAGCAAAAAATGCATCATGACTTTCCTGACAACCCAATAGATAAGCAAATATACAATGAAAATAACCCATAATCTGGGTGGGAAGTTTCTGGAATCTTCATTTAAAGAAAAGGGCAACTAGGGCCAGCAGATGGTATAGCAGTTATGTCTCTGGACTCTCATGTGGCCAACCACAGTTAAAAAGTCCAGGATTTGGTGGCTTGAAACTCAGAGAATGTATGTGTACATACCCAAGATTATGGGAGGAGAATGGTACAGAGAATGTATATGTACATACCCAAGATTATGGGAGGAGAATGGAGGAGCAAGGATTGCAACCTGGTCATCCCCACTGGGGGGTAATTTCTCATTTTCCCTCTCACTGTCTCTGTCCCTCTCTCCCTAGAGAGTGTATGTGCCCTAAGGCAAAAACCTCAAAAGAAAGAAAAGAAAGGAAGGAAGAAAAGGGTAGCTTCTCCTAATCCCTCTGCTCTGTCCCTGCTCCAGTCACCTCTGAGAGTGGGTGCTCCCGGGCTTTCTTCCTATCCCACACCACGTGCTACTGTTCCGTAACAAGCTTCATCCTTCTAAAGCACCAGTGGTCCCAAAGGAAAGTACAAGACGGTGGGCCCTTTAGATACAAATGGGAGGAGGCCAGGGTTCTCAAAGTTACCTTTCAAGTTTTGGCTTTTTATGACACTGAGTATCTAACCAGGATAGTATTGAGGGGGAAATGGCAAGGGGTGGGGGGATTCAATCCACTAAGAGGCGACAGCAGAATAGTGGGGAAAGGGAGGCTTTGGAGCCAGACAGGCCAGCTTCAAACTCTAGCCCCTGGTCTTTTTGACACTGAATAAAGGAATCTATGTAAATAAGTAGTGCAGCAGGTTAAGCATTGTGGGGAGCTGAATCAGATATGGCCCATGTGTAGTTCAAATCCTGGCCCAAGTAGTTTGAAAAACATGCTGGCAAGACCACAGCGTGTTTTTGCTGTGTGTATGTGTGCGTGTGTACGCACAGAATGGGGAAATGGAGAAGGAATATTGTAGTGTGACCATCCCCCATTGGGGGTTGCTCTCTCTCTCTCTGGTGAGTGTACATGCCCTGTAATAATTAAAAAGAAAGGGGCCAGCAGTTGGTGTGGTGGTTAAAGACACTGGACTCCCACATGGCTGACTGCAGTTCAAGTTTCGAACCTGGTGGTTTGCTTTCTCACTTTCCCTCTCTCTCTCTAGTCAAATTGGAAATAAATAAATAAATAAATTTTTACATAAAGAATTTAGAGAAAATGAAAATCCCTTCAGGGAAGGATTGGAGAAAATATATTATTGGGGGAGATGTGGTAAATTTAAAAAGATATTATGTAGCATCTTTCTGTATAGTGTTCTGAATGACAGCTCAGTAAATAAAAAACCTTCACCAATTCTAAACTTAGCCACTGAAAATAAAGTTATTGTGTTTCTAGTGGATATGCAAACAAGGGCTCAAGGACTTGTGAACAACTAATTGGATTTGCTACTGAGCTGCTTTCTCTAGGTATTCTAGATTTTTTCACTCTGCTCTGAGCTTGAGTTCATTTTTTTTTTTTTTTTGGAGAGATTTTCACTGTAGGGCGCGTGCGCTCGCCCGACAGACAGAGAGAGACATAGAGACAGAAAGCGAGAAATCACCTCCCAGGGGGGATGGTCACGTCGCAATCCCTTCTCCTCCATTCTCCTCTCGGGATCTTGGGCACACACGCACACGCGCCCGGCATGATTTTTAAGCGACTGGGTCCGGGATGCGAACCACGGTCGACTACATGGGAGTCCAGCGACATAGCCATTATGCTAACTGCTGGTTCCCTGCCGTGGCTTTTCTGACAGCCTAATATGTTACAATCTGGAGTTGTTTGGACATCAGTAGCCTCAATACTACAGCCCAAAGCTACTGTTAGTCCTTAACCACTACAGCACGCCATCAGAAAAAATGTAAAAACCTGTTTCAGGTCTGAAGGAATGAATCTTTCCCACCCACATGCATCTCCACTGCAAATATACTAAATCGTGTTGATTACAGAGTTCCAGCCCCAGAGATCTGTCAGAACCTCGACTACGTGGTAGTCCAGTGACATAGCCATTACGCTAACTGCTGGTTCCCGCTTGAGTTCATTTTAAGACTATACAATTCAGAACTGATTTGTTTATTGATATTTTGTTTTTCAAAGTTCATTTCAGTTGTACATATTTGTAGTTTTTTCTTTTTTCTTATTGCCAGAGGGTGTGTGCACTCACCAGGGAGAAATACCGCGACAGAGAGACAGAAGAAGAAAGCAAACCCCCTCTCCAGTGAGGGGAAGTCCCACTGCAACCCCTTCTCCTCCATTTCTCCATCCTGTGAGGATTCTGGGCATGCACACACACATTTCTGATGTATTTTCCAAGCTGCCAAGGCCTGGATTTGAGCTGAGATCACCCATATGGGAGCTACTCCCTAACCACTAGGCTATGGGGCCAGCACATATTTATATATTCTAATAGTGATAGGTGGGACCAGCAGTTAGTGTAATGGCTATGTGGCTGGACTCCCACGTGGTGGAACGCGGTTCGAGTTCCGGACCCGGTGGCTTAAAACTCACACCGGGCGCGTGTGCGTGCATGCCCAAGATCCCGAGAGGAGAATGGAGGAGAAGAGATTGCAGCATGGCCATCCCCCCTGGGCGGTGATTTCTCGCTTTCTGTCTCTCTGTCTCTCTCTGTCTTTCTGGCAAGAACGCACGTCCTATAGCAAAAACCTCTCAAAAAAAAAAAAAATAGATGATAGGTGTTGAAGCAGAACCCATGTTCATTAGTTGTAAGAAACAAACATAATAGTGTGTGGCTTAGGGCTGGCAGGTGTTGTGTGTTGGTTAAGGTACTGGACTCCCACATACCCAATTGCAGTCTGAGTCCTGGACTGGTAGCTTGCTTTCTCACTGCACCCCACAACCCCCATCTGTCTCTAATCAAACTAACAAACAATAATAATAAATTCAATAAATAAATAAGTAGATATATTTTTTTTTTTTGAGAGGTTTTTCGCTATAGGGCACGTGCGCTCGCCAGACAGACAGAGAGAGACATAGAGACAGAAAGCAAGAAATCACCCCCCAGGGGGTTGGTCATGCCGCAATCCCTTCTCCTCCATTCTCCTCTCAGGATCTTGGACACGCACGCACACGTGCCCGGCGTGAGTTTTAAGCCACCAGGTCCGGGACGCGAACCGCGGTCGACTACGTGGGAGTCCAGCGACATAGCCATTACGCTAACTGCTCGTTCCCAGTAGATATATATTTTTAAGAGAGATTTTTACTATTGGGGTGAATGCTTGCCAGAGAGACAGAGAGAGACAGAAAGCAAGAAGTCACCCCCCCCCAGGAGGGATGGCCACACCACAATCCCTTCTCTTTTTTTTTTCTTGGGGAGATTTTTTGCTATAGGGTGCGCATGCTTGCCAGAAAGACAGAGAGAGACAGAGAGACAGAGAAAGACAGAGAGAAGAGAGCAAGAAATCACCCCAGGGGGGATGGCCATACCACAATCCTTTCTCCTCCATTCTCCTCTTGGGATCTTGGGCACACACACACATGCAGCTGGCATGAGTTTAAGCCACCGGGTCCGGGACTCGACCACAGTCAACTACATGGGAGTCCAGTGACATGCCATTACGCTAACCGCTGGTCCCCCACAATCTCTTCTCTTCCATTCTTTTCTTGGGACTCTGGGCATGCATGCACACATGCCCAATATGAGTTTTAAGCCACCGAGTGGGACTTGAACCACAGTCAACTATGTGGGAGTCCAGCACATAACTTTACACCATCTGCTGATCCCAAATAATTATTTTTTCCTTAGAGAATTATTTTTTATTTAACTTTATTACTACCGTTATTTTTAAGTTTGATCAGAGAGAGACAGAAAGAGAGGGAAAGTGAGAAAGCAAGCTACCAAGTCCAGGACTTGAACCGTGGTGGGCCATGTGGGAGTTCAGCTTCCTTAACCACCATGCCACCTGTCAACCCTGCCAAATAAATAATTCTTTTTTTTTTTTTTTCGGGAGGTTTTTCACTATAGGGCATGTGAGCTCGCCAGACAGAGAGACACATAGAAACAGAAAGCGAGAAATCACCCCCCAAGGGGGATGGTCACGCTGCAATCCCTTCTCCTCCCGGGATCTTGGGCAAACACAGACACGCGCCCGGCATTTTAAGCCACCACCGGGTCCAGGACGCGAACCGTGTTCGACTAGGTGGGAGTCCAGCGACATAGCCATTACGCTAACTGCTGGCTCCCCAAATAAATAGTTCTTTAAAAAAGTAATCTCTAATAAAAAGAAATAGTGTGTAGCTCAGGTAATGTGACAGTACTTTATAAACTGTAAAGAACTACAAAGGACTGTAAACCTCAGGTTCATGGATTTGGAAGCAATTTGAAGGTGACATAAGATTAGATCAAGTGTAGCCCAAGATGACAAACGCTAGAACCAGAACCTAGCACTTTTTTTAAAAGAATTATTTTATTTAACTTTATTTATTTATTTTCATTTCACCAGAGGGGACAGAGAGGGAGAAAGTGAGAAAGCAAGCCGCCAGGTCCGAGACTTGAACCATGGTCAACCATGTGGCAGTCTGGAGTCCTTAACCACCACGCCACTTGCCAATCCCAACCCAGCATTTTTGATTATTACCAATACCTTCCATCTTTTCTCATCACATGTGCAAAATGTTTGAGTGAGTGCCTATGTTGCCAGACACCAGGCTCAGGGCTAAGGAAAGAACCCTGTTCAAGACCAACATGATTCTTTCTCTTAAGGAGTCCGTATGGCCTAATACCACCAAATGCAAACAAATTAAATAATGATAGACAATGTGACAAAAATAAGTTGTTTTAGATAAGAAAATAGGGAGTGAGGGGCCTCTGAGTAGGTAACATTAAAGGAAGTAGGGAGTGAGGGGCCTCTGAGTAGGTAACATTTAAATTCAAACCTACAGGGGCCAGCAGGTGGAGATTAAGGCAGTTGAACCCCACATGGCTGATTCTATGTGTTTTTTTGGAGAGGTTTTTGTTATAGGGTGCGTGTGCTCACCAGAAAGAAAGAGAGAGACAGAGAGATAGAAAGTGAGAAATCATCCCCCCAGGAGGATGGCCACGCCGCAATCCCTTTTCCTCCATTCTCCTTTCAGGATCTTGGGCACGCATGCACATGCGCCCGGCATGAGTTTAAGCCACCGGGTCCTGGATGCGAACTGCAGTCGACTACATGAGAATCCAGCGACATAGCCATTAAGCTAACTGCTGGTCCCTGATTCTATGGTTTGAGTCCCGTACACAGCAGCCTGAGGAACACATAGGGCCCACGTGCACGCAGCCCCCAAATCCTGAGGGAATTGAGGAAACAGGATTGTGGCATGGCCAGACCTCCTGGGGTGAATTCTTACATTTTTTCTCTTTCTCTCTCTGGCTAGTGCACACATTCTATAGGAAAAAAGGCAGCAGTGAATTAGAAGGAAGAAGGGAAGAAGAAATGGCAAGTCCAGAATCCTGGGGGATCCCAGGGTTCACCAAAGACTGACTGAAGGCCAGGTTGAGGATGAGGCCAGATTGCAGTAGAGAGGGGCTAGACCATAGGTCACAAACTTAACCGTAACAGCTGGGTTGACAATGGAAATAGAAAAATTGAGTAAGAGCAGGTATGGAAGACTGGAGCATATCTGTTCCACCCACAGAATATAGGTACTATTGCCTAGCTCTGTTAGAGCTTCTATTTTTAAAATTTCATTTAATTAAATTAATTTATTTTTATTACCAAAGGGCACATACGCTAACCACAGAGAGATGGAGAGACAGCGAGAGAGAGAAAGGAACCCTCTTTCTCCTCTCAGGATTTTGGGCCCGCATACAAACATGCCCTGTTCTCCAGGCTACTGGATCTGGGACTCAAAACCTTGTAGCTGGCCATGTGGGATCCAGCCACCTTAACCATTATGCGAAAATATAACCTTTAATGGTCCTTTAGTCCTTTTTAAATTTTTGTCAGAGGGCATGTGTGCTGCCAGAGAGAGACAGGGAGAGTGAAGGAGAGGAAGAAACCACCCCATTGGGCATTGTCACACTGCAATCCCTTCTCCTCCATTTCTCTATCCTGTACGGATTGGGGCAAGCACACACACCACCTGGCATATTTTTCAAGCCTTCAGGTCCAGGACTTGCACTGTGTAGAGAGCCATGTGGCATCCAGCTGTCTTAACCTCTAGGCCATAGTCTGGCCCTTAGGCTTATTTTAAGACATGTGAATTCTTTTTTTTTTTAAAGAATTATCTATTTATTATTATTATTATTAATAGTATTTTTCACATGAGTTTTGCCAGAGAAAGACAGGGAGAGAGAGGGAGGGAGAGGGAGAGTGAGAAAGTAAGCCGCCAGGTCCAAAACTCAAACCATGGCCGGCCATATGGGAATTCCAGTACCTTAATCACCATGGCACCTGCTGGCCCCGACATGTGAATTCTTAAGTGGAAATTTATTGTCTTTGAGAGGTTTTAAGCAGAGAAAAGATCTGATTTGTGTTTTTTTAGAAGTATTTAATTTTATTTAATATTATCATTATTTAATTTGCTATAAGGCACATGCATTCAACAGAGAGAGAGAAGAAAAATGAGAAAGCAAGTTGCCAGTTCCAGGACGCAAAGCTTGGTCAGCCATGTGGGAGTCCAGCGACTCAACCACCATGCCACCTGCTGGCCCCAGATTTGTGCTTTTATTTATTTATTATTAAAAAATTTTTTGAGATATTTTTGCTATAGGGCGCACGCGCTCGCCATAAAGATAAAGATAGAGAGAGAGAGAGAAAGCGAGAAATCACCCCCCCGGGGGGATGGCCACACTGCAATCACTTCACTTCTACATTCTGCTCTTGGGATCTTGGGCCCGCACACACACGCGCCTGACGTGAGTTTAAGCCACTGGGTCCGGGACTAGAACCGCAGTCAACTACGTGGGAGTTCAGCGACATAGCCATTATGCTAACTTCTGGTCCCTATGCTTTTAGTTTTTTAAGGATTATTTTATTGGGGCCAACAGGTGGTGTGGTAGTTAAGACAGCTGGACTCCCACATGGCTGACCAGGTTCAAATCCTGGACCTGGCAGCTTGCTTTCTCACTTTCCTTCCCTGTCTCTCTCTGGTCAATTTAAATAAATAAATAAAATAATGACAATAAATAAAATGAAGCAATCCTTTTAAAAAAGAATTATCTTATTTATTTATTTTAAAAACTTACTTATTTATTTAAATTTGACCTGAGAGAGAGAAAGAAAGAGAGAGAGTATGCCAGGTCCAGGATTCAAACCACGGTTGGACATGTGAGAGTCCAGCACCTTTAGCCACCACACCACCTGCAGATCCTGATTTATACTATCATTGAGGGACCAGCAAATGGCGTAATGGTTATGTCACTAGACTCCTACGTAGTTGACCACGGTTTGAGTCCTGGACCTAGAGGCTTAAAACGCATGCCAGGTGCGTGTGCATGTATGCCCAAAACTCCAAGAGAAGAATAGAAGGGATTGCGGTGTGGCCATCCCCTATGGGGTGTGTGTGTGTGATTTCTCGCTTTCTGTCTCTTTCTGGCAAGCATATGTACTCTTTATCAAAAATCTCTCTCTAAAACACGCACACGCACACACAAAACTATTGTTGAACTGCTTCCCATAGTTGAAATACAGATTGAGAAGGAGGGACCAGCAGTTGGCGTAATGGCTATGTTGCTGGACTCCCATGTAGGTGACCGCAGTTCAAGTCCCGGACTTGGTGGCTTAAACTCACGCCGAGGACATGTGTGTGTGTGCTCAAGATCCCAAGAGGAGAATGGAGGAGAAGGGATTGTGGTGAGGCCATTCTCCCTGGGGGGTGATTCCTCTCTTTCTGTCTCTGTCTCTGTCTTCCTGGTGAGCGCACGCGCCCTGTAGCAAAAAGCTCTTCCAAGACTGAGAAGGTTTAGGCCAGGATCCTCTCTCCTTGACAAACTGCAAGTTCCTCCAGAACAGGGTGTTGATCGATTCATGTTTGTTCCTCAAATATATTCATTAGGCCCAAGCCACCTCCCTGGGTTCTCCTCTCCTTCCTTGCAGCGGAGCTAAGGACCCAGCCATCTGTCTTTTCTTTTTTTCTTTTTTTAAAGAATAATTTCACGTAACCTTATTTATTTATTTATTTATTTAGACAGAGAGAGACAGAGTGAGTGAGAGAGAGAGAAAGTGAGAAAGCAAGTCACAAGATCCGGGACCCGAACCATTGTCGGCCACGTGGGAGTCCAGCACATGCAACCACCACGCCACCTGTTGGCCCCAGGGCCCAGCCATCTCTCTTCTGTTTATAATGTTTCTACTCACTCTGTGGAGTTCTCTTCACTCCAAGTTTGTTGCCCAGAGGAATATTGGCTCATTTTCTCTCATTATATTGCTACCAAAAATATGTGTGTGCGCATATATATACATATATATGTGTGTGTATAATAACACAAATATATAAATATGGTATACATATACCTATATAAATATAGGCATATGCTTTTTTGCTTCCCAAGGCTCTACTGCAAATCACCGGGAAAACAGAAAAGCAGTAAAAAATAATTTGCTCCTAGAAGTCACAAGGATAGAAAATTCAGTTAACAATTCTGGCCCTGGACTTGCTCAAATAGTAACCAGACACAGTCTACCCTACCTTTGCGAAACTCAGCCCTTCTTACAGGTTACCCTGTACTGGCCTCTCCAATTTAGAGAAAAGGTTCACGTCTAGACGATGGAACTTCCGGAACAGGATAGGTACCAAGGTCACAGGAAGGTAATTTACATCCCTTAACTGTGTGAATTTAGGCAAGAGCCAACCTCTCATTATTTACTAATCTCCAAAATGCTAATCGCAACACTTCTTTCGGAAGGGCGGTTGTGATGTTAAAATGAGATAAAGGCTATAGAGTGAATGGCACACAGTAGGTGTGCTCACTAATGATCCCCTGTGGGCATTTCCTCACCAAGTCTCAGGACGTTTCTGTAGTTCTCTAACCAGTTTTCTTTAGTATTCGTTCTAGCACACACTAGGCCTTCCACAAAAATGACTGAGGGAAAAACTCGGGTCCCGGGGAGGAGGGCGAATTCACGCCAACACAAACACACTTTGCGAAAATGCGGCTGACTGGCTGAGGTTAATGGGCAGCGGTACCTTTGAGAACTCCTTGGCGCTCTCACACCCTGCTTGGCTGGCCCGATCACAGTGGTTCACGTAACTAACGTCAAACTAAAACCTTGGCCACTACTAAAATGCAGGAACCATCACTTCTCAACAGCAGGAGGTGCGAGAAACAGTTGCTTAGCTTTAGAGCGAGAAACGATAGGCCCAAAGGTCCCGCCTCCTTCTACGGCGTAAACCTATCAGCGCTCCTTTGGCAATGAGCGGCATCTCTCTAAGAGCCAATGAATTCCTCCCCTTGCGAGAAAGCCGCCCATCCCTTGTGTCGTCACTCAGTCTCTTAAAAAGATAGAACCCGACGGTCGCTTCCTTGTGGCTAGCCTGGTGGCCAGTGTTTGCGTAGAAAGGCGACCGTGGCTCGACCTTAAGGGGAGGGAGCTGAGAGGGGCCGGAGAATCTTTAAAAGGAGGCGGGTCCGTGCCTGCCCCTTTAAGGGCGGGGCGTCCGGCCGACTCAATCTGAGCCTCTGATTACTCCGAGTTTCCGTCACAGGCTACGAAGAAAGCCTTCTTGGCTGGGTCCGGGTGCTTGGCGGCGGCGGGGTCATCCCCGCTCGCCCTCCCCGGGCCCGGAGACAACCCCGCTCCAGTCATGCTGAACAGAGTATGGAAGCAGCTGATTACGAAGTGCTATCCGTGCGGGAGCAGCTATTCCACGAGAAGGTCCGCGAGTGCATTGTGAGTATGGGACGCGGCAGGGAGGAGTAGGACCAAGGGGGAGAGGGAGAATTTCGGGTCGGAGTGCGACCACCTGGGCTCAGAACGCGCTCAGACCTTGCTTGGACCAGGGGCAGGCGGCGAAGGGCCCCACCCGGACCTAAGTGCCGGTACCCGGCTGGTGAACCCCTAGAACGGGTCAGCTGGGTCCCTGAGCGATAAACAAAGCCCGTCGGTTTCCGTTCCTCCCCTCCACGCCCCTCCCCCCGCGCCCTTCCTCCTATCCCCCACCCCGCGGGCGTTCCAGGCCGTGCGTCTTCGTGTGTCTGAGAACCTGGTGAGTCCGCCCGTCTTAGTGGAGAGAGAGGGGTTTGCTTTGGGGTGGTTTGATTTGCATTTCCCCCTCAAACTGGATTGAGGGCAAACCCAGTGGATGTTAGATGAAGAGGAGTTATCCACCGGCATGGTGCTAGATTCCAGGAAAGGCGCGAGGTGTAGGAGTTGCGGGTAGGAGCAACCAAGGGAATTGGTTGGTGGGTTATCTTCTACCTAGTCGGAAAGGATTCTTGCTAAGGTGGATTCTAATGTGTAGAGATAAGGAACCACCAAAGTTACCCCCCCTCGCCTTTTTTTTCTTCCTTATTGGTGTCTTGGAAACCCTGCTAGGCTAGGTTTCCAGTTTCCCAGCCACTCAGGATTTTCCCTGTGAGACTGGGCCCAGAGGACCCCCTAGCTACTACTGTGCTTACTCCCTCACTGCCACCCCGGGACAACAGCTGAACCTGAGGCACAGCAATGGACTCCTCAGTTCTGGACGCGGGCACCCAGAGGAGCTTAGGGAGTCATACTTGTTTTGAATTCCCATCTCTCTCCCTTCTCTTTCCTTCTCCAGAGCTCTCCAGCCAGGGTAGCTCTGACCCTCAAATATGAAATTGGAAAGGGGAAGGTTTATAAGAAGAGAAAGAAGTGCTGCGAGTGGGAGGATCCACTGATGGGGTCATCCTTTTTCTTTTTTTTTTTTTTTTTTTAAGAGAGAGAGACTTTTTGCTTTAGCACGCATGCACTTACCAGAGAGACAGAGACAGAAAGCAAGTGAGAAATCACTCCCTGGGGGGATGGCAACACCACAATCCCTTCTCCTCTAAGGATTTTGGGCACACATGCACACATTCCTGGTGTGAGGTTTAAGTCACCAGGTCTGGGACTTGAACTGTGGTTGACTATGTGGGAGTCCAGCAATGTAACCATTACACCATCTGCTGGTCCTGGGGATCACCCTTCATATTTCTCAGGCTGGACTCTAGTCTCCATGGCAGCCTCAGATTAGAGGAGGGTAAAGTGAGGCAGGATATAACTAGGTCTGCCCTTACCGGTAAGACCTGGAAAGTAGGAGGCGTATCAGTCCACATGTGGAACACCAGAGGCGGGGTCTTTCAGGAAGCCGTGGTGGATAGTGTTCCTTAGTGCACATCCTACATGGTGGAGTCAGGCATATCATGGAGGCAGACTCAAGACTTGAGACAGTGTCAGGCCAGAGGCTCATGTTCCTAGGGCACAAGGAGAGTTGTGACCTTGAACTGAAGCAGCCTGCTAGATGTCTCCCCCATCCTTCAGAGCCATTCGCTGAAGATATCAGCCCTGGTGCCTCCCCCACGTGGCTCCCATCTAAAGGCTAGAGAATAACCTAGCTTCCACTGGAACTGCGTGGAACTTCAGCCTGACCTTTTGAGCCCTCCCACCTTCCTAGTTATTACGCAAGCACAGGGTAGAGCACTAGGCTGTAAAAATCCTGCAGCTATAATCTGAGTGGCTCCTTCTATTCTGCTTCTCTAATGTCAAACACTACAAATTTATTTTAAACCTATTGCGTTCCTAGGTCTCTATAGCTTCTTCCTTCATTGTATAAATAGCTGCATGTAGATTCCCTGGGAGGTTAGCTCCTCTTGGGAACTGGAGGATGCATCAGGCTAATCCTGTCTTCTTGGCCCACCTCAAACATGATAACATCTCTTTTGAAGCTCTCTGGTCCTGATTGTGGAGCCAAGCTAACCACTGATTCCTCTTCTGGGCAATGGTGGCTTATCTGAGGCAGGGTAGGGATGCATTGCTGGTTAACGTGGCCAAATTTGGCCATGACTATCAATTAGAAGCTCAGCCACTCAGGAGCACGGGATAAGTAAGCCCTGAGAGGCCTGGCCCTGAAGTTGGAAGTGTCTTGAGGTAGGGTCCAGGGATTGATTTTCTTTTTCTTTTTTATTTAATTTTTTAAAGACTTATTTGTTTACTTAATTTTACTTGTTATTATTATTTATTTTTTGAGACCAGGAGATGGCATATGGTTGTTACTGGACTCCCACATGACTAACTGCATTTCAAGGCCTGGACCCAAAGACTTGAAACTCATTCCAGGCATATGTGCGTGTGTGCCCAAGATCCCAAGAGGAAAATGGAGGAGAAGGGATTTTGGCGTGGCCATCTTCCCTGTGGGGGTTTTTTGCTTTCTGTCTCTCTGTTTCTCTCTCCAGTGAGCGCACACACCATATAGTAAGAACCTCTCTCTTTAAAAAAAAAAAAAAATATATATATATATTTTTAATTTGACCAGAGAGAGACAAAGGAAAAGTGAGAAAGCAAGCCAACAGGTCCTGGAGTCCAACTGTGGTGGGCCATGTGGGAGTCCAGCACCTTAACCACCACACCACCTTCCGGCCCCTTGATTGGTTTATAAAGTAACTGAAAGTTTCTAGTGGTCTAGAAACCTTGGAGATACTGGATCTCATCCAAAGTCTACTCTTAGAGACAAGGGATTTATATGAGGATTTGGTTTTGCCCAGAGGAGACGTGATTTTTCAGGGCCCCTGAATAGAGTAGCTCAGACCTGGTCTGGAAACACGATTCCTGCTTATTCTCTCCTGGACCTTGGGTGACAGTGGGAGTGAGGTGGGGTGTAAGGTGGAGTGCCAGGACAATGCAGACGTCTTTCCCTCACACCTGCTTGCCTTTCTAGTGATGTGCTCAGAGTGAATTTCCTCTGATTCTGTGCCTGTTTCAGGTATATGTGCATCTTTAGGTGTTTTTGCTGCTCATCCACCCAACCAGGGTTGGGCTGAAGCTATTTTCTTTCAGGAAAGTCCTCGTAGGACTGGGTATAGTACTATTCCCTCAGGTGCATGAGATAGCCCCTCTCTGGTCCTTAAGGCGTAGGAACCCCTGACTAGAAAGAAATACCAGGGACGAAGATGGAAGCCCTGGAAGTATGGAGCCTTGTTTTGAAGAAGCAACCGCATGGAATGAACAGAGTGGCCCTTAGAGCTGTGCAGTGTTTGGGGGATTAGAGCTTCTCATCCCAGCTCACATTCTGCCACAGATCTCAACACTTCTGTTTGCGACCCTCTACATCCTCTGCCACATCTTCCTGACTCGCTTCAAGAAGCCTGCTGAGTTCACCACAGGTACCTGTGACTTCCCTCTCTTCTGCCAGAGTTCCTGTTGCCATGGGACCAGCCCCAGGGGAGTGGGCCTTGGTGCCTTCTGGGAAAGGAGAGGGACTGTGCTGGGCTGTTCTGGAGCCTTTGTCTCTTCAGCCTCCCCTGCTACACCAGCAGGAGCAAGGTGCTATCTGGGAGAGTCTAGATGGAAGTATCTGCAAGCTGCTAGGCAAGTCATGGGACTTTTTTGATCCTCGATGTCTTTTTTTTAATTATTTTTTCCATGAGACGGAGACAAGAGAGAGGTGTCACAGTGGGGCCTTCACATTGTTATCCACCCTGTGGCAGTGGGCTGGGACCACTAGCACTGCTTTTACCCTCCTACACCTGGGTGTTCCAGGAGGCGAGCCCAGGACCCTTCCGTGTCGGCCCAGCTGTGCCACCACCTGGCCTCCATCCTCAGTTTCAACCTGCAAAATGGATCATGTCCACCCAGTCCATTGCCACTGTGTGGACCAAATGCCATGGTTAATGGCAAAGTCCCCGGTGAACTCAAGTGGGCAACTACAGGGCGAATGTCATTACGGCCACACGCTCAGTGTTACCTTCTCTCCTAGCACTCTCACACTCAGCACCTGGAGACGGTGGCCTTTCTCTGTATAGAGAGCCTCAGTGTGCTCAGACTGTAGACGTAGTGTGATGGGGGTGGGTGGGGACACATTTCCTACATCCTGTCCTGGCCTCACCTCCCCTGTCCTCAGGAGTTCATGAGCCCCCACCTGACAAAGCAGCTACCCTAGTGCAGTTCTGGGGTATTTCCCTGTGAATGTCCCCTGCCTTCACCCTCGTTTCTCTCCCCTGCATCCAGTCATTGATGTCACCAGCCTTACAGACTAGCTGTTTATCATATTCGAGCACACAAAGAGGAACCTGTGATGGTAGGGAGAGATTACAGGGAGCAGGAAGAGATGTCTATAGTTTCTCCACCTGGCACTGCTGATCTTTCAGCTGCCACCTTGGCTGAGGAATAGGTTGTGGGACTCCTGGGGGGGGTGTCTCCCAGAGCCTCCTATTAGGGAGGGAGTGGGAGGTGGGCACCTGATAACACAGATGGCACTCAGAGTTGCCCTCTGATGTCCTTCCTCTTCCCTGTGCCTCTGTCTCTTGTAGTGGATGATGAAGATGCCACAGTCAACAAGATTGCGTAAGTGTCACCGCCTGGGCACCTGGTATCAGTGGCCTCTAGGAGCTGGGACCTAGGGAGGCCCCAGGAGCTGGCAGAGGGTGGGGAAAGGAGTGTCTCTGTGAAGAGAGTGTTTCTGCTTCCACTCCATTTCTAGCTTCTTCCGGCTTTACCCCACCCTGGGGACGCTCACAAAAGCTGCTGTTCCTGTCTCCCTGGTTAGGCCAGGAGCTTCTAGGAGCCAGTCTCATGGCCAGAAACTGTCAGCTGGGATCTGAGTCACCAGAAATGGCTCCAGCTTGGCTT
The DNA here is from genome assembly GCF_000334495.1 of Tupaia belangeri chinensis. Taxonomy (NCBI): domain Eukaryota; kingdom Metazoa; phylum Chordata; class Mammalia; order Scandentia; family Tupaiidae; genus Tupaia; species Tupaia belangeri. Next base: position 2,753,603 of record NW_006205509.1, read on the forward strand.
CACTTCCCAGAGGCCAATGTGGAGGGAGTAGAGTGGTGGTGCAGATTGATGGAAACAGCAGAGTGTGGAGAGAGTGGAAACCCTGGGTGTGGGGCATGCGTGGTGCTAAAAAGAAGGCCCTCATTCCAGGCTGCTAGTAAAAATATAGACACGACCTCTCCGGGTCAACAGATAAGACAGACCTTCCTCCTTGATGTACCAGCTAGATAAAGGTGTCCCTCCTTTGCAGCTGATGCAGTCAGGGCACAGGCCTTGGCCCTGGATCTGGGCAGCTCCATCCTGTCCTCCTTTGCCCTAATGCCTTCATGCAGGGCACAGCTATGTGGAATGACCCTGCTCTTGTGCTGAAGGGCTGAGGGATACAAGCTCAAAAATCCATATCCCTGAGCAGAGAAGAGAAGCAAGGCCCCTTAGCTTTGGATCATGCCTGGCACACCTTTTAGGCATGTACCAAAGGACCATATTCCTGGGGACGGCCTGAGCAAGTGACATCGCAGGGGACCAGGTTCCCATGAATGCCTGAGGTTGTGCCCATCCCACATACCAAGGCTTCCCCAGAGTTCCAGCTGGAGAGCTCCTCCCCTAGGTCTGTCACTGTTAACAGCTGGTTCTAGAAGCCCAGGGTGCTACCTTAGGGGACAAATGGGGCTTCTTGGGTAAAGGGTAAGGAGTGCTGAGCTAAGCAAGAGCAATCTCCCCTCCTCTTCCCAGGCTCGAACTGTGCACCTTTACCCTGGCGGTCGCCCTGGGTGCCGTCTTGCTCCTGCCCTTCTCCATCATCAGCAATGAGGTGTTGCTCTCACTGCCTCGGAACTACTACATCCAGTGGCTCAATGGCTCCCTCATCCACGGTGCGCGGTCCTGATTGCTGCTGGGGTGGGACTAGGGGGCAGCTAGTTAGGCAGACACAGGCAGCCTTGGGCTAATGAATCAGTCTTGTATCACCCCCACCCAGGTAGTGTCCTACGTGTTCCACTCCCCCTACCCTTACTGACTACCTCTGCTTTTCCTTTTTTGGCTCTAGGTCTCTGGAACCTGGTTTTTCTCTTCTCCAACCTGTCCCTCATCTTCCTCATGCCCTTTGCGTACTTCTTTACTGAGTCTGAGGGTTTTGCTGGCTCCAGAAAGGTAAGAGATAACATTGATCAATCTAGGCAGGAAACAGAATTCTACTCAAATGGTTAACTGAAGAGACTTCAGTGAATCGACTGTTGGCATAGGTGCAGTCAGAGTTTAGAGAGCCAACAAGGAGTCTGCAGCTCTAGTGGAAAGCCATGACCACTACCACGCCTCAGCCTGTGGGGGCAAAGGGGAAATGGTCTCTGGAACCCACTGATAGTTGAAGTGGAGGATGTGAGGTCACCTATGACAGCTACTGCCAAAACCCTGAGGCCAAAGGTTGGAGGATACATGGGAAATATTCCCTCACCTCTTTCTCTTCCTACCTTTCACTCTCTTGCTGGTCTGTCCCAGGGAGCCAAGAGCTGTGAGAGGCAGAGCTCAGAGGCCAGCCTTCCAGGGCAGATAAGGGTGAAGAATGGATCTGAAAGGGGGTTTTCAGATGAAGAATACCCAGTACATGGCATGACCCAAGACTGGAGAGGAAAGGAGCATAGCAACTTAGCAGAACAAGAGGGAAACACCTCTCGGATCTCCTGGGCCCAGACCTCTCTGGTTTCCTCAGCCTAGCTGCCATCTCCCTCGTCTTTCCTATACTGCCCCGGTATCAACCCCCTCCTTCTTTCACCTGTTGCCTTCTCCTGCAGGGTGTGCTGGGCCGGGTCTACGAGACAGTGGTGATGTTGATGCTCCTCACCCTGCTGGTGCTGGGCATGGTATGGGTGGCATCAGCCATTGTGGACAACAACAAGGCCAGCAGGGAGTCACTCTACGGTAAGAGGCCCTGCTTCCTCCCCTCAATTCCAGGCTGAGTGGCTCTTCTGTTGGCTGATGTCCCTCTGCTTCAAATAATTATACCCTTGAAAGTAGAGAAGGTTGGCATGCTGTCCTTTAGACTGAAGTTTGAAACTGATAGACTTCTGGCAAAATCTAGCCTGCAATGATATAAAATGAACAAACAAAAATATTATATATATATATACATATATATATATATATGAACCAGTTGTGAACATTTTAAAATTAGGAGGTTTCATGTTAATCCAGATATCTGGCTTTGCTTAACTAGAAAGGGGATCTAGATACACTAGTCCTTAGTGACTGGGGCCAAATAGCAGTATGTCCTTTACACAGGGCTTGGGATTTTCTGCTAATGCTGGGCGCAGGGCCAGCAGGTGGTGTGGTGGTTAAAGGCACTGGACTCCCACATGGCTGAGTCCCAGACCTGGCGGCTTGCTTTCTCACATTCCTCTTTCTCTTGCTCTCTCCCTCTAAATAAATAAATAAATAAAGTTAAATAAATTAATTCTTTAAAAAATACTCATTACTTGCATAATCCTTGTGGGCTTTCGTAGTGTGTCCTTGTCTAGATTCTGTGGCCTCTTAGCCCCCAGTGAGCAGGGGAAAGACAAGCTGGCATGCCTCTTTTTTTTTTCATTATTATTTTTTATTTTATTCATCGTTATTATTTTTTTTAATTTAGCCAGAGAGAGAGACAGAGGGAAAGTGAAAAAGCAAGCCATCAGGTCTGGGACTCGAGCTGTGGTTGGCCATGTGGGAGTCCAGAACCTTAACCTGGAGGTCACCTGTCGGCCCCCATGACTCTTTTTTTAACCCTTAGATTTCTGGGAGTACTACCTTCCCTACCTCTACTCCTGCATCTCCTTTCTCGGAGTCCTGCTGCTCCTGGGTGAGTGTGCAAGTTCTGGAAGGGAATGGGTAAGGTCCTTGGGCCAGAGCAACCCGGTAGGAGGAGAGGGAGTGGAGGGGTGGTTAGGAGCAAGGATGGAGGGAAGGGTCTAGCAGCTAACTGACTTTTTTTTTTTTTTTTTGGAGAGGTTTTTGCTATAGGGCACGTGCGCTCGCCAGAAAGAGAGAGACAGAGAGACAGAAAGCGAGAAATCACCCCCCAGGGCAGATGGCCACGCTGCAGTCCCTTCTCCTCCATTCTCTTGGGATCTTGGGCACGCACACACACACACGCCTGGCATGAGTTTAAGCCACCAGGTTCGGGCCTCTAACCGCGGTCGACTACATAGGAGTTCAGCGACATAGCCAATACCCTAACTGCTGGTGCCATGACTTTCATCCCACAGTGTGTACTCCACTAGGTCTCGCCCGCATGTTCTCGGTCACTGGGAAGCTGCTCGTCAAGCCCCGGGTAAGCAGTGCTTCTTTCCCTTTGGTCCTGCAGTGTGAGCTTCCTGTAAAACTATAACCAAACAATGGAACAGTCCTATGGTTGTGCAGTGCACAACTTGGAGAGTGCCACCATCTTTGTTGGCTTCTGTCTTCTTCTTTCATCTGGTGCTGGTCATGACACACAAGGCAAAGCACAAGGCAGTTGGGGAGGGACTGGTCAAAGCTGCTGGTCCCAGGATTGATGAGGGTTAGGGGAAGGACTGAGCTATGGAGCTCTGGGATGAGCAGGGTTCCCCTGGGGTCCTTGGGATCAGGGAGCCTCTGACAGTTGATCTCTTCCTGTTCCCAGCTGCTGGAAGACCTGGAAGAGCAGCTGTATTGCTCAGCCTTTGAGGAGGCAGCTCTGACCCGCAGGATCTGTAGTGAGTTGCAGTTCTTCCCAGCTGAGGCACTGGGCTGGGCTGATGCATGGGGCTGCAGGACTTGGGGACAACACCATCTTCTCTGCCCTCAGATCCCACCTCCTGCTGGCTGCCTTTAGACATGGAGCTGCTGCACAGACAGGTCCTGGCTCTGCAGACACAAAGGGTCCTGCTGGGTATGTGGGTTGTTAGGGCTCGATATACCTGGGTTTCCCTAAGGGTAGTAGCCCCTTGTTCCAGGTGCTTGCTAACAGCCTCCCATCCCTGCACAGAAAAGCGACGGAAGGCTTCAGCCTGGCAGCGGAACCTGGGCTACCCTCTGGCCATGCTGTGCTTGCTGGTGCTGACGGTGAGTATGCCAGCCTTAGTGGGGGTGGGGAGCGGGCCCTTCGGTACTTTAGGCATGCTCAGGGAGGGAGGAGGGAGGAGATGCAGGGACCGGGCCATCACCAATAATAGTAGTTGTCTCTCACTGAGTGACCACTTTGTATTCTATCCTGTGCTGAACATATACATCCTTTCTTTGTAGAGGAAGAAACAGAGGTTAAGTAACTTACCCACGGTTACACAGGACGATTGAATAGTTTAGCAAGTTTGACTTGGAACAAGAATAAGGGTTAAAATTCAGTCATCCCTGCCACTTGCCACATCCTAGACAAACTCTAATCAGTCAGAGGAAGAGGTGATTTTTTTTCTCTACAGCCTTACAATTCTTCCACCCAATGAGGGGGGCATCTCATAATGTGGGTGCTCTGTTACTAATAACAGCCTCAAGGAGGGTCCCGCATAGCTGATTGAAAGCGGGGCTGGGCCTGGAAACAGAATGTTGACCAGAGGCTCTACTCTTAACATGTACCTCTGGGTCCTGCTGTGGGCGGGGGTGGGGCTGGGAGTCTGACCTTGCCTCACACAGGGCCTGTCTGTGCTCATTGTGGCCATCCACATCCTGGAGCTGCTCATTGATGAGGCCGCCATGCCCCGGGGCATGCAGGTACTGGGCTGCCCTTTCACCTTCTCTCTTGGGGAGGGCCTGAGAAAGACTGAGAGGGGGTCAGAAGGATGGGGCAAGACTGGGGGCTGGGTGGCGCTGATGGGGAATGCTCACGGTGACGCTGCTCCATCCCTCAGGGTACCTCTCTGGGCCAGGTCTCCTTTTCCAAGCTGGGCTCCTTTGGTGCCGTCATTCAGGTTGTACTCATCTTGTATCCTTCTGGAAACCCCCAATTGCCTGGTTGTCAAACCTATCTCCTGGGACTCTGGACAGAGCTCCTCTAGGACTCTGAGGGGAGAGTGATGACCCAATCTTGGGGTCAAAAAGAAGGAAAAGACAATTTTGTAAGGCGGGCTAGGAGAGAAGTCCATTGTCTTCGCGGTGGGCATTAATTCTTGGAGCTGGCCATCTCTTCCCTAACTCGCTGGCAGTTACCTGATGGTGTCTTCGGTCGTGGGCTTCTATAGCTCTCCACTCTTCCGGACCCTGCGGCCCAGATGGCATGACACAGCCATGACGCAGGTAGCTGGCAGGGCGAAGGGGAAGACTCCCGGAGGCAGGCATGGGTGCTAGATCCTGACAGCTCTGCTCCCCTCACTCTCCCTTTTCTTACTCCCACCCAGATAATTGGGAACTGTGTCTGTCTCCTGGTCCTAAGCTCAGCACTTCCTGTCTTCTCTCGAACACTGGGTAAGTAGCAAAAAGTGGTAACGGAGTTGGCTGTTTTCGAATACCACCTATTGTTCATTTGCATACTCTCTCTAATTCCCACAACAAACCTATGAGGAAGTGTTATCACCATTACAGAGGGGAAAACTGAGGCTCTGTAAAGTACCCACACTGAGCTTCAGAGTAGTTATTGCTTCAAAGCTCATCTTTTTTTGTTTTTTTTTTCTTTCAAAAGAGAGATTTTTACTATAGGGCATGTGCGCTCATTGGAGAGACAGAAAGCAAGAAATTACCTGGGGATGGCCACGCTGCAATCCTTTCTACTCCATTTTCCTCTTGGGATCTTGGGTATGCCTGCCCACACGCTCGGCATTGAGTCTTAAGTCGCCAGGTCTGGGACTCAAACTGGGGTCAACTACATGGAACCAGGTCCCAGACCTAGCGGCTTGCTTTCTCACTTTCCCTCTCTATTTCTGTCTCTCTCTGATGAGCACACAGACCCTATAGCAAATTTAAACTAATAATAGTAAAATTAAATAAATAATTACTTTAAAAATAATTATTTAAGGGAGACCAGCAGGTGGCGTAGTGGTTGAGGCGCTGAACACTCCCACATGGCTGACCATGGTTTGAGTCCCAGACCTGGTGGCTTGCTTTCTCACCTTCCCTCTCTGTCTCTCCCTGGTCAAATTAAAATGAATGAATGAATAAAATTAAAAATGAATCATTGTTTTAAAAATAATAACAATTACTTAATTTTATTTATTTATTCATTCTTGTTTTAATTTGACCAGAGAGAGAGACAGAGAGCCAGAAAGAGGGAAAGTGAGAACGCAAGTGTCTGGCGCTTTAACCACCACGGTCCTCTAAATAAATAATTTAATTTAGAATTTAAACTTAAATGCCAGTCCTCCAAATAAATAATTCTTAAAAAAAAAGTGTGACTACTTTCCCCTAAGGTGGTGTGGGAGCTGCAGAGGTAACAACTCCCACCATATCATCTGCTGTATGTTATAAATAATGTTGTATTTAAATAAACTCTGTTAGGTTAAATTTATACTTTCTCCATTATATCACTTGTATATATGTCACGGGAATTTAGTAGGAAAATAGGCTGTGGGTTCACCGATGAGTTCCTTTATTTTGGGATCAGGTAGAAAAATGTAAAGGGAAGAGAAAGAGTTTGGATTTATGGTAATATCATTATTAAGGGTTCCATAAATGTTACAAGGGTGCCAGTGTTGTCTCTCCTTTAATTCTTATAGTTACAGTCTTTTCTCTCCCTAATAATTGAGTGAACTAAGGCACAAAATGTAAGGAACTTGCCCCAGACCACACAGATATTTAGGGGTGGAGTTGGGCTATGAATCAAAGCGGGGTCACCTCATTCTGAGGTCTTAGCCACTACTGTGCTCTATACTAAAAAAAGTTGGTACCAGATTGTAGGCTCCTGGCCCAGGAACAAGTAGCAGCCCCAGGGAGCTCCTAAGGACACCTGGAGCCAGTGGGGACCCTTGGAGAAGATAGCAGACCCTGAAAAAGAAGCTTAGCTGCGGACACTTTCTTCAACAGCCCTGAACTCCCCTCCAGACAAGAACTTGGGAGGAAGAACTAGGCCAAAGGAATAGCCAACCTATCAGTTGCAGTGTTGAGATGTGGCCACCAGGAGGCAGCAGGAAGTTAGGCTCCAGGCAGGAAAAAGGCTGGGGGAGCCCACCTTTCATCTCCACCTTTGTATTTCAGGGCTCACTCGCTTTGACCTTCTGGGTGACTTTGGACGCTTCAACTGGCTGGGCAATTTCTACATTGTGTTCCTCTACAATGCAGCCTTTGCAGGACTGACCACACTCTGTCTGGTCAAGACTTTCACTGCAGCTGTGCGGGCAGAGCTGATCCGGGCCTTTGGTGAGAGAGTAGGCTGGTGGGTGGCTGTAAGATGGGGCACTCTGGACCAGTGGTCATCGCAGCAGGGAAGAGAGTGTGCTTCCTGCTTTGCATGTAATGTTCCTAATCTGCCCACTCTGTGGTTTGACTGTCTTACCCATGAAGGGTTAGATCTATGCCCCTCTTTGACTACCTACCTCCTCCTCCTCCTCCTCCTCCCCAGGGCTGGACAGACTGCCACTGCCTGTTTCCGGTTTCCCCCGGGCATCAAGGAAAACCCAGCACCAGTGAGCCCCAGCAGGAGTTGGGAGGGAGAAGACTGGACATTGCCATCTGCTGCCTAGACTTGGAGGGGAGCCTGAGGGTGGAGGGACCTCCGGTCCTGCAGTCTGAGGGTGCACGGCAGAGGAGAACTGAGCCTTCTGCACTGTTGCATAATCTGAGCCAGAGTTTGGGACCAGGCCCCCTGCTTTTCCAGACTCAACTATGGTCTCCTCATGGGATGGGGCTGGGTAGCTGGATCTGGCTCCTGGTTCCAAATCCGTTTACACATCAATCTGCCTCACTGCTGTTCTGGGCCATGCCCAAAGCTATGTTTACATGATTTGATGTGCAATAGGGTGGGGTGGGAATGGGTAGGGACTGGGCCAGGGGCAGGCTTGGGAAGCAGGTTGTCTCCCTTGCCTCTGGTCCAGCAGAGCCTAAGCACTGTGCTATCCTGGAGGGGCTTTGGACCACCAGAGAGACCAAGGGCATAGGGAGGAAGAGGCTGCACCCATCAGCAATAAAGTTGATCCCAGGGTTTGCTTTGTTTTTGTTTGTTTGTTTTCCACAGAGCTTGATTCTGTGTCTTTTTTTTTTTTTTTTCAAGTTTATTTCTTACATGACTGAGAGAGAAAGAGCATTCCCAACAGAGTTCTAACCCCATTATCCACCCCATCCTTCAGCTAGTCCCCAATCATGGGCACACAGGTGCCCGGTGTACTCGGGGAGGTCTCTAGACTTGAACTGTGGGATTGTCCACCAGTCCTCAGTCTACCGAATGAGAGACACTCGAACCATGGTTGGCACAGTTGGCCATGTGGGAGTCCAGCACATTAACTACCATACCACCTGCTGGCCCTCCCATCTGCATTCCTAAATGTCCTTTGGGAACTTGGCTATACAATTAGGCAGTGGGGAGTACTCTTAGAGCCAGCTGGTCCCCTGATTCTTCCTTATACCCAAGGCCTATTCCTTTGTGAACTAGGATAACCTCCCCCTATACACTCACACCTTCAGCCCTGTAGCCCCCTGACTTGACTATTAGATATAGAGTTAAAAAATAATAATAATAAAGCTAACTGACTAGGGCTGATTCTTCCCATAGAGAGCTTCATCCTTTCAGAGACTCTCAGTACCTTAAATAGCTCTCTAGGTATGTTGAGGTAAGGGCAAAATTCCTGCTTAGGGTTATGCAGATTATGCACAGCGTAACCTATAGGGGTGCCACTTGGATAAGAATTATTGTAAGCATAGTTACATGACAGTTTTCTTATAAATGGCAGGTCTCTTGAGGAAGGGGCAGTCTTTTCCTAGTGTCCACAAAGTTGCTATGAGTGTTAGCTATAGAGATAGGTAAGTACGGAATACAAAAAGTGTAGATGCAGGGCCAGCAGGTGTCATAGTGGTTAAGGCACTGGACTCCTACATGGCCGATGACAATTTGAGTCCCAGACCTGGTGGCTTGAAATTTATGCCGGATGTGTGCATGCATGCCCAAAATGCTGAGAGAAAGGAGAAGGGATTGTGGCGTGGCCATACCCCTGGGGGTGATTTCTCACTTTCTCTTTTCTTTTTTTAAAAAAAGAATTATTTATTTAATTTTATTCATTCATTTATTTTAATTTGACCAGAGAGAGAGAGGAAAATGAGAAGGCAAGTCACCAGGTCCAGGACTCAGACCGTGGTCTGCCATGTGAGAGTCTACCACTTCAATCACCATACCCCTCCCCCTTTGTTTTTTTAAAGATTTTTTTTTTTTTAAGAAATTTTTGCTATAGGGCACGTACACTTGCCAGAGAGACAGAGACAGAAAGCAAGGAATCACCCCCCGCTTGGGGAATGGCCATGCCACAATCCCTTCTCCTCCATTCTCCTCTTGGGATTTTGGACATGCACACACATACACCTGATGTAAATTTTAAGCTGCTGGATCTAGGACTAGAACTGTGGTTGACCACATGGGAGTTTAGCAATGTAACCATTAGGCCATTTGCTGGTCCCTGAAGATTTATTTTATTTTATTATCATTATTTTTTTACATGTGCTCACCAGAGGGAGAGAGAGAGACAAAGTAAGAAAGCAAGCTACCAGGTCTGGGAGTCGAACCACAGCCATGTGGGAATTCCAACACTTCAACCACCATACCACCTTCTGGTCCCCTCACTTTTCCTTTTTCTTTGTCTCTGTCTCTCTCTGGCAAGTGCACGCATGCCTTACGGGGGGAAAAAAAGTGTAGATTCTACAAATAGTTGCATCCTTTTATAGGCTAGGCACTTACCTTTGGAGACACATGGTAAACAAGTTTGAGCTTAAGAATTACTTTGTTAACAGTGGTCAAGGTGCTGGCAGGCCAGCAGCTTCATGCCAGGTGTGTGTACATGTGTGCCCAAAAGGAGAATAGAGAAGGGATAGCAGCATGGCCATCCCTCCCGAGAGGTGATTTCTTGCTCTCTGTCTCTCTGTCTCTTTGGCAAGCACATGTGTCACATAGCAAAAAATCTCTCTTAAAAAAAATTGTCTAGTAAGGGTGCCAGATAATTCTAACACTCAACAATTATAGCCATTAATTATTGGTTCTCAAGGGAACACAAGTGGGCAGTGTTGAGACATCAGGAAAAGCTTCTTAGAGAAAGTGATTTTTTTTAAAAAAATGTGCTGTAGGGCAGAGAGAGAAAAGGAAAGTGAGAAGAAAATACCCCCAGGGGGATGGGCATGCTGCAATCCCTTTTCCATTTTCTTTTTGGAAATTTGGTCACACACACACACACACCTGGCATGATTTTCAAGCTGCAAGGTCTGGTACTTGAACCATGAAGTCAGCCATGTGGGATCCAGCCTTGTTAGCCTCTGTGCCATCTCCTGGCCCAGAGCAAGTAATGTCTACATGCTTGACACTGGTGGGTGAAGTGCCTCTGAAATGAAACCCAAGTGACTGGAAGTAGACCCTAGGGAACCACAGAGGGAGAAGGCTAGGGATGTGTGTGGATGACACGAGTCTAAGTGCCCACTGACCTTCAGGAGCTTCCAGTTGACAAGTTATTTGAAAAGAGGCAACAGTTGGATTTCTGTCAAGGACAAAAGACAAAAGTTGAAAGTCGAACCAGATTATTAGTACCAAGCTCTGCTCCTGGTTCTGGGGAGCTTCCAATGGAAGACTAAAGTTACCAGGAAAAATGATCTCCTGCGCCCAGCTCCCAGCCTGGCTACAGCTGTGTGGAGAGAGGTGGAAGTGGGAGAGTTCTGGGGAGGACCAGAGAGAAGAGAGACTCTGGATGGATGTCCAAAGGTCTCGCTCTTTGGGCAGAAATTGGAACTCATACTTCCTGGATGACAGCAAAGGGCATAGCCTGCCAGGATAGGCTTTGGGAGAGTAAAGATCCAATTCACAGGAGGATGGTTTGGTTCCAAGTTTAGGCTTGGGCATAGAAGGATGGTTATCCAGGCAGCCAAGGACTGTAAAGCTACGAGGATTTCCTAGGCAGGTGCCTGCCTGGTTTCCAGGATGGGATACACTTCAGTCACGAAATGGACCAACGGTGACCGCTAGATCCCCCGCCCGGGTGGGAGGGGGCGGGACGGTCCTGGGAGAAGGGCGGGGGACTGGCTGGGCTGGCATTCACCCACGACCCCCCTTTCCTGCTATGATGGTCCGTCAGTAGCAGGTTCCCGACCCCCGGGGCATGTGGGCAGAACTGGCCGCAGTCAGGTGCTCGGGGCCACAGGAGTTCTAGGGCGCTCCGAGGGCAGCTCTGCCTGCTGCGTTCTCCGGTGCTTGTGGAGATGCCCAAGTGACAGTCGAGCTAGTGAGGACGAGAACGTTCCCTTTTGGCCCCAGTCCGCTGCATTCATGGCGCTGCGGGCCAGCCTGGTGCCCCTGTGCTGCTTGGCACTTCTGGCCCTACCGGCCCAGAGCTGAGAGCCCGGCCGGGGGCCGGTTGGCAGGCGCCGCTACGTGCGCAAACAACTCGTGCCGCTGCTCTACAAGCAATTCGTGCCCAGCGTGCCCGAGCGGACCCTGGGCGCCAGTGGGCCGGCCGAGGGGAGGGTGACAAGGGGCTCCGAGCGCTTCAGAGACCTCGTGCCCAACTACAACCCAGACATCATCTTCAAGGATGAGGAGAACAGTGGGGCCGACCGTCTGATGACCGAGGTAAGGAGAGCCTCTCCCCACCTGTGCCAGGGCACCGTCAACTCCTCCTTTCTCCTACAGCAGCCCCAGAGGGCAGCCAGGTTTCATCTACAGAGACTTCAATCTTAAAGACCTTCCCATAAGCAGCACCACCACCACCCCTGCCACTCCACCCCCCAAAAAATCACAAGTACCCTGCTGGCTGGACCCGGTGGTCAGGAGGGTTTCCCCAACTGGGAGAAGCTGGGGTGGGGAGCGGGAGGAGGGATTGCCTAGTGAGAGTGAGGCTGGGAGAGGCAGCGAGGGCGGGGAAAGGAGGATGGCGGCAGGCGAGACGGGAAATGGCTGAGGCGTGGACCGGGGGTCAGCCACCGAGCCAGGCAGGAAGGGCTGGGGTGAGCTGGGGGCCAGGAGCTGGCTAGGCAGCAGATAGAAAGCTTTGCCCTTAGCCTGGCTCCAGACCCGATTGTGGAAAAGCTGTGTGGAACACGGAGAGCAATCTGAAGGGGGTGGGGAAAGCCGTGAGCAAGGGTCAGGTCACCAGGCCGTCTACCTGAGGAGGGGCTGAGCAGGAATTAGCCTTGGCACGGGAGAGGTGCTAACCAGCGCAGAGCTGCTAATCTCGGGTCCAAAGGACAGTCTGGGGTAAAAAAACAGAACTCAATGAGAAGAACATATGAGCCCACCTGAGAATCAAAGGGCTCTGGGGTCCCCCAAGCTAAGTTTAGCTCAAGGACTTTCCTCGCTAGGAAAGAATTAAATCCAACCACCATCACTGAGCATCTGCCGCAGACCAGAACTGAACCAACACAGGGTGAGGCCCTCCAGTCTTGTGAGAGAAGGACCACCTCTGGCTAGTGACCTTGAATGTCAGAATGGTGACATTCCTCCACTCCACCCCACCCCCACTTTAGAGTGGGGCCCTAAAGAGAGCTGGGCCCCAGGAGGAAAGACAATTTAATCAAAATCTCACAACTAATTAGTGGCATGGCTGGGACTAGAATTCAGGGCTCCTGACTCTAACTCCTTACACTTTCCATTACACCACCTAATTGTGTATAGAGTGGGGGCGTGGGGGGAGTGGGAGGGGTACGGATTTCCTCTGATTAATTGCCATAGTTTTCCAGGTTACTTTGTTAGGAAAACCTGTCCAGGGGAGAAAGCTCCTCGTTGCTCCTGCCCTGAAGCCTCCCTCCTACCCGGAGATCAGGAAGGCAGCAACCTTTCCTTTCTCCTTGGTCACAGAGCACCGTGGCCCTTTCCTACTTGCTGCCACCTGCAGAGGGGGCAGAAAGAGGGACAGGCTCAGGAGGGGCTCTGCCGGGCCTGGGAACCCCTCAGTCTTGCCTGTCTCCCACACCCCAGCTGCAAAAGGCCTCATTGAGTTGGCTCTGCACTGGGCTGCTGCCCCCGCAGGTCAGGGCCTCCGGGCCTCCTGAGGGGACAAAACGACAAGAAGTTGGAAGGAGCTACCACTTTTCCTGTTCTCCGCCCCAGTCCCCTCAACCCTGCGGAGGTGGACAAGACTGGAGAAGAAGGGCAGGGGGAAAGTGTCCCTCTGGCAGTTAGAAGGAAATCAAGTCCAAGGTGAGAGGTTGGAGCGGGAAGAAGAAAAGGAAACCGTCCTCTCTGCGCCTCCTCCCGCGGTGTCCCTGCTATGGTGCGCGCCAAGGTCTCCAGCTCCCGGGCTGGAGCGGCCGAGATAACTGGTCTCACTCCCCCAGGCAGGCTTCCAGCCTCTCGCTTTTCCTCCTCTCCACTCCCACCCTGCAGGGGGCCCCCCAGATCCGCTCCAGGGCAGCTCCAGTTATTCTCAGGTGCTATTCCCACGCCTTTCCGGCTGCGTCGGGAGCAGAGATGGAGAAAGGGGGCTCTCGGGGCTGGCAGAGCCTGAGCTGGGACTGAGAGGACCGGCCGCGCTGGGGGAGGGGACCTGACGGGCCGGAGCAGGGATGAGGGGCGCGGCTTTATGCCCTTTCCTCTCCCTGAGCTGGGGCGGCTGAAAAGCGCCTTTGTGGCTGGGGGGGCGGGGGCCCCCTCTTCCCCCGCCGCCCCCGCCCCGGGCGCGTCCCCGGCCTCGGCCCGGGATTCTCGCTCGGTTAAGTCATCCCGGAGAATGGCCATTGTACTTCGCGCAGCCCCCGCCACTCCAAGCCTTTTTCCAGCAGCCTTGATCCCTCACGGCTTCTCAGGGGCATCTCTGTGGGGGGCGCCCAGACCTCGAAGGGGTTAATGCTAGGGGCCCAAAGGAGGAGGAGGAGGAAGGAAGGAAGGAAGCGGTGCCCAGTGCCAGGGAAGGCAACGAAACAAAAGATGAATCAGGCAGAGGGAGGGCAGCCGGGGCCTGAGGCGGGGGCCAGGCTCAAACCCCGGCTCCTCTGGAGGAGCCGGCCCACACCCCACACCAAGCTTCCTCCCTCCTTCTTAAGTCTGGCCCTCTCCCAGGTTGAGCTAAGGTCCCCAAACAAGCAGGCATGAGGGATGGGCATTAAAACTGGAGAGAGGGTCAGTATGGGTGCCCCCTCTCAACGTCAAAGGTGACCCCACAGTTCTCCAACAAAGGAGTGCAGACTGGTGACTACACCTGTTCAGACTCCCACCTCCCTCGGGCACGAAGCTAGGAGGGAGTAGAGCGGGACCAGGCGAAGATAAGAATGGACCCTCCTAACCAAGTCCCCTTTGCCCCTGTGGTCATGATGGTGGTGAGAAACTGACTCCTTTGTTCCCACGCGCAGCGCTGTAAGGAGCGGGTGAATGCGCTGGCCATCGCCGTGATGAACATGTGGCCCGGAGTGCGCCTTCGAGTGACCGAGGGCTGGGACGAGGATGGCCACCACGCTCAGGACTCACTTCACTATGAAGGCCGTGCCTTGGACATCACCACGTCCGACCGCGACCGCAACAAGTACGGGCTGCTGGCGCGCCTGGCAGTGGAAGCCGGCTTCGACTGGGTCTACTATGAGTCCCGCAACCACGTCCACGTGTCGGTCAAAGCTGGTACGGTAGGGGGCGGGTGGTAATGGTCGCCCAAAGGGGACTCCTCGGGACCTGGGTCTGCGATAGCCCTGTTGCCACCCTAGGGGAGACCAAACAAGCGTTAGTGCTGTGAACCGTTTCATTTCTGCCCACACCGGGGCCAGAGTCGTGGGAAATTGCGTTGTCCAGGTCTGGCGAGGTCTGCGCTGGGCTTGACCCACATCTTTGAGAATCCGTACCAACATCGTGGAAACGCTGGTCCCAATTAATCCTCCTATTGTGTTCTCTGCAGACAATTCCCTGGCGGTTCGGGCTGGAGGCTGCTTTCCGGGAAATGCCACCGTGCGCCTGCGGAGCGGCGAGCGGAAGGGACTTCGGGAACTGCATCGCGGAGACTGGGTGCTGGCGGCCGACGCGGCAGGCCGTGTAGTGCCCACTCCCGTGCTGCTCTTCCTGGACCGGGACTTGCAGCGCCGGGCCTCGTTCGTGGCTGTGGAAACCGAGAGGCCCCCACGCAAACTGTTGCTCACGCCTTGGCATCTGGTGTTCGCCGCCCGAGGGCCAGCGCCGGCTCCGGGCGACTTTGCACCGGTGTTCGCTCGCAGGCTACGCGCTGGGGACTCGGTGCTGGCGCCCGGCGGGGACGCGCTTCGGCCAGCGCGCGTGGCCCGCGTGGCGCGGGAGGAAGCCGTGGGCGTGTTCGCACCTCTGACTGCGCACGGGACGTTGCTGGTCAACGACGTCTTGGCTTCGTGCTATGCGGTTCTGGAAAGTCACCAGTGGGCGCACCGCGCTTTCGCTCCTTTGCGCCTGCTGCACGCTCTGGGAGCGCTTCTCCCCGGCGGGGCTGTGCAGCCGACTGGCATGCATTGGTACTCTCGGCTTCTCTATCGCTTGGCGGAGGAGCTGCTGGACTGAACGGCCCAGGCATAGAAACCTCTGGGAGCCTACTTGGGGATATGGACAGGAGGGAGGGAAGGATAGGGAGAAAAAGCGGCTATAGGGAGCGGCCTGGTTAGGGGCGACTTCCCAGGTCCCAGGTGGAGTTGATGGTGGACATTCCTTCATGAGGACTGTGTTTAGTCTCTTCCCTAGTGCTTCAGCCCCACCTGATAATTTTATTTTATTTTTTATTTATAAATTGTAATATAAGTATCTGCTTGCCCGCCTGCCAAAGTGAGAGGCTGGGGCATAGCCTTAACACTATCCGACACGGCCAGTCTGATGCCTGACATTTTCCTACTGGTGGGCTAATAAAGGGAAAGCTTCCAGGACCTTATTGGAAAACACTTCCATTCCAAGGGTGATTCATCCCCAAAGAAAGGGAGAAAAGGGGACTAACCCTAACCCTCACCTTTACTTGCTCCTTTCTCAGCTGGATCTTGAGACTCTATTTCTTGAGATCTTACTTCTTCCCTAAGAGGGGGCTTGGCAGTCTATCAGCAACATGATCCAGAAGAGTCCTCCCTTCTCTAGGTTACTGGTCCCACTTCCCACCAAGACAGGACAGCCATTCTGCCTCCCTGGTCGCGTGCTGACTGTTGGGTGGACCAGGGCTGTCTGGGGAGCAGGAAGGCCCTTGCACACCCCTTCTCTCTCTTACTCCCTTTGGGTATTGATATTCAAAGCACCTTGGTCCCATGTTTTGTTTTGTCTTAAGGGTTGGGTTTTTTGTTTGTTTTGTTTTGTTTAGGTTTTTACCATACAGTGTGTGTGCTTCCAGAGAGAGACAGAGACAGAAAGAGAGAGAGAAAGGGAAAAGTCACCCCTCCACAGGGGGTGGAGGGTGAGGGGAATATTGCCATACCACAGTCCCTTCTCCATTTTCCTCTCAGGGTTTTGGGCATGCATGCACTTGTGCCTGGTGTGTTTTTCAAGCCACTGGGTCCTGGACATGAACTGCACAGTTGGAGATGTGTGATCTAGTTGATCTTAATTATTAGGCCACCTGCTGGCCCCCCTAGTCCCCTATTGTTAGCCTGAAGTCTTGGCCCTTCCCTAAAGGCCATGAATCAGCCTGGTCCCCCTTCCTACCCAGTAGCAACGTCTGATAGAAGCTAATGTTTTTCTCTGGAATAACACTGGGCCAGCTGGTCACCTACGGGAATCTCTGGTTTATAGCTTACAGTCCCTGGTTTATAGCTTACACGTACACTTGTCGCTTAAAGAAAGGACCTAGAGAAAGAGTTGGAACCTTTCCTTACTGCAGGGCTGCCTACAGAGAACCCATTCAGCCTGGGTGTAGGTGAGGGAAAGAAGTAGGGTCCCCAAGCCTGAGCATATACATTTTACAACCTGAGGTTCCCTCTTGATGTCCAGCTCTGGTCACTTTTCCTACTGACTTCCTCCAATGCCCCTCCTCCCCTCGCTCCCATTATCCCATTGTCAAGGGCTCTGCTTTCCTGGTCTGGCTGTTGTGGGAAGCTTTGAGTTCCAAGACAGTTGATTCAGGCTGTCGAGAGTCCCTGAGTTAGGACTAGAAGCTCAGAGGAAGTTAGATTATTGTGGAAGGGGAATGTCTAGGGTTGGGGGTAGCGGGAGTGGAATAGTGAGGGAAGGGGGGAGCTGGGGAGTGGTACAACTCAGTAAGAGCCAGATCTTACCTGTGGCTGCTGCATGCTCCCTGCTCATAGGTCCCTACTATACACTGCCCCCTGGTGGCCTTCAGGAGCTATCTAAGCTTATGCATGGGATTCTCTTCCAGCTCAAAGAAACAATACTCCGTGAATGTATGTACTGGTCCTGCTGCAGGAAAGACTCTCTCCCAGGAGAGGAGAGATGGCGGGTGGGACTCGTTAAGCTGTCAGAGCTGAGCCACAGGTGTCAGGAGCTGGCGAGGAGCACATTTGCTTCTCTTTAGGAAAGTCCTAAACTGTGACACTTTGGCATGCCTGGTTTAGCTCTGTGGCTCCCAAAGCTGGACGTATGGTAATAGCATATCTGTGGTAGCTCAGAATTCCTACGTGTGTTTTTCAAGCCACTGGGTCCTGGACATGAACTGCACAGTTGGAGATGTGTGATCTAGTTGATCTTAATTATTAGGCCACCTGCTGGCCCCCCTAGTCCCCTATTGTTAGCCTGAAGTCTTGGCCCTTCCCTAAAGGCCATGAATCAGCCTGGTCCCCCTTCCTACCCAGTAGCAACGTCTGATAGAAGCTAATGTTTTTCTCTGGAATAACACTGGGCCAGCTGGTCACCTACGGGAATCTCTGGTTTATAGCTTACAGTCCCTGGTTTATAGCTTACACGTACACTTGTCGCTTAAAGAAAGGACCTAGAGAAAGAGTTGGAACCTTTCCTTACTGCAGGGCTGCCTACAGAGAACCCATTCAGCCTGGGTGTAGGTGAGGGAAAGAAGTAGGGTCCCCAAGCCTGAGCATATACATTTTACAACCTGAGGTTCCCTCTTGATGTCCAGCTCTGGTCACTTTTCCTACTGACTTCCTCCAATGCCCCTCCTCCCCTCGCTCCCATTATCCCATTGTCAAGGGCTCTGCTTTCCTGGTCTGGCTGTTGTGGGAAGCTTTGAGTTCCAAGACAGTTGATTCAGGCTGTCGAGAGTCCCTGAGTTAGGACTAGAAGCTCAGAGGAAGTTAGATTATTGTGGAAGGGGAATGTCTAGGGTTGGGGGTAGCGGGAGTGGAATAGTGAGGGAAGGGGGGAGCTGGGGAGTGGTACAACTCAGTAAGAGCCAGATCTTACCTGTGGCTGCTGCATGCTCCCTGCTCATAGGTCCCTACTATACACTGCCCCCTGGTGGCCTTCAGGAGCTATCTAAGCTTATGCATGGGATTCTCTTCCAGCTCAAAGAAACAATACTCCGTGAATGTATGTACTGGTCCTGCTGCAGGAAAGACTCTCTCCCAGGAGAGGAGAGATGGCGGGTGGGACTCGTTAAGCTGTCAGAGCTGAGCCACAGGTGTCAGGAGCTGGCGAGGAGCACATTTGCTTCTCTTTAGGAAAGTCCTAAACTGTGACACTTTGGCATGCCTGGTTTAGCTCTGTGGCTCCCAAAGCTGGACGTATGGTAATAGCATATCTGTGGTAGCTCAGAATTCCTACGCACAGAAGTTTCCCCTTCATGTCCCTCAGCCTTGCAACCATTGAGGTCAGGGTCAAGAACGTAGATGCATAACAGGGCTCAAGGTAGTGCTTGATAAAGGCAGCATGTGGAAATGGGCCAAGTTTTCCTTTACCACCCACCATTGTCTGAAATCCACACCAGGTGCCTGTTGTCACCCCCCACCCATTTTCCTGGTCTCAGAAATACAGTCC
This sequence comes from Tupaia belangeri chinensis, assembly GCF_000334495.1. NCBI lineage: Eukaryota > Metazoa > Chordata > Mammalia > Scandentia > Tupaiidae > Tupaia > Tupaia belangeri. The sequence continues at coordinate 2,772,474 of NW_006205509.1, forward strand.
AAGCTATGGACCTTTCCTGTCTGCTATCTAAACCTGCCTTTGTCTTCTTCCATCAGGTCCCGGTGCCCTCCCACCATGTCACTCCAGGTGATGACTCATCTGATAAACTAATTAGTCTGTTCTTGTTGGTGGGTTGTTTTTACTAGGTAATGCGTAAAAAAGGGCCTTTAACCATAAAACCATAATGGTGGTGATTTCCTTTGGGCAGAGAGGTATTTGGGGACAAGGACAACTCGTTGGGTTCCCTTAAACGATCAATACATCCTGTAGGCTATTCCCCGGACCTGAATCTCACCTCCTACACCTCCTTCCACTTCCACCCCTTATTATCCTCCTTTCCTTGAAGCTCCTCTTAGCTCTTTAAGCAGCAAAGTGCACCATCTCCATAAAGCAGTCCAGCACCTTAAGTGTATTCACTTGGCCTCACAACGCCTGCAACTGTAACACCTCTTCCCATCAACAAAATAGGCCATGGGATTAGAGAAAGAGCATAGCCTGGAAGTTAGACCTGGCAGAACTGTTAGCTGGGATTGCACCTGATACGGAATAGGCTCTCGGTAAATGTTTTCTGTTCTTTGTATCCGTTTCTCACAGACTTTACTGCTTTCTGCTATCTGTCTGCTTCTCTCTCCATCATTCCATTATCAGTGTACCTTTCTGGGATTGTGTTCCACCTATAATAGTTTGATTTTGTGCCTTTTTCAGAAGGTGCTGTGTGGCAGATTTGGGTTTGTTTCAGAACTAAGGCTTAATTTTAAAATACTCGTGTTTTGGGACCAGCAGTCGGCATAATGGCTATGTCACTGGACTCCCACGTAGTCGACCGCGGTTCGAGTCCCGGACCCGGCAGCTTAAACTCACGTCGGGCCTGTGTGTGTGCGTGCCCAAGATCCCGAGAGGAGAATGGAGGAGAAGGGACTGTGGCATGGCCATCCTCCCTGGGGGGGGGGGGGGTTCTCTCTTTCTGTCTCT
>NW_006205509.1:2773819-2775800 GCF_000334495.1 Tupaia belangeri chinensis
TCTCTCTCTCTCTCTCTCTCTCTCTCTCTCTCTCTGCATACTGGGAAATCAATTGAGAGCCACTGATAAAGGTTCAGGTGACATTTTTATCACTTGAAAACCTATCTTTTCTCTTCTTCCTCATTTCTTTCTCTAAGCAGGATCTACTGAGCATTTACAATGTAGCACTGTGTTTGCTACTGAAAAACATGCAAAAAATTAAGAAACAGCTTCTCCCTGAGAGAAGTGGACATAAACATATAAAATGTTTAACTACCGAAGCAACATTGTTGTTTAATCAAGATGAGTCCAACTGTGGTAAATGCCATTTTAGAACAGGGAAGTCCTTGCAGAGAAAGGAGGTCTTTGACTAGGATTTTGAAGTTTGTATAGGTGGAAGAGACTGGAAAGGGCATTCTAGGCCAACGAAATATCATGAGCCAGGACTCGGAGTGTGGGATGAAGATATGCAGCCTGCTCAAAGGAGACTGCAAATATAACAATGTGCAGCTTACTTCAGAGCGATTTGGCTACAGGGTGTGTACACTCGCAGGAGAGGGACAGACAGACAGAAAGTGAAAAATCACCCCCCCCACCCCCCAGGAAGGATGGCCGTGCCTCAATCCATTCTTCTCCATTCTCCTCTTGGGATTTTGGGCATGCTCAGCGTTTTTTGTTTTTTTTTCTTTTTCTTTCTTTTTTTTTTTTTTGGAGGGTTTCCTCCTCTAGGGAGCGTGCGCTCGCCAGACAGACAGAGACAGACAGAAAGATAGAAAGCGAGAAATCACCCCCAGGAGGGATGGCCACACCACAATCCCTTCTCCTCCATTCTCCTCTCGGGATCTTGGGCACGCACACGCGCCTGGCCTGAGTTCTAAGTCACCGGGTCGGGGATGCAAACTGCGATCAACTACATAGGAGTCCAGCAACATAGCCATTATGCTAACTGCTGGTCCCTACACTCAGCATGTTTTAAGCCACTGCGTCCAGGACTCAAACGGCAGTCAACTACGTGGGAGTGGGAGTTCAGCAACATAACCATTACTCCACCTGCTGGTCCCTGTAACTAACTTTTATTGAGAACTTAATATATGCCAGGCCCAGTTCTAGCACTTTACATGAATTTCTCATTTAATCCTCACAATAACTCTCTGAGATGTATTATAGCGGAGGAAACCAAGGCAGAGGGAAGTGTAAGTCACTTGCCAAAGTTACCACAGCCAGTTAAATGGTGAGCAGGAGTAGCAAGAAATAAGACCAGTTTGATGGATGAGGTCACATCATGTGGAGCCTTGAGTTGGTGTTCGTTCTTGCTCATTTCCCTCACTGAGTCACTAGAAAGGCCTTCTTGCTTTTTGGCAATTATTTTCTCTTATTTTTATTGACTCCTCTGACTCCTGACTGTATGGCTAGCCTCCTTAAGTAAAGCTGTCTGGCCATCCAGTTAAGGAAATACCTGTACAGTTTTTGAGCAGGACTTCACGGGGACTGGTAATCTAACATAGAAAGTGTCGGGGACTCAGCCCTTTTGAACTAGAGAAGGAGTGGGGAGATTGAGCTTTGTTATGGACTAAGTGTTTGTGCCCCCCCTCAATTCAATATTGGAGACCTAACTAACCCCTAGTGTGGCTATATTTGGAGGTGGGGCCTCTAAGAAAGTAATTAAAGCTAAATGAAGTCATAAGGGTAGGATCCTGATCTCACAGGATTAGTGCCTTTATAGAGAATGGAGGACAAGGGATTGCGGCCTGGCCATCCCCCTGGGGGGTGATTTCTCGCTTTATATCTCTCTCTGTCTTTCTGGCGAGAGAATGCGCCCTATAGCAAAAACATCTAAAAAAAAAAAAAAAAAGGAGGAAGAAGAAGAAATACTCCGGGGGAGGGGGTGTAGCAGGTGGCATGGAGGTTGAGGTGCTGGACTCCCACATAGCCAAGCACAGTTTGAGTCCCAGACCTGGTGGTTTGCTTTCTTGTTTTCCCTCTCTCTTTCTCTCTCACACAC
>NW_006205509.1:2775810-2777083 GCF_000334495.1 Tupaia belangeri chinensis
TGGGCGGAAAGTGGGGGTGAGAGAAAGTGAGAAAGCGGGAACCAGCAGTTAGCGTAATGGCTATGTCGCTGGATTCCCACATAGTCAATCGCGGTTCGCGTCCCGGACCCGGTGGCTTAGAACTCACGCCAGGCGCGTGTGCGTGTGTGCCCAGGATCCTGAGAGGAGAATGGAGGAGAAGGGATTGTGGCGTGACCATCCCCCCTGGGGGATGATTTCTCGCTTTCTGTCTCTATGTCTCTGTCTGTCTGGGGAGCGCACGCGCCCTATAGCGAAAACCTCTCCAAAAAAAAAAATACTACTAATAAATAAACTTAAATAATTCTTAAAAAATAAAAATAGAAGAAGAAGAAATACCCCCAGGAGCAGCAGATGGAATAATGGTTACGTTGCTGGACTTCCATGTAGTCAACCGTGGTTTGAGTCCTGGACCTGGCAGGTTAAAATTCAATGGTGAATGTGCGTACATGCTCAAAATCTGGAGGAGAATGGAGAAGGGACTGTAGTGTGCCCATCCCCCAGGAGGTGATTTCTCGCTTCCTGACTCTGAATGTCCAGTGAGCACACATGCCCTATAGCAAAATCTCTCTCCCCCCAAAAAAGAAACAACATGCAGCTAGTAGGTGGTGTGATGGTTAAGGCAGCTGGGTTACCACATAGCTGACTGTGGTTTAAGTCCCAGACCCAGTGGCATGACAATAACGCCAGCCACATGGGTGTCCAAAATCCTGAGAGGGGCACTTCGATGTGGCCATCCCCCCAGGTCATAATTTCTCACTTTCCTTCTCTCTCTTTCTCTGTCTCTCCTCTCCAGCAAGTGCATGTGCCCTATGGCAAAAAGGGGACAAAAAGGATCCAAAATACCAGAGGGCACGCTCTCACTCTGCACATGCGTGCATGCATATGCTCACATACACTGCCCACCCACCCCTCTTCCCCCCAAAACACACATACAATGAGGAAAGGGCATGCGAGGACATAGTCAGAGGCGGTTGTCTACAAGAGAGCCCTTCCTTGAATTTGTTAAAACTTTGCGTGAGGTGCCAGTAGTGGGATGGTGTTAGGGTATTGGACTTCCACATGGCTGACTATGGATCAAGTCCTGGACCTGGCAGCTTGCTTTCTCACTTTCTCTGATGAATACCTGTATCGAATTTTAAAATATAATAATAATGATAAATAAAATTAAATAAATAATTAAAAAAAAAACCTTTTCTGGATCTTGGACTTCTGGCCTCCAGAACTGTGAGAAAATAAGCTGTTTAAACAATCT
>NW_006205509.1:2777132-2788392 GCF_000334495.1 Tupaia belangeri chinensis
GAATTACAGTTCAAGTTTAGTTTGGTGCAAAAATTTTGTAATTAGTTCTCCCTTATTTTTTTTTTGGAGAGGTTTTTTCGCTATAGAGCGCGCGTGCTTGCCAGACAGACTGAGACAGAAAGTGAGAAATCACCCCCCAGGGGGGATGACCACGCCACAATCCCTTCTCCTCCATTCTCCTCTCAGGATCTTGGGCACGCACGCACACACACCCAGCATGAGTTTTAAGCCACCGGGTCCGTATAAAATATTAGATAAATGTGTGTGCGTGTGTGTGTGTGTGTGTGTGTGTGTGTGTATGACTAGACCTTACTCTTTTATTTTTTTTTTTTTTTTTTTTTTACAAAAGGTACATTTCCAACCTAGAAGTTTGACATGTTTACCTTTGTGCTTTTGTGGCTTGTCCTCTGTGGAAGAACACTTTCTGGCTGGGAGACTGAAGCAGCTGACTTTGGGGAAAAAAGTTATGAGGACCAGCAGGTTGGACTCATGGTCAACCATGGTTCTGGTTCGAGTCTCAGATCCAGTAGCTTGAAACTCATGCTGGGCATGTGTGTGTGCCCCAGATCCCGGGAGGAGGATGGAGGAGAAGATATTATAGCAGGGCTATCTCCCCTGGGGGTAAGTTCTCTCTGTCTCTCCCATGATGGCATGTGTCCTATAACAACAACCACAACAACAAAAATTCTACAAAAAAAAAAAAAAGAAAGGCAAGCTATGGTCAGGTACTATTTTCCCACAGGGGGTTTTGTGGCCAATTTGCATATTCAACTCCTCCTCTCCCTGTTACTATCTCTACACTCCACATGGTTGATGTGTACCAAGGAGCCTCTCCATGACAGAGGTTATCTTTGATTGGCTAAGGTTATACTGAGTGCCTCCTATATGTCCAATATTGCACTGTGCAGCCCAGTCTCGGTAGTGTAGGATGTAGGTTACTGAACTGCTGTGCTGCAAACCACATGGCTGACAGTGGATGTGGACCCCCAGCCAGCCTGAAACTCATCGGGCACACAAGTGGGCATCTGAGATCCACCTGAGCTGGAGGGCTAGGGTATGGGAACCCACAGTGCAGCAAGACCCTGTCAGGGGTGCCTCTTTCTCTCGTGTGTGCATGTGTACTTTCTATCATGAATAAAGTGAAAATAAACTAAAAATAAATGTATCATTCTGTGTGGCAGGGACAGGCCAGTAAAGGCAGGTATGTACATAACCCTTTCCCTCATGGCTCTTTCAGTTCTTCTAGCAAGACAGGCATAAATGGTTAAGAGCTTGTTGAGTGTGATGAAAGAGATGAGAAGTGACATTTTAGATCAGATGTAAAGATCGGTGTGAGTTGTCCAAGCAGAGAAAAAAACATGTGCAAAAACCTGAGGTTGGGAACAAAAGGAACATGAATTTGAGGACCTCAACAAATTCAGTATAGCTAGGGGGAGATGTGATCTGTTTTAAGGATTTTGAATTTTGTCCTGAAGATGAAAAGCAATTGTAGGATTTAAAGCTGAGGAATAATTTCACTGAGAAGAATAATCAAATTTTAATTGTAATTTTTAAAATAATTATATTTTTTATTTAACTTTATTTATAGATTCATTTTATTATTATTATTATTATTATTTGGAGAGGTTTTTGCTATAGGGATTGTGTGTGCTTGCCAGAAAGACAGAGGGAGACAGAGAGACAGAAAGCAAGAAATCACCTCCCGGGGGGGATGGCCACGCCACAATCCATTCTCCTCTTAGGATCTTGGGCATGCACGCACACGTGCCCGGCAAGAGTTTTAAGCTACCGAGTCTGGGACTTGAACCACTACATGGGAGTCCAGCGACATAGCCATTATGCCAACTGCTGGTCCTGATTGATTCATTTTAACTTGACCAGAGAGGGACAGAGTGAGAGAGAGAGAGAAAGTGAGAAAGCAAGTTGCCAGGTTCCAGATTTGGACCACAGTGGGCCATGTGGGAGTCCAGTGTCCTTAACCACCATGACACCTTCTGGCTCCATTAATTTTTTTTTTTTAAAGTGAGATATTTGCTATAGGGTGCACGTACTTGCCAGAGAGACAGAATGACAGAGAAACAGAAAGTAGGAAATCACCACCCAGGCTCTTTCACCAAGGACCCGCCAACATTGGCCGCGTTCGCACCAAAACTATGAAGAAGGTGGCCCGGGTCATTGAGAAGTATTACACGTGTCTGGGCTACGACTTCCACACGAACAAGCGCGTGTGCGAGATCGCCATCATTCCCAGCAAGAAGTTCTGCAACAAGATAGCAGGCTATGTCACGCATCTCATGAAATGCATTCAGAGAGGCCCTGTGAGAGGCATCGCCATCAAGCTGCAGGAGGAGGAGCGAGAAAGGAGAGATAATTCTGTTCCTGAGGTCTCAGCCCTGGGTCAGGAAATCATTGAAGTGGATCCTGACACTGAGGAAATGCTGAAGCTTTTGGACTTTGGCAGCCTGTCTAACCTGCAGGCCAGGCAGCTACAGTTGGAATGAATTTCAAAACCCCCGTGGAGCCGTTTGAATCTTTCTACTATGCCATACTATTTTCAATAAACCTGAGATAACAAAAAAAAAAAAAGAAAGAAAGAAAGAAAAAAAGAAATCACCACCCAGAAGGGATGGCCATGCTGCAATCCTTTCTTCATTCTCCTCTCAGGATCTTGGGCATGCACGCACATGCACCCTGTGTGAATTTCAAGCCCACAGGTTTGAGACTTGAACCACAGTTGGCCATGTGGGAGTCCAGCACCACAACTATTATGCCACCTGCTAGCCCCACATTTTAATGTTTTAATTAATAATTTTCAGGGAATGCATGCTCTCACCAGAGAGAAACAGAAAGGGGGGGGGAGGGAGAAAGAAAGCAAGAAAATACCCTGCATGTGTACTTTCAAGTCCCAGACCTGGCAACTTGCTTCCTCATTTCTTTCTCTCTGTCACTAGTGAGTGCCTAGAAAAGAAAAGAAAAGCCACGTACCACACGGCAACTACAATTTGAATCCTGGCCTGGTTGGGCTGAGACATGCTGGACACGTGTGTGATGCTTAGTATCTGACGGACAGGGCAGGAGGGTGGAGGTCACGGCGAGATCAGACCCTGTGAAAGGCGTGCACTGCTCTCTCTCCCACTGTCACGTGCACACACACATACTTGATTCAAGAATGAAGGGAGCTGGGCTGGCAGGTGGCAGGGTGGTTAAGGTGCTGGACTCCCACATAGTCAACCACCATTCAAGTCTCAGACCTAACAGCTTGCTTTCTCACTTTCCCTCTCTCTCTCTCTATCTCTATCTCTCTGGTTAAATTAGAAAACAATAATAATAAAGTTAAATTAAATAATTCAAAAAAGAAAGTTAAAACAAAGGAATAAAGGGGAGGGCCAGCAGATGGTATAGTGGTTATGTGATGTTGCTGCACTCCCACATGGCAGACAGTGGTTAGAGTTCCAGACTGGTGGCTTGAAAAATCACGCCAGGCACGTGTTCGTGCAGGCCCAAGATCCCAGGAGGAGAAAGGATTGTGGAGTGGCCATTCCGCCCCTGGGGGGATGATTTCATGCTTTCCCTCTTACTGTCTCTGCCTGTCTCTCTCCAGTGAGCATATGTGCCCAATGGCAAAACCTCTAAAAAAAAATAAATAACTGAGAAAATAGGGGCCAGCAGGTGCGTGGTGGTTACCACTGGACCAACCATGGTTTGAGTTCCAGACCTGGAGGCTTGCTTTCTTACTTTCTCTCTATCTCTCTCTCTCTCTCCAATGAGCACACATGCCCTAGAGTAAATTAAAAATAATAACAATGAGGGACACTGGACATAACCACATACCGACCATGGTTCGAGTCCCGGACCTGGTGGCTTGCTTTCCTTCTTTCTTTCTCTTTGTGTCTCTCCCTGGTCAAATTGAAATAAATGTAATAAATAAATAAAATAAATAATTCTTTTAAAAAATAACAATGATAATAAAGTAATAAAATTAAATAATTATTTTTTAAAAGAATAAAGGAAATGAAATTAATAATAATAAAAAGATGATTGGCAATTGGCTAGAGCTTTTGGATAGTCTTTATCCCTAGGCAGACTGTCCTCATCTGAGCCTCTGAGTGTCCTTACTTCAGTTTTGCTCACAAGGAAATGCTCCCACTCCCATACAGAGTATGCTTTGTGAGGAATGGTAGGGGGCGACATAGGGCACTAGGAGCGGAGCTGGAGGGGAAAGGAGAGGAGAGGAGGGGAAAGGAAGGGGAGGGAGGGAAGGGGAGGGGAGGAGAAGAGAGGAAAGAGGCATGGGAATGAAGGTGATGCCTGTAGTCTTGGCTTTGCCTTTCAGAAACCTAAACCCAAATTGACAATCCTGAAATTGTCAACTTCTTTCCTTGGGAACACATAGTCATCTGATTTCAAACCACGCGATGTCAGAATAGAAGTCTGTGGAACTGGGGGCTCTCTGCTATTCTCTTTTGCTTTCCAGTGATCCTTTGAGCAAGGCCTTGGGTAGCTTGGAGCTGATGGCTACAAGCTGAGACAGAGCTGCCACCCCGAGAGCCAGGCCTGGGCTGCATGTTGCAGCTGCCCAAGAACAGCTGGCTAAGCCCTCAGCAGCTGCAGCAGCTGGGGTTCCCCCCAACATTTGAGCTGGGATTAATTCCATTTCCTCCACACACATCCCTTCCTTGTTCTAGTCCCTGGCTAGTCTATGGTATCTTGCAGAAGTCTTTGAGACTGGATACTGTGGGTCATTTCCTTAACTAAGCTAGAGCTGAAGTCACCCATCTCCTTCTTGGAGGCCGCTGGTCCAAAACACCTTGAGAGCACCATAGAAAGAAAGGCCTAAGCCTCTCATGAACAGCCTCTTCTCCCTCACTCTATCTTTCCATACCTGACTAGAATGGAGTATTTTTTTTTTTTTTTGAGAGCTTTTTGCTGTAGGGCGCGTGCGCTCGCCAGACAGAGAGAGACAGAGAGACAGAAAGCGAGAAATCACCCCCCAGGGGGGATGGTCACGCCGCAATCCCTTCTCCTCCATTCTCCTCTCAGGATCTTGGGCACGCACACACACGCCTGGCGTGAGTTTTAAGCCACCGAGTCCGGGACGCAAACCGCGGTCGACTACATGGGAGTCCAGCAACATAGCCATTACGCTAACTGCTGGTCCCTAAAATGGAGTATTTTTTGAATTATCTGGTTTTCTTTTCTTTCTTTATTTTATTTTATTATTATTATTATTTTTTGACTATAGGCCTGTGTGTGCTCACCAGAAAGGGGTGAGGCGGATGGGGGGGAGTAAGAAAGTACCCCCAAGGTGGATAGCCACACTGCACCTCCTTTCCAATTCTCGCAGGATTTTGGACACACACACACACACACACACACACACACACAGAGCATGTTTTTCAGGCCATCAGGTCTGTCTGGGACCCGAACTGTGCAGTTGGTCTAGTGGGATCCAGCCACCTTTACCCACTTGGCTACTTGTTGGCTCATTATCTGGTTGTCAATAATTATTAGAATTGTCTAAAGATGAAGAGCCTTCTTTGGTGGGGTGGGGAGGTGGATTTCTTTATCTTTTGAAAGACTCCATACCAAAGCCTAAAAACTATTGGTGGGAGGGTCAAGCATCATACCAGTAGTTGCCACTTTTAAACTGATTACTACTCACTTAACTGTGACTGTACAGTTTAAAACAATAGGGCTATATAGTCTACTTGATTTTTATTCACCAGCTGTGTGACCTTGAAGAAATCACTTTCATGAGATGCCAGAGGCTACAATGAGGTACTTCTAAGAACTTGGAAGTGAGGGTGTGCTCTGAGATTTAAACAAGGCAAATTAACACACAAACAGACAAGGCAGTTCCTTCCAAATCTGAAGACCTGACTCCCTTCCTTCAACAAATGTTTATCAAACCCTCCAGATGAACCAACATTTTACTATGCTATGGATTTTGAAATTTTTCTAGAGAAAAAGTCAGTCATTTTAGTAGATTACATTAATTTAATGTGGTTTTATCTTGGAGAAATGAGCTGACCAAATTTGGGTCTTATTTTAGTTAATTTTATTTATTCATTCATTTTTTTTTATTTGACCAGAGAGAGACACACACAAAGAGAGAGACGAAGTGAGAAAGCAACCCACCAGGTCCAAGACTTGAACCATGGTCAGCCATGTGGGAGTGTCCAGCGCCTTAACCACCATGCCACCTGCTGGTCCCCAAATTTTGGTTTTAAAAGCTCCCTCTGGTGGGCTGGCAGGTGGCATGGTGGTTAAGGGCGCTGGCCTCCCACATGGCCAACCACGGTTCGAGTCCTGAACCTGGTGCCTTGCTTTCTCTCTCTCGGTGCCTCTCTGGTCACATTAAAATAAATAAATAAATAAAGTTAAATAAAAAAATTTTTAAATGGTTAGGTTAGGGTGGCTGGATCCCACATTGGCCAACTGTGCTGCTCAAGTGCTGGACCTGGTAACTTGTAAAACATGCCAGGTGTGTGTGCATGTGTACCCAAAATCCCGAGAGAAGAATGGAGGCGAAAGGATTGTGGCGTGTCTATTCCCCTTGAAGGAGTGCTTTCTCACTTTCCTTCTGTCTCTCTCTCTTTGTCTCTCTGGTGAGATCACATGCCCTATAGCAAACTCTCCCGCTCTCTCTCTCTCTCTCTAAACTCTCCCGCTCGCTCTCTCTCTCTCTATCTATCTATCTATCTATCTATCTATCTATATAAAATAAAATAAAATAATTCTTAAAAAAAACAACACTCCCTCTGGGACTCCCTCTGGGCTGGCAGGTATAATATAAATAAATATAAATATAAATAAAACTCTCTCTAGGGCCAGCCAGTAACATGGTAGTTAAGGTGGCTGGATCCCACATGACCAACTTGAGTCCTATGCAGTTAGAGTCCTGGACCTGGCAGCTTGAAAAACACACCGGGCGTGTGGGCATTTTTGCCCAAAATCCCAAAAGGAAGGAGAAACAGGAGAAGGGACTGTGGTGTGGCCATCCCCCTGAAGAGTGATTTCTCACTTTCCCTCTCTATCTCCTCTCGGTTTCTCTCCTGAGAGCACATGAGTTCTATAGCAAATTTAAAAAAAAATCATGGTAGCTGCTGAGTGGAGAGTGGGTAAGAAGGAGGCTAGTGCAGTAGGTCAGGGAGGAGAGCAAACAAAGGACCCTGCAGTCGTGCAGATGAAAGAGGGTGTTGGCCCTGGTGGTGGCTGAGACTAAGAGGTGGCAATGGAAACGGAAAGAAAGGACAGTTTTAGGAAATGTTTTTAAGGTCCTTCCAGCTCTAACAGGTCATGGTTCAATTATTTTATAACTTCCTCGTTGTGCTCCCTGGATTAAGTAAGTTTCCTTAGAGGAGCCAAGTACTTTCCATTTTCCTGAATGGGTTTGTGTTTTATTAAATCCTGTGCTGGCAGAAGTCAGGGGTAGGCATGAGTGAGGGGAGTATGTCTGTGTATGTAGGACATACAGAGAAGGTGACTGCGCATACATCCTGCTAAGGACACATGTATCACTGGCTTATCGACATGTGAGCATCTGAGAGGGGCCCTAAAATCCACATGTCAAAACTGAATGCTGGGGCTAGAAGGTGGCAGAGTGGTAAAATGCAATGTTTTGTAATGCAGTTCCACGTGGGAAAGTTTGAGTTCAGGTTTGGAGACCTCTCTGAGTTTCCTGGGCACATGCTTGCCCAGGATCTGGGGCTAGCTGAAAGCTGGAGACAAATCATGGGATCAAGACTCTGTTGAGTGACCAGCAAATGACGTAATGGTTATGTTGCTGGACTCCTACATAGTCGGCTATGGTTAGAGTCTCAGACCTGGCAGCTGAAAACTCTCACTGGACATGTGTGCGTGTGTCCCCAAGAGAGCAGAGGAGAAAAAAGGATTGTGGTGTGGCGATCCCCCCCACTCCCTGCCCTGGGGTGATTTCTCGCTTTCTGTCTCTGTCTCTCCAGTGAGCGCACGTGCCCTATAGCAAAAAATCTCTCTAGAAAAACAAAACAAAACAAAACAAAACTCTTGGGACCACCAGGCGGCATAATGGTTATGTCGCTGTACTCCCATGTAGTTGACTGCAGTTCAAGTTCCGTAGCTTAAAACTCACGCCGGACGCACGTGGGTACATGCCCAAAATCCCAAGGGGAGAATGGAGGAAAAGGGATTGCAGCGTGGCCATCCCCCTTTAGGGGTGATTTCTCGCTTTCTGTCTCTCTGTCTCTCTAGCAAGCTTATGCTCCCTATAACCAAAATCTGTCTCAAAAAAAAAAAAAAAAAAAAGACTGTTGGGACCAGCAGTTAGTGTAATGGCTCTGTCGCTGGACTCCCACATAGTCGACCACGGTTCAAGTCCTGGACCTGGCGGCTTAAAAAACTCACGCCGGGCGCGTGTACGTGAGTGCCCAAGATCCTGAGAGGAGAATGGAGGAGAAGGGATTGCGGCGTGGCCATCCCCCCTGGGGGGGTGATTTCTCACTTTCTGTCTCTCTGTCTCTCTCTGTCTGTCTGGCGAACGCACGCGCCCTATTGCAAAAAAAAAAACACAAAACCTCTCCACCAAAAAAAAAAAAAAAAAAAAGACTGTTGAAGATGCTGTCTCCCTGTCTCTCTTCTTCATGGAATAAATAAATAAATGAGAGTATATATATGTATGTATGTGTATGTGTATATTTTTAAAAAATTACTTCTTTAGCATTCACCAGAGAGAGAGATAGAGATAGAAAGTGAGAAAGCAAGTCACCAGGTCCAGACCTTGAACCATAGTCAGCTGCATGGGAGTCCAGCACCTTAACCTCTACGTCACCTGCTGGCCTCCCTCATGACTCCTGGAGTGCCCTTTGTGAGTCCTCACCGTTCTGTCTGTCACTACTCTAGTCCAGGTGCTCTCTGGCTTCCTATTAGGGCTTCCTGCATCTAGCCCCAGTCCCTCTCTCAGTGCACCCTTCTCCACAGGGCCACAGCACCATCCTTACAAAGCACAGCTCTTGGCCAGCAGGTGGTGTGGTGATTGAGGTACTAGACACTCCCACATGGCTGACCATGGATCAGATCGAGTACTGGACCTGGTAGCTTGCTTATTCACTTTCCCCCTCTCTCTCTGTTTCTCTCTTTGGTCAAATTAAAATAAATAAAATTAAAATAAATCCTTCTTTGAAAAAAAGTACAGTTCGGTGGAGCCAGCAGTTAGCGTAATGGTTATGTCGCTGAACTACCATGTAGTCGACCACAGTTCGAGTCCCAGACCTGGTGGCTTAAACTCACACTGGGCGCATGTGTGTCTGTGCCCAAGATCCTGAGAGGAGAATGGAGGAGAAGGGATTGTGGCATGGCCAGCCCCCTGGGGGGTGATTTCTCGCTTTCTGTCTCTCTCTTTCTTGCTGTCTGTCTGGCGAGCGCACGTACCCTATAGCAAAAACCTCTCCAAAAGAAAAAAGAAAAAAAAAAAAGTACAGTTCTCCTTGTGGTACTGCCCTGCTCCAAAAAGTAACAGCAAAACACCATTACTTGTTTCCCAAACTTTGTATTATTTTTATAATTATGTCTATGGTGCTTTATTACCTGTATGATTATTTAGTTCATATTTGTCTCTAATCTAGTGTTTTCTTTTTATAAAAATTATTTTATTTAGCTTTATTTATTTATTATTTATTTAAATTTGACCAGGGAGGGACACACACACACACAGAGATAGAGAGAGAGAGAAAGTGGGAAAGTAAGCCACCAGGTCCGGGAACTTGAACTATGATTGGCTATGTGGGGATTCAGTACCCTTAACCACCATGCCACCTGCTGGCCCCTAATTCTGGGTTTTCTCGTGGCCAATTTTAGCCTCTTCTATGCAAGAATATTTGTGAAATCATGGTTTTAGTTCTATAACTATCATTTTCCTACCATATATTTAAACTTATATAACAGGACCAGTGCCATGGTGCGGAGATAATGTGTTGTTCAAAAGAAACCAGATCCCAAACAGAACTGTGGTTCAAGTCCCCAGCCTGGCCAGCCTGAAACATGCCAGGCACACACAAGTCCTCAAGACCTGATGGGCCGGGGGCCAGCAGGTGGCATGGTGGTTAAGGTGTTGGACTCCCACATGGCTGACCATGGTTTGAGTCCTGGACCTGGTGGCTTGCTTTCTCACTTTCTCTCTCACTCTCTCTCTGGGTCAAATTGAAAAAATAATGATAATAAGTAAATAATTCTTTTTTTAAAAAAAGAACTTTATTTAACTTTGTTTATTTTAATTTGAGAAAGTAAGCCACCAGGTCCAGGACTCAAACCGTGGTTGGCCATGTGGGAATCTAGCACCTTTAATCACCACATCCCCTGCTGGCCCCAGTAAACAATTCTTTAACAAATATATAAGACTGTACATTTTAAAAAACATCTGATGGGCTGGAAGATTAGAGGAAGGGTACTGCAGCAAGTTCAGACCCTTTGGACAGTGCTTATTGCTCTCTTTCACATCTACACACATGCTCTTTATTATGGATTTTTTAAAAAGAGGGGTTGGCAGGTGGCGTGGTGGTTAAGATACTGGACTCCCACATAACTGACTGCAGTTCGAGTCCTGGGCCTGCTGGTTTGCTTTCTTCTCTCTCTGTCTCTGTGTTTCTCCCTGGTCAAACTGAATAATAATAAAATAAAATAAAATATTCTTTAAAAAAGAAAACTATATTACAAAATCTTTTTATTTTATTTTTTTAAGGTTTTTGCCATAGGGCGTGTGTGCTTGCTGGAGAGAGAAAGAGAGAGGAAAAATGAGAAAGCATCCCCCCAGGGGGGTGACCACACCATATTCTTTTCTTTTCTTCATTCTCCTCTTGGGATTTTGGGCATGCATACACATGCCCCCAACATGATTTTCAAGCTACCTGGTCTGGCACTTGAATGGGGTCAGCCATATAGGAGTCCCTCCCTTTTACTACCATGCTGCCTGTTGGCTCCCAATAATTGTTGTTTTAAGTCGCTAAGTTTTGATGTATACGCTTTGTTATGCCATAGTAGATAACTGATAGATTAGCAGATAGGTGAGGTCATTACTATGGAAAACCATGCCCTTAAAGACCTGTCCAATGGGATCCATTAGAAAAGAGATGCAAAACAGGCCAAGCAGAGAGGATGCAGTGGTGGCTTGCTTTCTCACTTTTCTCTCTCTATCTCTACCTCTGTCCCACTGGTCAAATTAAAAAATAAATAAATAAAGTTAAAGAAAATAAAATTTCTTAAAAAAAAAAAAAAAAAAGGAAAATCA
>NW_006205509.1:2793721-2795417 GCF_000334495.1 Tupaia belangeri chinensis
CCCTATAGCAATCTCTCCCGCTCTCTCTCTCTCTCTCTATCTATCTATCTATCTATCTATCTATCTATATAAAATAAAATAAAATAATTCTTAAAAAAAACAACACTCCCTCTGGGACTCCCTCTGGGCTGGCAGGTATAATATAAATAAATATAAATATAAATAAAACTCTCTCTAGGGCCAGCCAGTAACATGGTAGTTAAGGTGGCTGGATCCCACATGACCAACTTGAGTCCTATGCAGTTAGAGTCCTGGACCTGGCAGCTTGAAAAACACACCGGGCGTGTGGGCATTTTTGCCCAAAATCCCAAAAGGAAGGAGAAACAGGAGAAGGGACTGTGGTGTGGCCATCCCCCTGAAGAGTGATTTCTCACTTTCCCTCTCTATCTCCTCTCGGTTTCTCTCCTGAGAGCACATGAGTTCTATAGCAAATTTAAAAAAAAATCATGGTAGCTGCTGAGTGGAGAGTGGGTAAGAAGGAGGCTAGTGCAGTAGGTCAGGGAGGAGAGCAAACAAAGGACCCTGCAGTCGTGCAGATGAAAGAGGGTGTTGGCCCTGGTGGTGGCTGAGACTAAGAGGTGGCAATGGAAACGGAAAGAAAGGACAGTTTTAGGAAATGTTTTTAAGGTCCTTCCAGCTCTAACAGGTCATGGTTCAATTATTTTATAACTTCCTCGTTGTGCTCCCTGGATTAAGTAAGTTTCCTTAGAGGAGCCAAGTACTTTCCATTTTCCTGAATGGGTTTGTGTTTTATTAAATCCTGTGCTGGCAGAAGTCAGGGGTAGGCATGAGTGAGGGGAGTATGTCTGTGTATGTAGGACATACAGAGAAGGTGACTGCGCATACATCCTGCTAAGGACACATGTATCACTGGCTTATCGACATGTGAGCATCTGAGAGGGGCCCTAAAATCCACATGTCAAAACTGAATGCTGGGGCTAGAAGGTGGCAGAGTGGTAAAATGCAATGTTTTGTAATGCAGTTCCACGTGGGAAAGTTTGAGTTCAGGTTTGGAGACCTCTCTGAGTTTCCTGGGCACATGCTTGCCCAGGATCTGGGGCTAGCTGAAAGCTGGAGACAAATCATGGGATCAAGACTCTGTTGAGTGACCAGCAAATGACGTAATGGTTATGTTGCTGGACTCCTACATAGTCGGCTATGGTTAGAGTCTCAGACCTGGCAGCTGAAAACTCTCACTGGACATGTGTGCGTGTGTCCCCAAGAGAGCAGAGGAGAAAAAAGGATTGTGGTGTGGCGATCCCCCCCACTCCCTGCCCTGGGGTGATTTCTCGCTTTCTGTCTCTGTCTCTCCAGTGAGCGCACGTGCCCTATAGCAAAAAATCTCTCTAGAAAAACAAAACAAAACAAAACAAAACTCTTGGGACCACCAGGCGGCATAATGGTTATGTCGCTGTACTCCCATGTAGTTGACTGCAGTTCAAGTTCCGTAGCTTAAAACTCACGCCGGACGCACGTGGGTACATGCCCAAAATCCCAAGGGGAGAATGGAGGAAAAGGGATTGCAGCGTGGCCATCCCCCTTTAGGGGTGATTTCTCGCTTTCTGTCTCTCTGTCTCTCTAGCAAGCTTATGCTCCCTATAACCAAAATCTGTCTCAAAAAAAAAAAAAAAAAAAAGACTGTTGGGACCAGCAGTTAGTGTAATGGCTCTGTCGCTGGACCCCCCAAAAATCGCAC
>NW_006205509.1:2795486-2805786 GCF_000334495.1 Tupaia belangeri chinensis
CCAAGATCCTGAGAGGAGAATGGAGGAGAAGGGATTGCGGCGTGGCCATCCCCCCTGGGGGGGTGATTTCTCACTTTCTGTCTCTCTGTCTCTCTCTGTCTGTCTGGCGAACGCACGCGCCCTATTGCAAAAAAAAAAACACAAAACCTCTCCACCAAAAAAAAAAAAAAAAAAAAAAACATTTGAAGGAGCCGGTCCCCCTGCCTCTTTCTATGAGAGTATATATATGTATGTATGTGTATGTGTATATTTTTAAAAAATTACTTCTTTAGCATTCACCAGAGAGAGAGATAGAGATAGAAAGTGAGAAAGCAAGTCACCAGGTCCAGACCTTGAACCATAGTCAGCTGCATGGGAGTCCAGCACCTTAACCTCTACGTCACCTGCTGGCCTCCCTCATGACTCCTGGAGTGCCCTTTGTGAGTCCTCACCGTTCTGTCTGTCACTACTCTAGTCCAGGTGCTCTCTGGCTTCCTATTAGGGCTTCCTGCATCTAGCCCCAGTCCCTCTCTCAGTGCACCCTTCTCCACAGGGCCACAGCACCATCCTTACAAAGCACAGCTCTTGGCCAGCAGGTGGTGTGGTGATTGAGGTACTAGACACTCCCACATGGCTGACCATGGATCAGATCGAGTACTGGACCTGGTAGCTTGCTTATTCACTTTCCCCCTCTCTCTCTGTTTCTCTCTTTGGTCAAATTAAAATAAATAAAATTAAAATAAATCCTTCTTTGAAAAAAAGTACAGTTCGGTGGAGCCAGCAGTTAGCGTAATGGTTATGTCGCTGAACTACCATGTAGTCGACCACAGTTCGAGTCCCAGACCTGGTGGCTTAAACTCACACTGGGCGCATGTGTGTCTGTGCCCAAGATCCTGAGAGGAGAATGGAGGAGAAGGGATTGTGGCATGGCCAGCCCCCTGGGGGGTGATTTCTCGCTTTCTGTCTCTCTCTTTCTTGCTGTCTGTCTGGCGAGCGCACGTACCCTATAGCAAAAACCTCTCCAA
The DNA here is from genome assembly GCF_000334495.1 of Tupaia belangeri chinensis. NCBI lineage: Eukaryota > Metazoa > Chordata > Mammalia > Scandentia > Tupaiidae > Tupaia > Tupaia belangeri. The sequence continues at coordinate 2,796,491 of NW_006205509.1, forward strand.
AAGAAAAAAGAAAAAAAAAAAAAAGTACAGTTCTCCTTGTGGTACTGCCCTGCTCCAAAAAGTAACAGCAAAACACCATTACTTGTTTCCCAAACTTTGTATTATTTTTATAATTATGTCTATGGTGCTTTATTACCTGTATGATTATTTAGTTCATATTTGTCTCTAATCTAGTGTTTTCTTTTTATAAAAATTATTTTATTTAGCTTTATTTATTTATTATTTATTTAAATTTGACCAGGGAGGGACACACACACACACAGAGATAGAGAGAGAGAGAAAGTGGGAAAGTAAGCCACCAGGTCCGGGAACTTGAACTATGATTGGCTATGTGGGGATTCAGTACCCTTAACCACCATGCCACCTGCTGGCCCCTAATTCTGGGTTTTCTCGTGGCCAATTTTAGCCTCTTCTATGCAAGAATATTTGTGAAATCATGGTTTTAGTTCTATAACTATCATTTTCCTACCATATATTTAAACTTATATAACAGGACCAGTGCCATGGTGCGGAGATAATGTGTTGTTCAAAAGAAACCAGATCCCAAACAGAACTGTGGTTCAAGTCCCCAGCCTGGCCAGCCTGAAACATGCCAGGCACACACAAGTCCTCAAGACCTGATGGGCCGGGGGCCAGCAGGTGGCATGGTGGTTAAGGTGTTGGACTCCCACATGGCTGACCATGGTTTGAGTCCTGGACCTGGTGGCTTGCTTTCTCACTTTCTCTCTCACTCTCTCTCTGGGTCAAATTGAAAAAATAATGATAATAAGTAAATAATTCTTTTTTTAAAAAAAGAACTTTATTTAACTTTGTTTATTTTAATTTGAGAAAGTAAGCCACCAGGTCCAGGACTCAAACCGTGGTTGGCCATGTGGGAATCTAGCACCTTTAATCACCACATCCCCTGCTGGCCCCAGTAAACAATTCTTTAACAAATATATAAGACTGTACATTTTAAAAAACATCTGATGGGCTGGAAGATTAGAGGAAGGGTACTGCAGCAAGTTCAGACCCTTTGGACAGTGCTTATTGCTCTCTTTCACATCTACACACATGCTCTTTATTATGGATTTTTTAAAAAGAGGGGTTGGCAGGTGGCGTGGTGGTTAAGATACTGGACTCCCACATAACTGACTGCAGTTCGAGTCCTGGGCCTGCTGGTTTGCTTTCTTCTCTCTCTGTCTCTGTGTTTCTCCCTGGTCAAACTGAATAATAATAAAATAAAATAAAATATTCTTTAAAAAAGAAAACTATATTACAAAATCTTTTTATTTTATTTTTTTAAGGTTTTTGCCATAGGGCGTGTGTGCTTGCTGGAGAGAGAAAGAGAGAGGAAAAATGAGAAAGCATCCCCCCAGGGGGGTGACCACACCATATTCTTTTCTTTTCTTCATTCTCCTCTTGGGATTTTGGGCATGCATACACATGCCCCCAACATGATTTTCAAGCTACCTGGTCTGGCACTTGAATGGGGTCAGCCATATAGGAGTCCCTCCCTTTTACTACCATGCTGCCTGTTGGCTCCCAATAATTGTTGTTTTAAGTCGCTAAGTTTTGATGTATACGCTTTGTTATGCCATAGTAGATAACTGATAGATTAGCAGATAGGTGAGGTCATTACTATGGAAAACCATGCCCTTAAAGACCTGTCCAATGGGATCCATTAGAAAAGAGATGCAAAACAGGCCAAGCAGAGAGGATGCAGTGGTGGCTTGCTTTCTCACTTTTCTCTCTCTATCTCTACCTCTGTCCCACTGGTCAAATTAAAAAATAAATAAATAAAGTTAAAGAAAATAAAATTTCTTAAAAAAAAAAAAAAAAAGGGAAATCCAGGGACCGGTAGATAGTGTAATGGTTATATTGCTGGGACTCCCACAAAGTCCACCATTGTTTGAGTCCCGGACTTACTGTCTTAAAATACATGCTGGGCGTGCGTGTGTGTGTGCCCAAGATCCTGAGAGGAGAATGAGGGAGAAGGGTTTGTGGTGTGGCCTCCCCGCCCCCAGGGGGTGATTTCTTGCTTTCTGTTTCTGTCTCTCTCTGTCTCTCTGGTGAGCATATGCATCCTATAGCAAAAATCTGTCTAAAAAAAGGAAATTCATACAGTTTTCATCATACACATTTTCATGTCTACTTTATTTCATTCATGACAGACATGATGTGCCTGCAAGGGAGAGAAGCACCCTTGGCAGGTTCCTGCATCATGCTGTGTTCCTCTCTCTGGTCTTCCAGCTTATCAGAATTCTGGACACGTGCACGTATGGACTCAGCGAGTCTTCAAGCCAATCTGTGGATCCAAACTCTCAGTCAGCCATGTGGCCTCCGGCACTGCAGTGCAGCTTGGCTTCCACTGTGCTACCAGGCTGGGCCTCACAATGCATATTTTCCATGAGCTTTTTGAAGACCCCCGCATTTATCTGTGGTGATTATAAATTTAAAAAATTTTTTAACTTGGGGCCAACAGGTGGTGTGGTGGTTAAGGGCACTGGACTCCACATGGATGACCATGGTTCGAGTCCCAGACCTAGCAGCTTGCTTTCTCACTTTCCCTCTTTCTCTCTCACTCTGTCCCTCTCTGGTGAAATTAAAATAAATAAAATAAAATTAAATAATTTTTAAAAATTAACTAGATTTTTAAAAGGATTATCTTATTCAACTTTATTTACTTATTATTATTTTGTAAAGAATTCTTTACTCGGGAACCAGCAGTTAGTGTAATGGCTATGTTGCTGGACTCCCACATAGTGGACCGTGGTTCGCGTCCGGGACCCGGTGGCTTAAAACTCACACCAGGCGCGTGTGCGTGCGTGCCCAGGATCCCAAGAGGAGAATGGAGGAGAAGGGATTGCGGTGTGACCATCCCCCCTGGGGGGTGATTTCTTGCTTTCTGTCTCTCTGTCTCTCTGTCTGTCTGGTGAGCACACGTGCCCTATAGCGAAAACTTTTCCAAAAAAAAAAAAAAAAGAATTCTTTCCTCTATTTTATTTATAATTGTTATTTTTAATTTGACCAGAGTAAGACACAGAGAAAGAGAGAGAGAAAGGGAGAAAGCAAGCTGCCAGGTCTAGGACTCGAACCTTGGTCAGTCATGTGGAAGTCCAGCACCCCCAACCACCATGCCACCTGTCAGCCTCTATTATTATTATTCTTTTTTTTTTCTTTTGGGAGAGGTGTTTTTTTTTTTTTTTTTTTTTTTTTTTTTTAGGGGGTGTGGTGTGCGCTCGCCAGACAGACTGAGAGAGACAGAAAGTGAGAAATCACCTCCCCAGGGGGGATGGCTACGCCTCAATCCCTTCTCCTTCATTCTCCTCTTGGGTTCTTGGGTATGCACGCACACGGGCCCGGCGTGAGTTTAAGCCACCAGGTCTGGGACTCGAACCGCGGTCGACTATGTGGGAGTCTGGTGACATAGCCATTACGCTAACTGCTGGTCCCCTCTATTATTATTTTTTAATTGACCAGAGGAAGACAGAGAGAGGTGAAAGTGAGAAAGTAAGCATCCAGGTCCAGGACTTGAACCACAGTCAGCCATGTGGGACTTCAGTGCCTTTAACCACCACACCACCTGCTGGCCCAAATTTTTAAAAATATTTACTTATTTTTCTTATTTATTTATTTTGAGAGATTTTTGCTATATGGTATGTGCACTCACCTGAGAAACAGAGAGATAGAAAGTGGGAAATCACCCTCCAGGGAGGATAGCCATGCACAATCCCTTCTCCTCTGTTCTTCTCTTGGGATTTTGGGCATGCACACACACACGCCCAGTGTGAGTTTCAAGCCACCAGATCCAGGACTGGAACTGCATTGGGCATGTGAAAATCCAGTGCTGTAAACGCTATGACATCTGCTGGTCCCACTTTTTATGTATTTATTTTTTTAGGCATGTGTGCTGCAGAAGAGAGAAGGAAAGTGAGAAATTGCTCCCCCTCCCCCAGGAGAGATGACCACACCTAAATCCCTTATCTGTGATCTTTTATTTATTTGTTTGTTTGTTTTTAGTTATTTTTTTATTTTTTGGGGGGGAGAGATTTTTGCTATAGGGCACGTGCACTTGCCAGAAAGACAGAGAGAGATAGAGAGACAGAAAGTGAGAAATCACCCCTCAGGGGGGATGGCCATACCACAATCCCTTCTCCTCCATTCTCCTCTGGGGATTTTGGGCATGCACGCACATGCACCCAGTGTGAATTTAATCCACCAGATCTGGGACTCAAACTGTGGTCGACTACATGGGAATCTAGCGATATAGCCATTATGCCAATTGCTGGTCCCTATCTGTGATCTTTTAAAAGTAACCATGTAGGGACCAGAAGATGGCACAATGGTTATGTTGCTGGAGTCCCACATAGTTGGCTGCAGTTTAAGTCCTAGACCCAGTGGTTTAAAACTCAGGCTGGTCATGTGTGTGTGCCTTCCCAAAATCCTGAGAGGAGAATAGAGAAGAGATTGCAGAGTGGCCATCCCCAGGGAGGGTGATTTCTCACTGTCTGTCTCTCTCTGTTTCTCTGAGGGAGCATATGTTCCCTATAGCAAAAATCTCTCTCTTAAAAAAAGAAAGCAATCATGTACACACTACTTTAAAAAATTATTGACATTGAACGAACAAAACAAATATTTGAAAACAAGTATCTTGATCCTGAAATGTGCAGGTTTTGTAGATTGGCTCATTAAACTTTTTTTTAATGAAAAAAAACTTTTTTATTAGTTTATTGCCATAGTGTGGGTACAGTTACCAGAGACTGGGAAAGTGAGAAATCACCCCTATTGGAGATGGCTACACCACAATCCCTTCTCCTCCATTCTCCTTTTGGGATTTTGAGCATGTATGCAGGTGCACCCAGCATGAGTTTCAAGCCACAGGGTCCAGAACTCAAACCACAGTTGATCATGTGGGAGTTCAGCACCTTAACCACCATGCCACCTGCTGATCCCATTAATCATTTTTAAATGATATTTTTGATTATGTATTTAATTTTATTTGTTATTGTTAGTTTTTTAAATTTTGCTACAAGGCATATGTGCTCGCCAGAGAGAGAACGAAAGCAAGAAAGCCAGCTGCCAGGTCTAGGATTTGAACCATAGTTGGCCATGTGGGAGTCCAGAGTTTAACCACCATGCCACCTGCTGGTCCAAAACATTTATTTGTAATTGTTTCGTCTATTTTTGCTAGAGAGGTAGAAAAAGAAAATGCTAAAATGTCCACATTCCCTTATGACTAGAGATGGCCAGATGACACAGTTTTGTTCAAAGAGATGTAAGTGAAAAATATGCTCTGAGATCTTCCCTGGTTCTGTAAAAAGAAAATACCACAAGGGGACAAAGCCTTTTGTCCTAGTCCTTTCACTTTCTTCCTGATTCAAAGTGAGACCGCTTGAAAATGATTTAATAAAGACACTATTGACGAAGGTGTGGGCAGAGAACAGGGAAGGCACAGAGAGGCCCCACTGCAGGCTGGTAGGGTGAAGGGTGGGAGTTACTGGAAGCCAGGAGGAGGGGGGTTGCCTTGAGGGGTGCTGTGACCTTCAGTGGGGGGAAGAGCCATTCTCTTTCCTCTATCTAATCTTCTGGGAGTGCTTCCCTTTGGCAGAGCCTCACTGGAAGCCCAGGGTCAAGGTCTATCTCCTGGCCACAAATCTTAGTGGATACAAATCTGGGTAGAAAAGAATGGGGAGTTAATCTGGAGGTACAAACAGCATAAAAGGCATCTCTTATTTACCTGTATAATTCTATTGTGCCCCAAGCAAGAGATGAAATTTATTATTATTATTATTTTTAGTGTAGCACCATTTATTAAGTGATTGCAGCTGTTGTTGGAGCTGCTGCATGTCGGCCTGCTCTTTTTTTTGGAGAGGTTTTTGCTATAGGGTGCGTGCGCTTGCCAGACAGACAGAGACAGAGAGACAGAAAACAAGGGGGGATGGCCACGCCGCAATCCCTTCTCCTCCATTCTCCTCTTGGGATCTTGGGCATGCACGCACGCACACGCGCCCAGCGTGAGTTTTAAGCCACCGGGTCTGGGACTCGAACCACGGTAGACTACATGGGAGTCCAGTGACATAGCCATTACGTTAACTGCTGGTCCCTCGGCCTGTTCTTAAAACATAAATGTTCTTCCACTTCTTCTTGTCCAGGACAGAAGCATCTTCCAAGTAGCACCAACAGAACAAGAGACTCCAATGATGCCGGCTTCAATGACGGTGCCATCCAGGAGAGGGAGAAGATCAGGGCACATTCAACCGTGGCTTCGAGAGGTTTTAAAAAAGGAGCCTTTGGAGGCCTAGCCTGCCTGGCATTTTGACACTGTGAGTTTTGTATTCTATAACAGTGGGTGTTGGGTGGTAGGGTAAGCACTCGCTGAAGTGTATCCTGGATTTGGGCTGTGGTAGCTTGGTCGTTGGTAGTCATATTCTAGATTGAAAAGATGTCCTCCTTAAAGTGGACAGGACGAGACCACAGCCCCACGGATCTCCTCCCCAACCATAAACTGTTCCCTCAACATAGCCAGGATGAGATTCTCCCAGTAACAGGAGGCCATGCCCTTCTGTGGCCAACTGATCCATTTGCCACAATTTTTATTTGCATCGTTTTTATTTTTATTAAATACTCCCACATGGGCTTAATTCATTCTTTGAAGAGATGGAAATTACTGTGGCCTGTCAGGTCCCTGGGATGTACCAAGTGGCTATAAAGCCTCCAGAGCTGCCCCACAGAAGTGAAGGTGCCATTCTGTTCGACATTCTGTTCATAGCTCTGTGAGCTTGTGGGATGGCCAGGAGTCCTCCTGGAGCACCAGGAAGTGTGGCTGTACTGCAGGGGAGCTCTGCTGGCCCCAGATGACAGCCTTCCTCTGGCTGCTTCCCTGACTCTTGTCTTGTTCCCCTTTTTCCTTCCCATCGTCTTTCTGTTTGCTGTTTTCTTCACTCTGATCTTGGTCCCCACTGTTAGCATTTTTCAGGCCTCGAACTTGTTTTTCATTCTTTCACTCCTGCTGTCGCCACTCAGGAGATGAATATTTTTTCACAGAATTTAGTCGACACCAGTTCTTTGTGTTTAAGGCCCAATCTGGAATCACAGCCAGCCTCACTCTGGCCTCAATATAAAATTGATAGTTAATGGGGCCAGTGGGTAACATGGTGATTAATGGCGCTGGACTCCCACATGGCTGACTGCAGTTTGAGTCCCAAACCTGGCAGCTTGCTTTCTCATTTTCTCTCTGTCCCTCTTTGGTCAAATTAAAATAAAATAAATGAATAAATAAATAAAGTTAAATAAAAATTTTCTTTTAAAAATTGCTATTTCAGGGAACCAGCAGTTAGCATAATGGCTATGTCGCTGGACTCCCACGTAGTCGACAGCGGTTCGTGTCCCGGACCCGGTGGCTTAAAACTCACGCCAGGCGCGTGTGTGTGCGTGCCCAATATCCCGAGAGGAGAATGGAGGAGAAGGGATTGCAGCGTGACCATCCCCCCTGGGGGGTGATTTCTCGCTTTCTGTCTCTATGTCTCTGTCTGTCTGTCTGGCGAGCGCACGCGCCCTACAGTGAAAATCTCTCCAAAAAAAGAAAAAAAAATTGCTATTTCACAAGGAACTGATATTCAACAGAAAAGATATTTGGTTCTGTTCCTGAATCCAGATTAGGAAATGGCTCTTTTGAAACAACTTTTGGAAAAAAAAAAAATTTTGTAGATTTGGACTTTTTCTTTAAGCAGTAGATGGAGATGGTCGGTCCCATAGCTTTACCAAGTCTGTCATTCAGTGCACTCTCACTCCTCTACACCTTAGTAGGGTCTCCCAGGAGAAGGCCCTCTGGGAACTATCTGTATAACTAAATTTTAGTGCCTGCATCTGTAAGACAAGGTTGATAATAACTGCCCATCATTCAAATATCATGCACAAATGTCACCTCCTCAGGCTTTCTAGGTTTAAATCTTTTGTTTATTTATAGATTGTTGAACTTCTCCCAAAAGAATATTTGCTCCTTGAGAGCAAATACCTTGTCTGTATTGTTCTCTGCTCTATTTCCAACAGCAAGGATATCTAGAAAATAGTCATTGTTTAATAAATATTTGTTCATGAATTAATAATCCCAATTACCAAACATAGGGCTGTTGGGAATATTAAATGAGATAACAATAAAACCCGCTAGTAGTCAATCATAGGTGACCCATCATAATGACTTTCATTGGATTCTCTTCCCAAAAGCTCCACCTTTCTCTTTTTTAAAAAAGAATAATTATTGGGGGAGGGAGGATCAACAGATGGCATAATGGTTACATCACTGGGCTCCCACATGTCTGAGTTCCAGACCTGGTAGCTTCAAACTCACGCCAGGAGCGTGTGCATGGGTGCCCCAAATCCTGAGAGGAGAATGGAGGAGAAAGGATTGCTGTGTGGCCATCCCCTCTGGAGGGTGATTTCTTACTTTCTGTCTCTGTCTCCCTGGTGAGCACATGCACCCTATAGCAAAAATCTCTCTTAAAAATAATAATTATGGGAACCAGCAGTTAGCGTAATGGCTATGTCGCTGGACTCCCACGTACTTGACCGCGGTTCATGTCCCGGACCCGGTGGCTTAAAACTCACGCCGGGCGTGTGTGCGTGCGTGCCCAAGATCCCGAGAGGAGAATGGAGGAGAAGGGATTGCGGCGTGACCATCCCCCCTGGGGGGTGATTTCTCACTTTCTGTCTCTATGTCTCTCTCTGTCTGTCTGGCGAGCGCACGCGCCCTACAGTGAAAAACTCTCCAAAAAAAAAAAAAAAAGAATTATTGTATTTAACTATAATTAATTAATTAATTATTTTAATTTGACCAGAGAGGAACAGAAAGAGAGAAAGAAAGTGAGAAAGCAAGCTGCCAGGTCCAGGACTTGAACTGTTGTTGGTCATGTGGGAGTTCAGCGCCCCTAACCACAACACCACCTGCTGGCCCTGAAAAGAGTTCTTTAAAAATAAATAGATAACTTTTTTAGAGAGAGTCGTTTTGTTTTTGTTTATTACTACAGGATGCATGTGTTCACTGGAGAGACAGAGAGAGACAGAAAGTGAGAAATCATCCCCCAGGAGATGGCCATGCCACAATCCCTTCTCTTCCATTCTCTTCTCAGGATTTTGGCACGCACACACACCTAGCATGAGTTTTAAGCCAGAGGTCCAGGACTTGAACCACAGTCAACTATGTAGAAGTCCAGTGACATAACCATTACATCATCTGCTGGTTCTCTGGCGTAAGTTTTTTTTTTTTTTTTTTTTTATTTTTTGGGGGTTTTTTTTTTTAGTGCGGTGTTTCCCCCCAA
>NW_006205509.1:2805844-2808675 GCF_000334495.1 Tupaia belangeri chinensis
CCAGGGTGGATGGCCACACCACAATCCCTTCTCCTCCATTCTCCTCTCAGGATCTTGGGCATGCACGCACACACGCCCGGCGTGAGTTTAAGCCACTGGGTCCGGGACTCAAACCGCAGTTGATGACATGGGAGTTCAGCGACATAGCCATTACACTACTGCTGGTTCCTCTGGTGTAAGTTTTAAGCTGCCGAGTCTGGAACTCAAACAGTGGTTGACCACGTGGGAGTACAGCGACATAACTACTCCACCATCCCCTGGTCCCAATAATAATAATTTTTTTTTTTTTGAGAGATTTTCACTGTAGGGCGCGTGTGCTCACCAGACAGACAGAGAGAGACATAGAGACAGAAAGCGAGAAATCACCCCCCAGGGGGGATGGTCACGCCGCAATCCCTTCTCCATTTTCCTCTCGGGATCTTGGGCACGCACGCACACGTGCCCGGCGTGAGTTTTAAGCCACCAGGTCCGGGACACGAACCGCGGTCGACTATGTGGGAGTCCAGCGACATAGCCATTATGCTAACTGCTGGTTCCCAATACAATAATTCTTTTTAAAAAATTCTTTTTAGTTTAACTTTATTTATTTATTTTAATTTGACCAGAGAGTGATAGAGTGAGAGAGAAAGAGGGAGGGAAAGTGAGAAAGCAAGCTGCCAGGTCTGGGACTTGAACCATGGTCAGCCATGTGGGAGTGCAGTGTCCTTAACCACTAGACCATCTGCTGGCCCCAAGATAATTATTTATTTTATTTTATTTATTATTATTTTAAAATTTGCTATAAGGCATGTGCACTTATTAGAGAGAGAGAGGGAAAGTGAGAAAGCAAGCCACCAGGTCTGGGACTCAAACAGTAGCCAGCCATGTGGGAGTCCAGCACCCTAACTACCATACCACCTGCTGGTCTCAATGCCCCACCTTTCAACATCATAGTCTGATTAAGTTTTTACCCCTTGTCACAACCAAATATCAACACATGAATTTTTAGAAGACATTTAATCCATATTACTTTCCTTCCTCTCTTCCCTCCCTCACCTCCCACACCTAGTTTTTCAGTAAGTCCACTTGACTTCAGCTTCAAAACATACTTCGAGGGACCAGCAGTTAGCGTAATGGCTATGTCGCTGGATTCCCATGTAGCCGACCACAGTTTGAGTCCCGGACCTGGCGACTTAAACTCATGCTGGGTGCATGTGCGTGCGTGCCCAAGATCCTGAGAGGAGAATGGAGAAGGGATTGTGGTGTGGCCATTCCCCCTGAGGGGTGATTTCTCACTTTTTGTCTCTCTGTCTCTCTCTGTCTAGCAAGTGCACGCACCCTATAGCAAAAATCTCTCAAAAACAAAACAAAACAAAAAAACAAAACCTCGAGGGCCAGCAGGTTGCAGCATGGTGGTTAAAGTGTTGGACTTTCACATGGCTTACGGGTATCTGAATCCCACACAGCTTGAAAAGTCACACCAGCACATGCGCAAGCATGCCCAAAATCCCAAGAGGAGAATGGAAAAGGAATTGTGGTGTGGCCTTCCCCTGGGGTATAATTTCTCCCTTTCCCTCTCTTTGTGTCTCTCTCCAGTGAATACACACAGCCTATATAAAAACAAAACAAAACAAAACAAAACAAAACAAAACAAAACAAAAAACATACTTTGAATTGGCCTGGCCATGTTAGGTGCTGTGCAGAAGGAAGTCAGATCACACAGGGTCCACCAAGGTTTGAGTTTCCATCCAGACCCTTTGGCTTGAAATACACACTGGTCCCAACTTCCATGTGCCCAGGTTCCTGATGGTATGGAGAACTGGAGAAAAAAGAATTGAAGTGACTGGACCCATTGGGGGATGCTTTTTCTCTCTCTCGCACAATCCTGAATTCTCTACTTCATTCTCTACTTTTTTATTAAGGCCATGCTCATCTCTCACTTGGACTGTCAGTAAGTCTCCTAGCTGCTAGTTGATTTCCCTGCTTCTCCTCTTGCCTCTGCTCCATAAAAGTCCAACCCATTCTCCACAGCCAGGGATATCTTTTAGAAACAACTCAAAATCATATCATGCCCCAGTTTAAATATCTTCAGACACTTAGAATTAGCCCAGACTCCTTTATGTGGCCTGACTTCTGCCATCCACTTAGACTTCAGCTTTAGCTAACTGCCCCCTCCCCTGCCCCCAGAATTTACCAAATTTATTTATATTTTAGTCCTTTAGCCTTGGTGGATTCTTCTTTCGGAAGTTTCTGATAGATAGGTAGTTTCTTATTGTCATTCAGAGCTCAGTTTAAGTGAGGCATTCTCTAAGAGTAAGTACCATTAATTTAAAATGGCTATTTAAAAAATATTTGTTTATCCATTTATTTGTTGTGATTTGTTAAGCCAACAGGTCTGGGACTCAAAACATGGTTGACCAAATGGAATTCCAGTGTCTGAACCACCATGCCACTTGCTGGCCCTAAATTGGTCATTCGTTTTTAAAAATATATTTAATTTGATTTATTATAATATTAATTTACTATAGGACACATGTGCTCACTAAAGACAGAGAGAGAAAGAGAAAGAGAAAGAAAAAAAGTGAGAAAACAAGCCGATAGGTCTGGAACTTGAATTGCAGTGGGCCATGAGGGAGTCCAGCATCTCAACCACTATGACACCTGCTGGCCCCGAAATGGTCGTTTTCTTCTCACACCACATTTTATAGCACTTAATACTACCTAATATTTCCTTGTCTATCTTTTGTTTCTCGTGCAGTTGGTTTTAAGCTTTGTGAGAGCCGAGACTCGGTGCATCATGTTCATCATTCTGTCCCCAAAGCTGGAACAATGTCTGGAACATGCAGTGTAGG
>NW_006205509.1:2808706-2812045 GCF_000334495.1 Tupaia belangeri chinensis
ACACGTTCTATGAGTGGCCTCAAGATTTACTGAATAAATGAATGCATTGATTATAATAATGATGACAACGAAACCTCAAACTAACTGGTTACAAATCTAATAATTTTCTTAAGAGCAAGAATTGCAGTTCTGAGTTAGATGCTGGAAGACTGTGGAAACCTGAAAACAAAAGGTCTGGGGCTAAAAGCTGGAGGGAGCAGAGGGACTATACTGGCATTTTGGCCTTTTTTACTCTGTCTAAGGATCCCGAGACCTTGCAAAAGGGAGGCTTAGACTCTTTTGACCAGAAACTCCAGTGTAATCACAACGGGAATTTTTGATTCACGGTTCTCCGTAGCTATTCTCGTTAGCCTGCTAATGCGCAAGTACCTCTAGGACCCCGGGTTCCTTTCTGTTTCTTTATGAATGAACCGGCCCCAGTCTGCGCACGCGCAACTCCCGATTCTCCCGCTCCACGTGAGGCCCACCCGTCCCTCCTGCTGGCGGCCCCGCCCTTATTCATTCTAATGGACCAATAGCGAGCAGCCTGAGGGGCGGAGCCCGGCGCGGCGCGGCACAGTAGTTCCCCCGGCGCCCGGCTCCCTCGCGCTAGTCTTGCTGTGTTTTGATCACGTGGCCCGCTCCGGGCGCGGCGCTTGTTTTGGTTTCCCTCTAGCTTGCCCCTGGCAGCTTCGGGGTGAAAGACTTTCCTGCACTGGCAGTCGCGTGTGCTTACACGCTGACCTATTCTTCGGGCTCTGTTAGCCCGCAGTTCTGCAAGCCCCTTGGGGCGTGCTCCTGCCATGCCGCTGGTCCGCTACAGGAAGGTGGTCATTCTCGGATACCGCTCTGTAGGTGAGTGGCCGCCCTGCAGAGAGCTGGACGCACCGCGGCTTTATGGCCAGAAGAGGCGCGCTGCCGCGGAAACGCGACCGGGGAGGAATGGTGGCATCGTAAGAAAGAGGGTGTAGAGCAAAGACTGGAAGGGTGGAGGAAGAAAGGCTGGTGGTGTGTAGAGGGCTGCAGAAAAAGGTGGTGGTGCGTGGAGGGCTGCGGGAAGTGCGAAAATAAGAGAGTTAACGTGGACTTCCCTGCAGGAACATCAGAGTAGTCTCCAGCGTTACTCCAGGGGTAGGGGTGTGGTCGGGATTTGAAGACTCCGGCACAGCCTGCGTGGGGCAGATCGACTCAGGTGCTCTAGGGCGGGGCGGACTTGATCGGGAATCCTTAGTCTTCCCAGTTGTGAGGTGGGGTGGGATGGAGAAAGGAGATGGGAGAGGCTTCCTGTCGCGGTGCTGAATGCATTCTGTAGTCAGTGTGGAAACTCAGGGTGGAAAAAGGGTGTCTGAGGGTAGGCAAAGGGAAAGCATTGCTTGGGGCACTTACAGACTAGTGTGCTAATTCGGAGTCCTCTTTGGTCCAGGGCCACAGTCTGAAAGGACTGATGTGAATGTGGGGGGATGATTTGATTACAACTACCACTGTTCCCCATGTAGGGAAGACGTCTTTAGCACATCAATTTGTGGAAGGCGAGTTCTTGGAATGCTACGATCCTACAGTGGAGAATAGTGAGTAGATTTCTCCTTACCCCTATAGTGTGAAGAAGTGGGAAAGGGAGGACTTTGGTACCCCACTCCATAGTTTGGGGTTTTCTTGGTACCAGAGGGCTGATTTATTTAGATATTAAATCTAATTTTTTCTTTAGCAGTCCTATCCTGAGTGGCTAGCGTGCATTTTGCAAGGTATTGAGTCCAGAATAGTGTAGATGTATACAGTAAGCCCCCTAACATACCTCTTTAGAGTCTTTGTGAACACCCTGGGCTATCTGTATCACCCCCAAGGTGGAGAATGTATGGGAGCACACATTGCTGGCCTTACAGAGCACCTCAATGTCAAGCTTTCTTTTCTTTTCCTCAGCTTACAGCAAGATAGTGACTCTTGGCAAAGATGAATTTCACCTACATCTGGTGGACACTGCAGGACAGGTACCAGTTGGGTAGGGAATCCAAATGCACTGATTCAGCCCTATAAGATGAAGGCTGTTAGCCTTTGTGGCTCATCTGGAAAGTATTAAGAGAAAAGCACCTTAGTTACTAACAGTGTGTATGGCTTATTGGAGCTGCCCTGTAAATACCTGTTGAGTAGAAGTGATTGGAGTAGGGAGTGACCCAGGGAGGGACTGGATGCTGTCCTACCAACCTTTGGCATCTGAGTGGTATGGATCTAGCTGTTGATGTTTCTATTTCTTATTAGGATGAGTACAGCATTCTGCCCTATTCATTCATCATTGGGGTCCATGGTTATGTGCTCGTATATTCTGTTACGTCTCTGCATAGGTAAGTAGCCAAGATTGTGAGTGGGGAACTTGGGAGGAGTTGAGAACTACCCCAGAACTAAGGTTATAGTTCCGTTTCTTCTGTTTAAAGCTTCCAGGTTATTGAAAGTCTGTACCAAAAGCTGCATGAAGGCCATGGGAAAACCCGGTAAGTGTCCCTGGGAAGACACAAATGAGTGGGAAGATGCAGAGGGGAGCATTGTCTGCGTCAGAAGCGTCGAGGACCTAGATCCTACCTGATCTGATGGAGAGTTGTTCAGCTTTAACCTGAAGGAGGTTTGGGTCCTTGGGGAGTGGTAGGAGATCCTGTAGTTAACTGCTGTTTCCTCGTAGGCTGCCAGTGGTGCTAGTGGGGAACAAGGCTGATCTCTCTCCAGCCAGGTACGTCAATCTCTCCCTCTGGGGCAAAAGGAAAGTAATTTAGACTGGGGATCAGGCTCTGCCACTGACTCAGACAAGTCATTTTACCTCTTTTTATTCTTAAGTTGGTTAAGAGAAGGTAACCCTTCTACCTCAGAAGCCACGGTTTCAAGCCTCAGTCCTAGATTCACCCATCATTTCTTTGTTTACCTGTATTTTCTCCTTCTTTACCTCTCCTCCCAAACCTTAGTGAAGTGGCATGGGTCAGAGGAAGTCGAAGTTCTAAGGATTTTGCAGAACACTTGAGGATGTTGCTATTTTCTGTCTTTATATTCCAAATTTGCTTTCAGAGAGGTACAGGCAGTAGAAGGGAAGAAGTTGGCAGAGTCCTGGGGTGCGACATTTATGGAGTCATCTGCTCGAGAGAATCAGGTGCTGGGCCTGGAGACTAGGAAGGAGTTGGGGTAGTGGTGTTTTACTCAGCCTTGCTTGATATTGGGAATGGTTGGGGAGAAGGGTGTTCAGCTCAGAGCTGGGTGGTGTTGCTACTGAACTAACTGATTGTTTCCCCTATCCCTACCCCTTATAGCTGACTCAAAGTATCTTCACTAAAGTCATCCAGGAGATTGCCCGTGTAGAGAATTCCTATGGGCAAGAGCGTTGCT
>NW_006205509.1:2812076-2816293 GCF_000334495.1 Tupaia belangeri chinensis
CGCTGCTATCTCATGTGAGCCCTCAGACATGGGGTATCTGCCTCATTTCTGCCCCTGGCATTGGCCAGGCTCCACTGCGGTTGGGCCCTCAGGACTTCACGGGTATGGTTGCCAGCTGTGTAACTGGGCACACGGCGTGGCACCCTCTTGTTTGCACACTTTCCCCAGGCTCCAGTGGCCTGGGTGTCAATGTTTACAAAGGGGCAAAGATGTCTCATAGGCTCTGGCCTCTGTTTTTGCTCAATGACTTCTGTTATAACCTGTGGGGTAGGGTATGAGTCCTAGGCGTCTTTATCCAGGACCCATCCTCCTTGTGTAGGTTTTGGATGCTGGATGGGTGAGGGGAGCTGGGGACTCCTGAAGAAGAGCTGGCTCCATAGGATGACAATGTATATATGCAAATAAACTGAAGACTCTTTTGTCGTTGACTTCTGTGTGTCTGGGGAGAGCTAACAGTCAGTATCTCCTTTCCCAAGAGGTGATAGCTATGGTCTTTGGTGAATCTTTCCTACCTTGTTCCTGTGCCTTCCTCCTCTTTTATTGAGGATCATTACTACTTGCTTTTCCTTTCTGTTCTCAATACAGGTTCTCAGTACACTGAGTCCAGTTGACTGCCACTCCCATCCAAGTTTGTAGGTGCTCAAGGGCCCCTTAACTACAGAAACACCACCCTCTAGTGGCCAGCTGCCACACGCTGACCCAGCTATCGTCCTGGGGCCTTGGCATTTGCTGGGACTCATTCCTAATGATGTAAGAATGGAGGAGTGTAGAGGCAGAGACCAAGTGTTGTGAAGATTTTGATTCCCCAAGAGACTTTAGAAGCAAAGTAATAAATAATACTCCTGGTGCATACCACCCCCTCCCTGCTCCCTATGACCCTAGTGCCATTGCATTGAAATGGATGTCTATGCCTTTGGGGAGCTATCTGCACCTTTCACACCTAAGTATTGAAGCTATTGCCCTTTCTTACTGACTTACTGCCTCAACAGGAGGAAGGATATTTTAGCTACGAAGGTTTTGTCTTAGAGGAAGTCTATTCCATGGCCTCGCCCTCCATTTTGGCCAGCCTGAGAACCTAACCTGTCGAATATACTCCAACCACTTTATTACTTGGATGATATATCTAATTTTTAAGAATTATTTTTATTTAACTTTATTTATTCATTTAAATTTGACCAGAGAGAGACAGAGTAAGAGAGAGTGGGAGGGGAGTGAGAAAACAAGCCGCCAGGTCCAGGATTTGAACTACCATCAGCCATGTGGGAGTCCTGAATCCTTAACCACCATGCTGCCTGCCAGCCCCTGGATTGTATATCTTTATTGGGTGAGCATAGACCATTCCTGCAAACTGGGGGGATCCTGAAGTATCCTGTCAGTGTACTTAGTTGGGGAGGATGGACAAAATCTAGGTATAATTTTTAGCTATGGCCTAGCTCCAGACTTAGAGTTGGGCATGATGGCTTGTCAGGATGATTTTCAAAAATCCTGGCAGCTGGGACCAGCAGTTAGCGTAATGGCTATGTTGCTGGACTCCCATGTAGCCGACTGTGGTTCGAGTCCCAGACCCGGGGACTCACGCCATGTGCGTATGCGCCCAAGATCCCGAGAGGAAAGTGGAGGAGAAAGGATTGTGTGGCCATCCCCCCAGGGGGTGATTTCTCGCTTTCTGTCTCTCCTTCTGGCGAGTGCACGTGCCCAATAGCAAAAAGTGCCCCAAAACAAAAACCCCTCAAAAAAAAAAAAAAAAAAAAATTCTGGCAGCTGTTTTTGCTTCCCTAATCCAGAATCTAAAAAGAAATAGGGCTGCTGGGAGAAACATACTCCATAGAGCAGTGTCAATGACTTAGAAGGTTTTCATGGCTGTCAACACCCTCTCTCCTTTCATTAAAATTTAGACCCTTTTGCGGGACCAGCAGTTAGATTGTGCTTAAGGGCCCTGGACTCCCACATGGCCAACCGCAGTTCAAGTCCTGGACCTGGCAGCTTCCTTTCTGGCTTTCCCTCGCTCTCTCTTGCTCTGTCCCTCTCTGATCAAATTAAAAATAAAAATAAAATAAATAAGGTTAAATAAAATAACTGTTAAAAAAATAAGTTCTTTTGCAGATCTGACCTGGGATACTCATTATGGGGGGGTGGGGATGAGGTGGGGGGTGGGAGGGTCCTATTTTCCCAGTGACATTTCCTTGAGGTCTGGAGTAGATTTACAAACATCTGAGGTCTTCTAGATGTTTATCTTTAATGGTTTTCAAGGCCTGGGACCAGTACTGAACAGGGGTTAATAGCTGGTTAATAGCTCTTCCACTTTGCTGTGTGGCCTTGGGCAATTACTTAACCTTTCTGAGCCTTAGTTTTGCCTTTATAAAAGTGTGATTAGACCTGCTTCATAGAGTTGAGGTGAAAATTAAATGAGGTGATATGTGTAATTTTTTTTTTGAGATGTTTTTGCTATAGGGCCCGTGTGCTTACCAGAAAGAGAGAGACAGAGAGACAGAAAGCAAGAAATCACCTCCCAGGGGGATGGCCACGCAGCAATCCTTTCTCTTCCATTCTCCCCTCGGGATCTTGGGCACACGCACACATGTCCGGCATAAGTTTAAGCCACTGGATCTGGGACTTGAATTGTGGTTGACTACATGGGAGTCCAGCGACATAGCCATTACGCCAACTGCTGGTCCCATTATGTGTAATGTTTAGCATAGTCCCTCATACATAAACCCTCAAAAACTGTTGGCAGTCAGTGCTATCGGAGGTCTTTCTGATGAAGATCTGCTTCTCTGCCATTTTTCAACTTCTGTCTTAGTTAATTTGCTAAAGCTGGACAAGCGTGAGGTCACTGCTGAACATTTTTTTTTTTTTCTGAAATAGAGCTGAATGATCTGTGCAGAGAACGTGATGCCAAAATATGGCTAACAGAAGACATACCTATCCCGCCTATGATATTGGCCAGTAGGGACTAAGGTTTCCTGGATCTCCCAATATGGAAGTCGCAAGTTACATATGGCTATTTAAGCTTTTTATTTTAAAAAAATATTTAATTTTATTGTCCTATATATTTTTAATACGCTGTGGGGTACTTGTGCTTACCATAGAGAGGCAGAGAGGGAATGGGGAAAGTGAGAAAGCAAGCTACCAGGTCCAGGACTCAAACCGGGGTGGACCATGTGGAAGTTAAGTGCCCCAACCACCACACCACCTGCTAGCCATGGCTACTGAAGTTTAATTTAGGGGGTCAGCAGACGGCATGGTGGTTGAGGTACTGGACTCCCACATAGCCAACCACAGTTTCAGTCCCGGACCTGGTGGCTTGCTTTCTCACTTTTGCTGTCTCTCTCTTTCTGGTCAAATTAAATAATAATGATAATAAATAAATAATTCTTTTTAAAAAAGAAGTTTGATTTTGTTGAAATAAAAAGTTCCTCAGTTGTACACCCTACATTTTGATAGGTGGGTAATGGCTACTATCTTTGTGCAGATACAGTGCTTTTCATCATTGCAGGAAGTTCTAGTGGGCCTAATTTTCCTGTATTCTCCACATTTTACTTTTAATATGGCCTTTGGTTTGAATCATGGCTCAACTTCTCAATAGATGTGGTTTTTTGCTCAATTTTACCTATTTTAACCGCAATCTCTTCATTTGCTATGAGGAGACGATTCCATGTAATTCATAATGAGAGTGAGGAATAACTAAGAATATATAAAGTATCCAGCACATGGTTAATTTGTCTCCTGTCTACTGCATGTGTATAGTTATTGCAGAAAAGGCATTCGGATCCCTTCCTCTCATCCAGACTTAGGAGGATTGCCTGCGAGGAGTGTGTTTTGGGACTTGTCCAGAATAACAGTACTCTATCCAGGTTGCAGCGAGCCTACCTCAGTTTCCTAAAAAGGGACACAGGTCCTGAGGATCCCGAAAGACTGGAGGTGGAGGTGGGGGCACCCTGAAAAGAGTGCATATATGTTTTGGTGGGGAGGTGTGTGCGGGGATAGTGAGGACATTGGCAATCCTTCCTCACAAGGGGGTATGGAAACCAGAAGGAACGACTAGGGACTTCGTCCGGTTTCCGTCGGTTCCCCGAACGTGGCAAGAACCCACCCTTTGCAGCGCCAGGCGCCGTGCCTCACTTTCTCCATTTGCGGACTCCAGTTCCCAGGATGCAGAGCAGCGGCCAATCTCCTGGCTCTTCTTCCATCTCCCTCCTCCTCCTCCTCCTCCTCCT
>NW_006205509.1:2817488-2818618 GCF_000334495.1 Tupaia belangeri chinensis
AAGAGTGCCCCTGGCCAAGGCAAGGGGGCAGTTGGAGTTTCGGGGACCAATGACTGCAAGGGAACAAAATTAGAAAGTGGCCGGAGTCCTAGTTTCACCGCCTGGGCGGTAAAGGAGGCAGTTCCAACGCCGGGGCGAAGAGAAGGGGGGCTTCATTCCCACGTGTCTGCCCAGCCACCGGCCCGGCACAGTCGGGGTTAACCCGTGGCGGAGGGATCCCGCAGCGTGTGCGTAGAACTGCAGAGTCACAGCCTTTCCTCCGAGAGGGCTGTATCCCTCCGCCGCTCCGCTCCAACACAAAATAGGGCCGCATCTTCTCCTTTCTCCCCTTCTCGAGTGGGGTTCTCCGGGCAAAAGGGCCCCCCGGATCTCGCGCCGGAGGCTTCACGAATCTCCTCGACCGCTGCCCAGATCTCGGGCCAGGAAATAGCCCCTTCGTAGGAACCACCCTACCGGCCGAACAGGAGGCGGAGGGGGGGAGGCGGAGCGGCGCCGCGCTGCACTACTTTCCTCTCCGGTTGCAAATGGCTGCCTCGTTCCCCACTTTCCGCTCAGTTTCCTGACCCCCCGGCGCCGGGAGCCGGGGTTGGGCCATGCACCTCTAGGCCCCCCGCGATCACAGCCAGCCGGGGGTCGAGGGGGTGCCACCGACCGGAGCCGGCCAGGCCGGGGGCGGGGCAGCTCCCGAGGCCAGAGGGGAAGGGAGGCGAGCGCAGGGCCTGGAGCGGCCGGAGGGGAGCGGGCAGAGGGCTCGCACCGCCCGCCCCTTCCTCTTCCTCGCCCACCTACCCTCCTCCCTTCCCCGGGGGGAGCATAAGGTGGGGGGCTCGAAGCCGCTGAGGGCGAGCACTCGGGGTCCGGCCAGGCCGGGGGCGGGGCAGCTCCCGAGGCCAGAGGGGAAGGGAGGCGAGCGCAGGGCCTGGAGCGGCCGGAGGGGAGCGGGCAGAGGGCTCGCACCGCCCGCCCCTTCCTCTTCCTCGCCCACCTACCCTCCTCCCTTCCCCGGGGGGAGCATAAGGTGGGGGGCTCGAAGCCGCTGAGGGCGAGCACTCGGGGTCGAGGAGCCCGGCACTGGGTGTGTGTCAGGGTCAGCCCCGCGGCCCCGCCGGCTCCGCGTCGCCGCCGATCGC
>NW_006205509.1:2818725-2840225 GCF_000334495.1 Tupaia belangeri chinensis
AGAGCCTCGACGTTCCGCCCGAGCCTGGCGCGGGCGGCCCGGGCGCTGGCCGGGCCCTAGGACTGAGAGGCCACCCGGCGACGCGGATGCGGAGCCTGCTCGCCCAAGATCAAAGCCACCGGTGCTCTCTTTGTGTCCGCTCGGGATTCGTCGCCCTGGGGCTGTCCATGGAAACCTAAACTGCTGGAACCCGAGGCACAGAACCCCCTCTTTGGCTTCTTGCATTTTTTTCGGGGGGAAGGGTGGCCACTCCGACCTGGATTTACCGTTCTCGGCCCCCCTAAGCCCCCCCGTGCGGGGGGCGGCTGTGATCGTTCTGTCGGTTGGAGGTCGGGGAGCGGCCCGGGCTCTGGCCATGTTCTCGGATGAGGATTTCTGGATCGCCCTGTGAAGAGGTGAGTGAAGTCCGCCCGGCCAGGGCCCAGAAAGGGTTGGACTGGGGGCGCAGCCAGATGGACTATCTTGGCCAGAGCTGGCCTTCAGGTTGGATAAGGGGGTGCCAGAGCAAGCGGAGGGTTCCTTTGGCAGGGTCTGTCAAGGGAACCTGAGCCAGTCACCAGAACAGAACTGAGGCCTGGTGTCTTGGGGTGTGCCTCTTTAAAGTCTGGGGGTTCAGGGAGCTATGGGAGTTTGGGAACCGGGCCAGATAACCTCTCTGCCTGTTTATTTTTATGTTAGGGGGAACTTGACTAAGCTAGGACCCAGGCCCTCATGCTAACACCAATCCCAGGCTGCTGCTTCTCCCTCCAGGGTTCCTTGTGGGCCTTGGGACAGAACAACTTGGGATGGGGGAGGGAGGGCGCCACTGCCAGGTTGGACTTACTGCCAGGTTAGACTTTAAGGTTGTTCCTACCCAGCCAGGCACCCAAAGCAGTCTCTGGGCAGCACAAGGAACCCTAGCTACTTCACCAGGCCTTCTTTCACTAGGCAAAGAGGAGAGTGTATGGAAACTGACTCTATGATGATGGGTGGCTGGGGCAAGGAAGAGGTGGGGCTGGGGGCAGCTCTGGCCCTGCTGTTCAACTTTAAACTACCCCTGCCTGTGACAAAGTGACCCCAGAGAGGCCCAGTGCTGTCTTAGCCTGCTTTGCCTGCCCTCCTCTCGGGATGGACATAATCTCCAGGGGATTATAGAGGAGGCCGTTGAGATTTGCTCCCTGCGAATGTGGGCTGCAAAAAATGGCTTTTGTCTCCCGTTTTCTCCCGTCCTGGTGTGGAGAGCTGGCTGCCCAGGAGTCTGTAGGCAGACTTTCAGGCCCCTTCCAGACCTCTCCAACCCTTTTCTGACCAGGGAATTAACTGGTCCTCTGATCCTGTCCCCATTCTGCAGAATAGGGTAGCCTATACCTCTATGGAGGAAACATGATTTAATCAGAGCTCTTTTCTGCTGGAAGCCCATGTTTGTAGCCTTGGTAGGAGGTGTTGGAGAGAAGGGGTGTGTATGTGCATGCATGAAGGGTGCAGCTTGCGCCTCACTCCTCATGCCTCTGGGCCTTGGACTGGGACAGCCCCTCTCACACCTGTCATGCTGCCCAGCAGGGATTTGGCTGGTGCATTTTTCTCACTCCACCCCCTTCAACATACATTTGAGTCTGGTCTTGGAAAGGGGAAAGTAAGGATTTTGCCCTTGAAAGATTTCTAGGAGGTGAGGGGTGGTAGAATGAGGTGAGCTGTCAACCGTGCTCTCTCCTTCTGTCTTCTATACAAACAAGTTCCTTAGGTGGGACCATACCCTGTGACTGCTCCCAGGATGACCTGGGAACAGTGTGAGGGTCTTCAGGGCCAGTGTTACCATTTGGATTCTTCCTAGAGGACTGACCCAAAATGGGGGTGGGAAGAGGTGTGGTTTGGTTCTCAGGCTGGGAACCAGGAAGTCCTGAGTCCTCCTAAAGAGCTGTTCACTCAAGGGCCTGCTTCAGCCTTTTACCTCTCCAAGCTTCCATTTCCCTCTTGGCTGGAAAAATGGAGTAAAAGCTATTGGTCTGGGATAGAGTCACTGAAGAGTGGGTTGAGATAAGTCCCTGCCTTCTTCCTTGCTGTTTTGGGCCTGTTAGGCCTAGGACCAAAGGGTGCCAGTGCAGTTTTACTCTCTAGGTCTGTACTTGCTCTCTGGGATCTCTAGTTCTCTAGAGGAAGCCTAGTGAGACACTGGCCCATTTTAGATCCAGGAAAGACCCTTGTGTGTGTGTGTGTGTGTGTGTGTGTGTGTGTGTGTGTGTGTGTGTTTACTGACTGAATGATAGGACGGGGAGAACTTGTGTACTTGTGTTCTTTATTTGGTTAGAAATGTTCAGAGGCCTTATAACTGGGATTCAGCATTGGGGTGCAGGTGCTCAACTGCAGGGGCAGGGAAATAGGGACTGAGGTCTCAGGTTTGTTGGAGGTGCCCCTAGGTTCTTTTTGGTATAGTTTTGAGAACATTCTGCTCTTTGCTTCTTAATCTCTCATCTTCCATGGTCTCATGAATGGGGCTCTCGCTTTTAAGTATCTCGGTACTCTGTCTTCCAAGGCTGGATGAAGATGGTTTCTGTACCTTCTTGAGCAGTGCCAACCTTACCAGCTTGAGAGGGCTGCGCTCGGGGGAGGGCAGAGGAATTTGTCCCTCTGGCCTTGTGTGAGGCAGTTCTCCTCCTACCCACTGTATTATCGCTGTTGCTTTTTATTTCTTGCTGTTTGTGACTCCTTTAGCCTCAACTTTGAGAGCAGAGCAGGTGGAGGATCTCTGGGGACACGTGCAGATAAAATGTAGTAAGAAGCAAACATTCAGAAAACTTTGAAGCTCCCTTGGACCTTCTGGGTGTGGCCAGGCCTTGAATGACTGACTAGGAAAAGGCGCCTGCCTGGTGCCCTAACCTCCAGCTCCTACTTCCCATAGGAGGCTCGTAAGGGCCCCTTGAAGTTCCAGAGCAGCTTTTCTGTGATCTGGCCAGCTGTCTCACCCTGCTTTCCTTTCAGGTGTGGTTGTGTGGCAGGTTTTGGGAAAAGAGATGATTTGAGAATGGAGATGAGTGTCAGGTGATATTGTACTTTACTTACCTAGTGGGCTTTGGAAAAGCCATCTGTATTTCTATTTCCTATGCAAAAATACTTCATGACTTTCCCAACGACCCAGTGGTAAACGTGATGGGGGAAAAGTAAAATAATTTCCTGTCCTGTGACACGTGTCAGGGGGGACATTGCCCATATCCACAAATTAAGTGTGCGAGCTTGGAGAAAGACTGATATTGAGGTTCTTAGGAAATCGAGTTACTGATTTTTGGGCACCTTTGAGGGTTCCCCCTATCTCATTTGCCCCAGTTACTCAACCCCAAGTGGCTGACTGGAGTATTTGCCTTCCAGTTTGAGAGGAGGGGGTTGTCCTCACTAAGGTTGATTGTGGTCACTCAAACTAAACAAGAGGAATGGAGAAGGCGAGAGATAATTTATCAAACTTTTATTACTTAGAGGTTTTTTTTAGGGATTCCCCCAACCACCTTCTCTAGGAACACTGTGTATCTTCTTTCTTCAGTTAGGAGAAAGGACCTACCTTCTTACCAAGATCTGCTGGCAGAGGTAGGGAGAAAGGGACAGTTGCCAGCAGCTCTTGGTTTCTTATTCCTTACCTCTGTAATTCTTATCTTTTACTCTCTTTTTTTGTGTTATGTTTAGTTCCCTCTGAAATCAAGGAAAATATGTCCAAAGGTGTGGGTCTCAACTTTTTAAGGAATAACTTTAGTGTGTTTTATTTGGCTCTGGTTCAGGCAGGCATATCTTACAAGAGGGTACAGGGGACCATTACTCCCTGCCACCCCCCACCCTCCCGCCCCTTGTGTGTGTGGAAACCCTGCTTGACGGAAGAGGAAGGAAACTACTCTGTTCTGCTATGTCCTGCCTTGTTTAGAACTCCTCCAAGAGGCAATGTGCTTCCTGAGACTACAACTCCCAGCATGCTTAGCCTCAGGCCTGGCTACACATGCTCAGTAACTTTTCAGGCCCACTTCTGTTAACTACCAGGGACTTCTGAGGAGTAAGGGCAGTTGGCGTTGCTAAGGGCAACAACCTGAGGAGTTCAAGTGGGGTGAGAACCTGAGCTCAGTTAGGGCAGGGGCAAGGGTGGACCTGGGCAGGATTTGGTTCGGCAGTGGGTGGAAATCGGGGAGTTTCTTCTGTTGTGATTGGGATTTCCTGGTTGAAGCCAGTGGAGGTGGGGGAGATCTATCCATGCCTAGGCGTTAGCTCGAGTTGTATGTTCTGTCTTTGTAAGACCCCAGATTCTGACTCTGGGAGAGGGATTTTGGCTGGGCTCAGACTTCCTGGTCCATGACGACCCCTCGGTTGGTATTGACAGTCTGCTAGGATGGTAGCTGACTTGAGACCTGTAGAAGGTCAGTGGATAAGGCCTACCAGAATCCAAAAACTCAGAGATGAGGCAAAGGGTAGTACTAGATATAAATCAGGATGTGTTTCTAGCTGGGCCCTATGGCACTGGGAACTGTTATGGAGGAGACTGGAAGTGGGAAAGTGGAGTAGGTGCCTTGAGAATCCAGATTGGGAGAAGAGGGTATGTTGTTGTCTGGGAGGAAGGTAGACAGTGGGATGAAGGCAAGGGAAATTACTTTCCTTGTTACGGGTATAAGAGTAGGTAAGTTGGTGGCTTTGTTTTGCTGTCTACATGTCATCAGCTGCTTTTGTCCTGGGATTCTGGGAAAAGTGCTTAGTGGAGAGACTTACTAGACACACAGATATCTCTCTTGGTCTCAACAGGTCTCCCCGAGAGGGCCCAGCCCAGTCGGAGAGAGGGATGGACAGCCAGAAGCCGCCTGGTGAGGATAAAGATTCAGAACCGGCAGGTGAGTCGAGCACATTCTAGGTTTGCTGTCACCTTTCTGTTTTTCATGGGCAACCTTCGATTTCTGTTCCTGGCTCAAGGACATGAGTGGAGTCTATGGAATAGACAGGTAATTGAAGGACTTTGTTCTTTGAGACAAAAGTCAAAATGCCATCACTTTGATCCACCAAGGATTTCAGATAATCTCATGGGACTGATGAGTGGCCTTACTACGAAATCAGGCTGATGTGTGCTGCCCTGTCTGTTCATTCAGCTGATGGACCTGCAGCCTCTGAGGAGTCAGGCACCACTGAGCCAGACCTTCCCAACCCACATGTGGGGGAGGTTTCTGCCTCCAGTTCTGGGAGTCCCAGGCTTCAGGAGCCTCCCCGGGACTGCAGGTAACTTGTTTGGGGAAAACGAGGGTATAAGGGCACATGAGGATTTGAGAGTCTGGGGCTTTCAAGGAAGAGGCTTCAGGAAAACGAGTGTTCGGGGAGCCCGGGTGTGCCAAATCATGGGGTTGGCGGGGACCTGGCATGGTGCTGATGCTTGTGTGTCCACAGTGGGGGTCCAGTGCGGCGTTGTGCTCTCTGTAACTGCGGGGAGCCCAGTCTGCATGGGCAGCGGGAGCTACGGCGCTTTGAGTTGCCATTTGACTGGCCCCGGTGTCCAGTGGTGTCCCCTGGGGGGAGCCCAGGGCCCAATGAGGCAGTGCTGCCCAGTGAGGACCTATCACAGATTGGTTTCCCTGAGGGCCTTACACCTGCCCACCTAGGACAACCTGGAGGTAAGTGAAGGGAAGTGAGGCAGGAAACGGGTTAGGGGCTGGCTAGTCCTGGGCCAGAGATTACCATTTTGTTAACCCTTTCTTTTCTGTTTGCCTCTTCCCGCCTGTAAAGGGTCCTGCTGGGCTCACCATTGGTGTGCTGCATGGTCCGCAGGCGTATGGGGGCAGGAGGGCCCAGAACTATGTGGTGTGGACAAGGCCATCTTCTCAGGGATCTCACAGGTGGGGCTGGGGCCAGGGGATTGCATAGGTGAAGGGTAGGGCTGGTGGCTCGTGAGTCGGGGTAGAATGAGAAGGACAGTGGGCCTCTGGGGACAGAGCTAGTGCCTGACTATTTGTCTGGTGAGAGCTGGCTAACACTGAGGCTCTGTCTCCACTCTGGCAGCGCTGCTCCCACTGCACCAGGCTCGGTGCCTCCATCCCTTGCCGCTCGCCCGGATGTCCACGTCTTTACCATTTCCCCTGTGCGACTGCCAGCGGTTCCTTCTTATCCATGAAAACGCTGCAGCTGCTATGCCCGGAGCACAGTGAGGGGGCTGCACATCTGGGTGAGAAATCCTGCCCTTAGGACATAGGACAAGTGAGGGGCCAAGTATGCACTGGGTTTCTGTGCTCCATGGAGCACTCATCGAAGTCTATCATGCTGTCAACCTGCCCCACTGCAGTCGGTGAACTCTGTGAGCACAGGGGCTTTGCCTGTCTCATTTATATGGTGTCTTCAGTACCTCGAATAGTACCTGGCAGGTGCTGGGCAGGCATTCAGTAACTATTTGTTCTTCATTTTCTGTCTGTGGAACTGTGCTGAGCCTTATGAGAATCCATAGCTGATCTGTGCTGTCTGTGCTTTCCACTGCAGAGGAGGCTCGCTGTGCAGTGTGCGAGGGGCCAGGGGAATTGTGTGACCTGTTCTTTTGTACCAGCTGTGGGCATCACTACCACGGGGCCTGCCTGGACACTGCTCTGACTGCCCGCAAACGTGCTGGCTGGCAGTGCCCTGAGTGTAAAGTGTGCCAAGCTTGCAGGTAAGAAAGAATAGGAGGCAAGAGGGAAGCTTTAGGTGAGGCACAGGGCAGGGTTGAAAATGGGGCAAGGAGGACCCTGTAATGTGTCCTGTGCCTCTGTAGGAAACCTGGGAATGACTCTAAGATGTTGGTCTGTGAGATGTGTGACAAAGGGTACCATACCTTTTGCCTGAAACCACCCATGGAGGAGCTGCCTGCTCACTCTTGGAAGTGTAAGGTGGGTTTCCCCCATGTCTCCCCACTTTCCCCAATTGTGCCTCCTACAACCTCCCCTATCTTCCTGGCATGACAAGTCCTTTATATCTTTCCTGTCTCTGCTGTCTATCTGACTGGTGTCTGTTTTGCCTGTTCCCTTCCCCTAGGCATGCCGGGTATGCCGGGCCTGTGGGGTAGGCTCAGCAGAACTGGATCCCAATTCTGAGTGGTTTGAGAACTACTCACTTTGTCACCGCTGTCACCAAGCCCAGGGAGGTCAGCCTATGAGTTCTGTTGCTGAGCAGCACCCCTCTGTCTGTAGCAGGTAAGTGGCATGGGCTGGATGAGATTGGGCTGGAGGTCGGCAGGACTGAGTGGCAGGGGCTATGCTAAATCGAGTAGGCTTTTAGAGGAGAGCCTAAGGTGGGCAGTACGATCCACAGTATTCATGCCTGGCCCCAGTGTGTTCTCTAGCTGTTAGCTGGCGAGAGCCACAGTGCCTGCTTCCCTGTACCCTCTGCAGATTTTCACCCCCAGAGCCTGGCGGTACACCCACTGATGAGCCCGATGCTCTGTACGTTGCATGCCAAGGGCAGCCAAAGGGTGGGCGCGTGACCTCTATGCAACCCAAGGAACCGGGGCCCCTGCAATGTGAAGCCAAACCACTAGGTGAGTAGGGTTTGAGGGCCTCTGAAATTAATCCCCTTTTATCCTGTGACGAGAGACAGTTTCTGCTCTGCCCAGCCCCTCTACTCTTCTGTGGAGTCAGTGTGAGCTAGGTAGGATTAGAGTGTGTTGTATCTACAGGGAGAGCAGTGGCCCAACTTGAACCCCAATTGCTGGCCCCCCTAAACGAGGAGATGCCACTGCCGCCCCCACCTGAGGAGTCGCCTCTGTCCCCACCACCTGAAGAATCACCCACATCCCCACCGCCGGAGGCATCACGCTTGTCCCCACCACCTGAGGAATCACCTGCATCTCCGCCACCTGAGGCATCGCATCTGTCCCCGCTGCCTGAGGAGTCGCCTCTTTCTCCTCCACCTGAGGAGTCTCCTCTGTCTCCCCCACTTGAATCATCGCCTTTTTCTCCACTAGAGGAGTCGCCCCCATCTCCCGCACTTGAGATTCCTTTGTCCCCCCCACCTGAAGCATCACCCCTGTCCCCACCATTTGAAGAGTCTCCCTTGTCCCCTCCACCTGAGGAATTGCCTACTTCCCCACCGCCTGAAGCATCTCGCCTGTCTCCACCACCTGAGGAGTCACCCATGTCTCCGCCACCTGAGGAGTCACCCATGTCTCCGCCACCTGAGGCATCTCGTCTTTTCCCACCATTTGAAGAGTCTCCCCTGTCCCCTCCGCCTGAGGAGTCTCCCCTCTCCCCACCACCAGAGGCATCGCGCCTGTCCCCACCTCCTGAAGACTCACCCATGTCCCCACCACCTGAAGACTCACCTATGTCCCCCCCACCGGAGGTATCATGCCTGTGCCCTCTGCCTGAGGTGTCACACTTATCCTCCCTGCCTGAGGTGTCACGTTTGTCCCCACCCCCTGAGGAATCTCCCCTGTCCCCACCACCTGAGGAGTCTCCCACCTCCCCTCCACCTGAGGCTTCACGCTTATCGCCCCCACCTGAAGACTCGCCCACATCCCCACCACCTGAAGACTCTCTCACTTCCCCACCACCGGAGGACTCGCTTGTGTCTCTGCCGCTGGAGGAGGAGTCACCTCTGTCACCACTGCCTGAGGAGCTACATCTCTGCCCCTGCCCCGAGGAGCCGCACCTGTCACCCCAGCCTGAGGAGCCACATCTGTCCCCTGTGCTTGAGGAGCCATGTCTGTCCTCAGGGCCTGAGAAGCTGCACCTGTCCCCTCAGTACGAGGAGCCATGCTTGTTGCCCCAACCTGAGGAACTGCACCTGTCCCCCCATCGTGAGGGACCGCACCTGTCTCCCCAGCCTGAGGGACTGCACCTGTCCCCCAGGTGTGAGGGACTGCATCTGTCCCCCCGGCCTGAGGGACTGCACCTGTCTCCGCGGCGCGAGGGACCGCACCTGTCCCCCCAGCCTGAGGGACAGCATCTGGCCCCCCGGTGTGAGGGACCTCATCTGTCCCCCCGGCCTGAGGAACCGCACCTGTCTCCGTGGCCTGAGGACCCGCACGTGTCCCCCCGGCCTGAGGAACCACGCCTGTCCCCCCGGCCTGAGGAACTATGCCTGTCCCCCCGGCCTGAGGAACTGCACCTGTCCCCTCGGCCTCAGGAGCCACATCTGTCCCCCGTGGCTGAGGAACCACACCTATCTCCTGGACCTAAGGAGCCTTGCCTATCCCCTCAGCCTGAAGAGCCCCCTGAAGAGTCAGGCCAATGCCCTGCACCTAAGGAGCTGCCCTTGCTCCCTCCACCCGGGGAGCCACCCTCATCCCCCTTGCTTGGAGAGCCGGCCCTGTCTGAGCCTGGGGAACCACCTCTGTCCCCTCTGCCTGAGGAGCTGCCCCTGTCCCCATCTGGGGAGCCATTCTTGTCACCTCAGCCGATGCCACCAGGTAAGGGATATTATTACCACCTTTCTATAGATCAGTCTTAGCTCGTTACGGCACATCTAATCTAAGAGCCTCTCTTTCTCTCTCCAGATCCTCTTCCTCCTCCGCTCTCACCCATCATCACAGCTGTGGCTCCGCCTGCCCTGTCTCCTTTGGGGGAGTTAGAGTACCCCTTTGGTGCCAAAGGGGACAGTGACCCCGAGTCACCATTGCCTGCCCCTATTCTCGAGACACCCATCAGTCCTCCACCAGAAGCTAATTGCACTGACCCTGAGCCTGTACCCCCTATGATCCTTCCCCCATCTCCAGGCTCCCCAATGGGACCGACTTCTCCCATTCTGATGGAGCCCCTTCCCCCTCAGTGTTCTCCACTCCTTCAGCATACCCTACCTCCCCAAAACTCCCCTCCTTCCCAGTGCTCCCCTCCTGCTCTGCCACTGTCCATGCCCTCCCCGTTGAGTCCCATAGGGAAGGCATTGGAAGTCCCAGATGAGGCTGAGCCACATGAGATGGAGACTGAGAAAGTTCCAGAACCTGAGTGCCCAGCCTTAGAACCCAGTGCCACCAGTCCTCTCCCTTCCCTCATGGGTGACCTTTCCTGTCCTGCCCCAGTCCTGGATGACTTCTCTGGCTTGGGGGAAGACACAGCCCCTCTGGATGGGACTGATGCACCTGGTTCACAGCCAGAATCTGGACAGACCCCTGGCAGTCTGGCTAGTGAACTTAAAGGTTCCCCTGTGCTCCTGGACCCCGAGGAGCTGGCCCCTGTGACCCCTATGGAGGTCTATGGTCCAGAGTGCAAGCAGGCAGGGCAGGGCTCACCCTGTGAAGAACAGGAGGAGCCACGTCCACCAGTGGCCCCCACGCCACCTACTCTGATCAAATCCGACATCGTTAATGAGATCTCTAATCTGAGCCAGGGTGATGCCAGTGCCAGTTTTCCTGGCTCAGAGCCCTTGCTGGGCTCTCCTGACCCTGAGGGGGGCGGCTCCCTGTCCATGGAGCTGGGGATATCTACAGACGTCAGCCCCGCCCGAGATGAGGGCTCACTGCGGCTTTGTACCGATTCGCTGCCGGAGACAGATGACTCGCTGTTGTGTGACACTGGGACAGCTATCAGTGGAGGCAAAGCCGAGGGGGACAAGGGGAGGCGGCGCAGCTCCCCAGCTCGTTCACGAATCAAACAGGTGAGGAGCGACCCAGTCACTAGCTGTGTCAGAGTCTTGCCACTGTCAGAGGCAAAGTTCTGTTTCACTGGTAGCATCCCACCTGGCTTACTGAGTGCTCAACTCTCAGAAATCCTTTGGTCCCACTTATTTTATGAAGGAGAATACTGATTCATAGAGGGGGGCAAATTACTTGTTCATATTTGTGTTTACTCTGTAGTAGAATTGGGACCAGAAACATGGGTCATTTCGTCCTTGTACTATGTTGACCACTCTTTCTTTGGAGTGGAGAATGGGTTTGGGTCAGAGCTACCTACTTTGTTGATATCTTGGAGTTCGGTTTTCTTTTCTGCCCTGAGTGGGACTCTTGAGCTTCTTTACCTGTCCTACTCTGTCAGTTCCTTCCAAGCCTGTGGCCTCGACATGCAAACCCTCAACCCGCTTCTGTAATTGTCCCCTTCCCTCACATAGGGTCGCAGCAGTAGTTTCCCAGGAAGACGCCGGCCTCGTGGGGGAGCACATGGAGGACGTGGGAGAGGACGGGCCCGCCTAAAATCAACTACTTCTTCCATTGAAACTCTGGTAGTAAGGAGAAGCCTCCCATTTCCCATGCATGCTTCAGATGGTCCCTTCAAAATTAAAGTTTGCCAGTGCCCCACATGCTCACCTGCATACTTGCCTGCTAGCCTGGGGACTGTCTGGCTATGTCTGAATTCCTGACCACATGGCCCCTGGCATCTCTGAAATCTTTGCCAACGGGCTGATGTCCTGTTTAGGAGGTGGAGTGTTAGACTTGGCTCTGGCCTTCATCTTAACCAGAGGTCTACACCTTGTTCTCCCAAATTAAAGAGGAAAGCAGCTTAGCCGGGACAGATTTTATTTGCCTCACTTTCCATAACTCTTTGCCTGTAAGGTTGCTGATATCGATAGTTCTCCTAGCAAGGAGGAGGAAGAAGATGATGATGACACCATGCAAAATACCGTCGTTCTCTTCTCCAACACAGACAAGTTTGTCCTAATGCAGGTACCATACTTGACTACTGTAGTCCACTCTCAGCAGTGAGACCTGGCTTGTGTGTGTATGTTTTCTGGGAGAATAGATGGGGAAAACCAGGAGCTACTTTGTTGGATACCCAGTTAATGAGAAAAGAGGCAGTTAGAATCATGCCATTCGTGTGTTTGTTCATCCATCAAATTTCTCTTGAGTGTCTTTTCCAAGTTCTGTAGTGAGCTAAGAGCTAGAGATAAAGTGGTGAGAAATGCAAAACTGGTCTTTGTCCTGTTGAATAGTCTAGGGAGCTCATAGATGTTGTCACTTTAGTAACCTTGATGCTAATAGAATTTTGTGGCATTCGTGACTCTCACCTGACCCATTTTTACCCCTGTTATCTTCCTTTAGTTTCTCCTTACCTTTAGCCATGTCAGGCTCTATCAACTGAAAGGTCCTGATTAGGTGAGCAGGGTGTCCTAAGGAGACCTATTCCTCGGAGTTGAATCGGAGGAGCAGGCTGCCATGGTGGCTTACTGTGTGGGATGGCCTTCTCATTGCCTGACTCCCTGGTCTCAGATTAGTGTGGTAGCCAGTTGGCTAGGTCTCAGTGGGTTGAGGAGCCTAGTTGGACATTCAGGTTTTTGTGTTTCCCCAGGACATGTGTGTGGTGTGTGGCAGCTTCGGCAGGGGGGCAGAGGGCCACCTGCTCGCCTGTTCGCAGTGTTCTCAGTGCTATCACCCTTACTGTGTCAACAGCAAGGTGAGTTCAGGGCTCAAGAGGTATGGGCTGGGAAGTAGGGCCAGTTATTTCTTACCACGGTCTCCTGCCCTGGCCACACTTTTCCTTTTTTATTTATTTATTTAGTTTTTGAGGTTTTTGCTATAGTGCACGTGCGCTCGTCAGAAAGAGAGAGAGAGACAGAGAGACTAAAAGTGAGAAATCACCCTCCAGGGGGATGACCCCGCTGTAATCCCTTCTCCATTCTCCTCTTGGGATCTTGGGCACACATGCACATGTGCCTGGCGTGAGTTTAAGCCACTGGATCCGGGACTCGAACCATGGTCGACTACATGGGAGTTCAGTGACATAGCCATTATGCTAACTGCTGGTCTCCTACCACACTTTTCCTTAAATCAGCTGTTGGTCTTGGATGCCATTCATCAGTCACTAGCAGTTTTCTGGTCATCTTGGGAAAAGTGCCTTGGAAATCACAGCAGAGTTTCTAGTTCCTTCGTGGTAGACCATGATTTGATAGTATAATTCAATCTGTCATGTAAAATATAAAAACTTCATTAATAGAAAATATGTAGTCTGTAGATAATACATAAGATCGAAATCATAAGTATGTGGCATCTTCAAAAATTTCATGGAAAATACATACTATGAAAAAGCCGTGCCTGTATTTCAATTTTGGGGGGTGGGATGGGAGTGGGGCAAGCATTGGCACACTCTCAGTGTGAGTCTGGTATGTTTTTTAAAGGTGTCGGGCCTGAGCCTCGAACCATGCACTCACCCATGTGACATCCAGCATCCACCAAGTCACCTGCTTGCCTGTCAATTTTTTTTTTTTTGCATTGAAATAAGCTGTGCTTTTTTCCCTCTTTTTATTCACAATAAGGTGCATGGATGTGCGTGTCAGTGGTGAAAGGGAGAGACAGAGAGGATCCCTCTACAGAATCTGGTCATGTCACAATCCTCCTCCTCCAGCCCTCCATCCTGTTGGTTTACAGGCACTGGAGTGTATGCCCGGCATGTTGCAGACTAATTGGGGATTAGAACCATGGTCACCGTGTGGGATCCTGCTTTTCTTTTTTAGAAGTTTTTCTTTATATTTATTTATAACAGAGAACATGTCCACATGCATGAGAGAGAGAGAGAAGGTACCCCCGCCCCTCAGCAGAGCCCAGTCATGCTTCTCTCTCTCTCTTTTTTTTTTTTGGAGAGGTTTTTGCCATAGGGCGCGTGCGCTCGCCAGAAAGACAGAGACAGAAAGCAAGAAATCAGCCTGCAAGGCGGATGGCCATGCTGCAATCCATTCTCCTCTATTCTCCTTTTGGGATCTTGGGCACGCATGCACACGTGCCTAGCATGAGTTTAAGTCTACTACATGGGAGTCCAGCGACATAGCCATTACGCTGGTCCCAACCCAGTCATGCTTCTTTTGAACAGCATTTTATCATGGAGCCAAACCTTAAGTCTTTTTTTGAGAGAGATTTTTTTTTTTTAAAGAATTATTTATTCCATTTTATTTTTTTCATTCATTTATTTTAATTTGACCAGAGAGAAACACAGAGAGAGAGGGAAAATAAGAAAGCACGCCAACAGGTCTGGGACTTGAACCATGATCGGCCATGTGGGAGTGTCCAGGGCCTTAACCACCATGCCACCTGCTGGTCCCCTTGAGAGAGATTTTTGCTATAAGGTGTGTGTGCTGACTGGAGAGACAGAGACAGAAAACAAGAAATCACCCTCAAGGGGGATGGCCACACCACAATCCCTTCTCCTCCATTCTTCTCTCGGGATTTTGGGCATACACACACATGCCCAGCATGAGTTTCACACTGTAGGGTGCGGGGACTTAAATCTCAGTTGGCCATGTAGGGGTCTAGAGCCTTAACCACTATGCCAGCTGCTGGCCTCACCCTTAACTCTTACTTTAATTCCATTTTCCATAAACCTTTTTTTTTTTTTTTTTTTTGAGAGATTTTTGCTATAGGGTGCATGTACTCACTGGAGAGAAAGAGAGAAAGTGAGAAGTCACTCCCTAGGCGGATGACTATGCTGCAGTCCCTTCTCCTCCAGTCTCCCCTTGGGACTTTAGGCATGTATGCACATGTGCTCAGTGTGAGTCTCCAGTCACCAGGTCCAGGACTCAACCATGGTCAACCATATGGGGGTCCAGTGAACTTCTCGAAGTTCTCTTGTCCACATAGAAAGCAGTATTTTTGACCTAAATGTGACTCGGGTTATGTGGGGTTTTCATTAATACTAATTAATGATGCCTGGCCTGTGACCTGTAGGTTAAGGCACTTGGACCCCACATGGCTGACCACACAGTTTGAGTCCTGGCCCTGGTAGCTTGAGAAATACTCGGGGCACATGTACGTGTACGCTCAAATTCTTAAGAGGAGAGAAAGAAGCAGAAGGATTTGTAACATGACCATGCCTTATGGGAGGTACTTTTTCACTTTACCTTTTTTTCTCTCCAGAGAGCACTTGTGACCCCTGGCAGATTAAAAAAAGTCAACTTATGACTTGTCCACTGCTAACATTTACTAACTTGCAGTAGTAGTAGGTTCTAGAAAGTCAAGGAAAATTGAAACATAACCTGATCTATTCATAATCTTTTCAGGGACTTGGCTAGTAAGATATTCTACTTTTGATGAAGTAGTGGCTAGGACCAGCAGGTGGCATAGTGGTTAAGGCACTGGACTCCCATATGACTGAATGCAGTTTGAGTCCTGGACCCTGGCAGTTTGAAACTCATGCCAGGCACACATGCATGTGTGCCCAAAATCCCAAGAGGGAAAGGTTGTGATGTGGTCATTCCCCTTAGGGGGAGATTTCTCACTTTGTCTCTCACTATCTCTTTCTCTCTCTTTACCCTCTGATGGGTGCACACACCATATGGCAAAAAACCTAAAATTAAAAAAAAAAAAAGAAGAAAAAAAAAAACAATGTACTAGCTGGTGGGGCTGTTCTCTGATCAGTGAAGAGAGTTTCCCTTGGAAACTAAGTTTAGAGCCCCTGTTTGAGGGCAGGGTAGTCTCCATATGCCTCCTTTTGCTCAGATCAGGTTTAACCTGTGCACTGGGCTTCCTCCACCCCACCTATATAAGTCACACCTTCCCTGCCTCATCGACCCCTGAAGAATCCCCATCTCTGCCCCAGATCACCAAGGTGATGCTGCTCAAGGGCTGGCGTTGTGTGGAGTGTATTGTGTGTGAGGTGTGTGGCCAGGCCTCCGACCCCTCCCGCCTGCTGCTCTGTGATGACTGTGACATCAGCTACCACACATACTGCCTGGATCCCCCGCTGCTCACCGTGCCCAAGGGCGGCTGGAAGTGCAAGTGGTAAGGAGACCCAGGAGATTCAGAGTGCTGGGCTGGGTCCTGAAAGGATAGGGCAGGTAGGCCTGAGATTAGTTATACTGGGTGTGATATTGAATATGTAGCAGAGGCTGGGTTTAGTACAGGCTGGTTGCTTGGTTTTCAAAGTGGATGCCTCTGGGTGCCTTGTGTGGGTTGGGTGCTAAGGGTCTCTTTCTGCCCCTACCAGGTGTGTGTCTTGTATGCAGTGTGGGGCCGCCTCCCCTGGCTTCCACTGTGAGTGGCAGAATAGTTACACACACTGTGGGCCCTGCGCCAGCCTGGTGACCTGCCCTATCTGTCATGCCCCGTACGTGGAAGAGGACCTGCTGATCCAGTGCCGCCACTGTGAACGGTGACTGTTTATCTCCCCTGTGTCGGCCCTCACTTGCCTGAGTTGCCTGGGCTCATGTCATCCTACCTCTGTCTCCCAGGTGGATGCATGCTGGCTGTGAGAGCCTCTTCACAGAGGATGATGTGGAGCAAGCTGCTGATGAGGGCTTTGACTGTGTCTCCTGCCAGCCTTACGTGGTAAAGCCTGTGGGTGAGTACCAGGCACTGGGAGGCAAGGAGGTGTCAGGGCAGGGCTACCACACTTTGGTTCAGGGCTGCAAACTGCCTCGGTTTGTCCCTCTTTTTGCAGCACCTATTGCGCCTCCAGAGTTGGTGCCTATGAAAGTGAAAGAGCCAGGTGAGTCACAGAAATTTTGAACACCAAAGCCAGACTGTCTAGTGGAGCTCTAACCACTCAACTTTTATCTCCCCATTCTATTTTTAAGAAATTATTATTATTTAACTTTATTTATTTTGCTTATTTATTTTAATTTGACCAGATAGGGATAGAGAGAGAGAGAGAGAAAACAAGATGCCAGGCCTGGGAGTAGAACTGCAGTCGAACATGTGGGAGTCCAGCGCCCTTAACCACCATGCCTATTGGCTCCTATCTCCCCATTAAAAAAAAAAAGTTATTTAATTTTATTTATTATAATTAT
This sequence comes from Tupaia belangeri chinensis, assembly GCF_000334495.1. Classification (NCBI taxonomy): domain Eukaryota; kingdom Metazoa; phylum Chordata; class Mammalia; order Scandentia; family Tupaiidae; genus Tupaia; species Tupaia belangeri. The sequence continues at coordinate 2,835,316 of NW_006205509.1, forward strand.
TTTTAAATTTGACCGAGAGAGGGAGAGAAAGAGAAAGAAAGAAAGAAAGCCGTCCGTCTGGGACTCAAACTGCTGTTGGCTATGTGGGAGTCTAGCACTTAATTACCATTTCAACCCACTTCCCCATTTGAAAAAAAAAAATTGCTAGAGGGCATGTGTATTTACCAGAAATATATAGAGAGTGTGTCCTTTTGGGATTTTGGACACACGTGAATGGTATATTTCTGAAACCACTGGCTCCTGGACTTGAACTGCACAGCTGACCATGTCCACCTTAACTACCATGCTACCGGCTAGCCCATCATCTCCCCACTGCCTTTTTCTTTCTTTCTTTCTTTCTTTCTTTCTTTCTTTCTTTCTTTCTTTCTTTCTTTCTTTCTTTCTTTCTTTCTTTCTTTCCTTCCTTTTTTTTTTTTTTTTTATGTTTTTGCCATAGGGTGCATGTGCTCGCCATAGAGAGAGAGGGAAAGTGAGAAATCACTTCCTGTGGGAGATGGCTACACTACAGTCCCTTCTCTTCCATTCTCCTCTTGGAATTTTGGGCATGCATGCACAAGTGCCCAGTGTGATTTTCAAGCCACCAGGTCCAGGACTCAAACTGTGGTCAGCCATGTGAGAATCCTGTGCCTTAACCACTATGCCACCTGTTGCCCCTCATCTCCCTATTTTAACATGAGGAAACTAAAATGCAGGGTATTTTAAGATACTTAGTAGGTTAGTGGCAGAGTCAGGACTAGAACCAGGGCCTCCATTTCCCCAGAAGTGTTCCTTCACTAGGCAACATGGCCTCATTACTGCCAGAATTTCCTCTCTTGAAAGCACAACTTTTTTTCCTCAGTGAGAGGGGCTGGGACCATCTCCTCCATCTTGATGTGAGCACTGCTGGCATCTGAGGTACCATTTGCTGGCATTTGGCAAGTAGGAGCCTCTCTTTTCCAAGACAACTGGAGGATATTTTTAGTGAACATAGGGGTTGCCCCTTCAATCACTTTCGGTCACTGGAGAATCTAGGCCTCAACTGATGACCCTGGGTTGCCTGTTCTCCCCAGCCCACAGACCCTGGCTGGACTTCCTGTCTGCTTTTGTCTCAGCTGGGGACATAGATTGAAACTTGGAATTCCAGTGTCCCTAAGGCTTCCATCCAGGGATCACATGCTCTCCCCCTCACAGAGCCTCAGTACTTTCGCTTCGAGGGTGTGTGGTTGACAGAAACTGGCATGGCCGTGCTGCGTAACCTGACCATGTCACCACTGCACAAGCGGCGACAGCGGCGAGGACGGCTTGGCCTCCCAGGCGAGGCAGGGCTGGAGGGTTCCGAGCCCTCAGATGCCCTTGGCCCTGATGATAAGAAGGATGGGGACCTGGACACCGAAGAACTGCTTAAGGGTGAAGGTTGGACTGGGGACTCTTAGGGAGTGGCACAGTAGTGGGAGTGAGCCTGTGGGATTCGGGATGTTGGGTGGGGCCGCACTGCCACTCCCATTCACCCTCAAGTACTGTTTGTTGTTCAGGGGGCTCTGTGGCAATGTCCTCAACTCTCTGTGACAGGATGACAAAGTTAAAAGGGCCCATGCCTCTCTGATCTACCTTTACCTCTTCTGTCATATGTAGGTGGGGTAGAGCACATGGAGTGTGAAATTAAACTGGAGGGTCCCGTCAGCCCTGATGTGGAGCCTGGTAAAGAGGAGACTGAGGAAAGCAAGAAACGCAAGCGTAAACCCTACCGGCCTGGTGAGGACCTGGGATGAGGAGGCGAGGTGGTGTGGGGTGGCACAATAGGTCCCCCAGCAGCTTCTCATCCTCAGCTCTGCCTCCCTGTAGGCATTGGTGGTTTCATGGTGCGACAGCGGAAGTCCCACACACGCCTGAAGAGGGGGCCTGCTGCTGTCCAGGCGGAAGTGTTGAGTGGGGATGGGCAGCCCGACGAGGGTGAGACGGGTGAGGGCACCAGTGGGGGCCTGGGACAAGACGGGGATTAACAGCACCCACAGGACAGTGCCAGGCCCGAGGGGGACTTACTGAAAAGGCCAGGAGGGTGGTTGGCTAGTTGGTGTTGGGGGAGAAAATAGGCAGAAAGTTGTCCTCAGCCCAGTTGGGAACAGTGACCAGGATCCACAGTCTGACATATTCTGTCTCCACAGTGATGCCGACTGATCTGCCTGCAGAGGGCTCCGTGGAGCCGAGCGTGGTTGATGGGGATGAGAAGAAGAAGCAGCAGCGGAGGGGGCGCAAGAAGAATAAACTGGAGGACATGTTCCCTGCCTATCTGCAGGTGGGTTTCGGGCTTTGGGGGCAGGGAAGGTGTCTGTGCCCCTCAGGGCATAAAAAAGCCTGTTTCTCCCTGACTCTCCCGCAGGAAGCTTTCTTTGGAAAGGAGTTGCTGGACTTGAGCCGTAAGGCCCTGTTTGCAGTTGGAGTAGGTCGGCCAAGCTTTGGACTAGGCACCTCCAAACCCAAGGGGGATGGAGGCTCAGATAGGAAGGAGCCCCCCACATCACAGAAAGGTTAGTTATGTGGGAGTGAGGTGGTGTGAAGAGAGCCAGCTTCTCTTGCTTCAGTGCTGAGGAGGGCATCTAGTGGGGGAGTGGCCTGGTGTCTGAGAGTGAAGGGCCCTGGCTTATAGAGTGGAGGTCCCGTTCTGGGCATCAGATGTAGGGTATCTGATTGGAGTGGGACTGTTCCTCGTAGGAGATGATGGTCCAGATGTTGCAGATGAAGAGTCCCGTGGCCCTGAGGGCAAGGCTGACACACCAGGTGAGGGCTGCTGGGGGCGGTACAGCGTCCTATCTGGGTTTTGCCTCTAACAGTCTCAGCCTCTAAGCACAGTCAGAGCTGGAAGCTGGAAGCTAGTCTATACCCCTCTGTGGTTCAGGGTGGCCAGTGTGGTACTTGCATCCTGGTCTTAGCTAATGGCTTTCTCCCGGCAATTGCAGGACCTGAGGACGGGGGCATAAAGGCATCCCCAGTACCCAGTGACCCTGAGAAGCCAGGCACCCCAGGTGAAGGGATGCTTAGCTCTGACTTAGACAGGATTCCCACAGAAGGTGAGGCTGTGACCCACACCTCTTCATGTATAAGGGTCCTTTGTGGGAGAAGGACGTCCTGCCTCTGGGCCTGTGACCTCTTCAGCTTTTCTGGGGGAAGTCCTGGGCACCCGCCATGGCTGTGACCATTTGTTAGATATGTGGTGTCACCAGAATGTCCAGTCTTCCTCAACAGTGTCCTTCATCTTTTACCCACAGAACTGCCCAAGATGGAATCCAAGGACCTGCAGCAGCTCTTCAAGGATGTTCTGGGTTCTGAACGAGAGCAGCACCTGGGCTGCGGAACCCCCAGCCTAGAAGGCAGCCGCACACCACTGCAGAGGCCCTTTCTCCAAGGTGCAGAAGGGAGTGGTTTGAAGACTGCCATAGCCAAGCTTGCCCCTAGGACGAGCCAGTTGTCCCCTTTTCTCTGATCCTGTCTCTCTCATAGGTGGACTCCCTTTGAGCAATCTCCCTTCCAGCAGCCCAATGGACTACCCGAGCCTCTGCCAGTCCCCATTCCTGGATTCTAGGTTGGTATCTCTGCTTAACTCCATGGGTAGTCCTGTTGCCCTTACCCCACTCCCAGTCAGTGCCTTGCCTCCCTGGAGTCTTGGGCTGCTATTGCAGCCTGCTCCTTCCACTCCCTTGTTAGGCCCTCTTCTTTTGGGGTAGGGCAGTGGCTTGGGCTTCTGGGCAGTTTGGGGTGGGGCTTGGCATCCCTTCCCCCTGTGACTCTTTGCCCCTGCGCCCCAGGGAGCGCGGGGGCTTCTTTAGCCCGGAACCCGGTGAGCCAGACAGCCCCTGGACAGGCTCAGGGGGCACCACGCCCTCCACCCCCACCACCCCTACCACAGAGGGTGAGGGCGATGGACTCTCCTATAACCAGCGGAGCCTTCAGCGCTGGGAGAAGGACGAGGAGTTGGGCCAGCTGTCCACCATCTCACCTGTGCTCTATGCCAACATTAACTTTCCCAATCTCAAGCAAGATTACCCAGGTACCTGCGGGATGAGGGTGAGGGGGATAGTCTGGCACCAGGTCAGGTGGAGGGCTCCCCTGCCATGTCTCCACTGACTCAATTCTCTGCCCTCCAGACTGGTCCAGTCGTTGCAAACAAATCATGAAACTCTGGAGAAAGGTGCCGGCCGCCGACAAAGCCCCTTACCTGGTGAGACAGAGAAGCATGGTTCAGTGTGGGAACTGAGGGGGAGGGAGATGTCTTGGGGAAATTCACCTCAGATCTTTCTGCCCCCTACCTCTGAAGCAGGAGGGCCAGGGAGTGTGAGCGACCTTGTGAGGGGTAGGAGCTGGGTCTGGGAACGAGAGCTAGGCCCTGAGCCTCTGTCCTGTGTTCCTCAGCAAAAGGCCAAAGATAACCGGGCGGCTCACCGCATTAACAAGGTGCAGAAGGTGAGTGGGGCTGGGCCGGGCTGGGCGGAGCTGTCCAAGGTCTGCAGTGGGTAGCCTCTTGAGGGTGGGGCTGTGAGGCCTACCTGCAGCCCCCTGACTGTGCTGTGCCTGGTCTCCCCCTGTAGCAGGCTGAGAGCCAGATCAACAAGCAGACCAAGGTGGGCGACATAGCCCGCAAGACTGACCGACCAGCCCTGCATCTCCGCATTCCCCCCCAGCCAGGGGCACTGGGCAGTCCGCCCCCTGCTGCTGCCCCCACCATTTTCATTACCCCACACTTTCCATGGCCGCCCCCCCTCCCCCCGCCGGCTTGTCTACCTCTGCGGACGGGTTCTTGAAGCCGCCGGTGGGCACAGTGCCCGGCCCCGACTGGTGAGCTCTTCCTCAAGCTCCCGCCCCAGGTGCCCGCCCAAGTGCCTTCGCAGGACCGGACCGGACTGGCTCCCGCCCATGTCCCGGGGCCCCGCGTCCCCGCA
>NW_006205509.1:2841141-2841390 GCF_000334495.1 Tupaia belangeri chinensis
GGTGAGTGGGGCTGGGCCGGGCTGGGCGGAGCTGTCCAAGGTCTGCAGTGGGTAGCCTCTTGAGGGTGGGGCTGTGAGGCCTACCTGCAGCCCCCTGACTGTGCTGTGCCTGGTCTCCCCCTGTAGCAGGCTGAGAGCCAGATCAACAAGCAGACCAAGGTGGGCGACATAGACCGCAAGACTGACCGACCAGCCCTGCATCTCCGCATTCCCCCCCCGCCAGGGGCACTGGGCAGTCCGCCCCCTGAC
>NW_006205509.1:2841602-2849436 GCF_000334495.1 Tupaia belangeri chinensis
CGACTCGCCTGGTGAGCTCTTCCTCAAGCTCCCGCCCCAGGTGCCCGCCCAAGTGCCTTCGCAGGACCCCTTTGGACTGGCTCCCGCCTATGCCCTGGAGCCCCGCTTCCCCACTGCACCACCCAGCTATCCCCCCTATCCTAGTCCAACTGGGGCCCCTGTGCAGCCCCCGATGCTGAGCACCTCATCTCGTGCTGGGACTGGCCAGCCAGGGGAATTTCACACCACGCCACCTGGCACCCCCCGACACCAGCCCTCCACACCTGACCCCTTCCTCAAACCCCGCTGCCCCTCATTGGACAACCTGGCTGTGCCTGAGAGCCCAGGGGTAGGGGGAGGCAAAGCTTCTGAGCCCCTGCTTTCGCCCCCGCCTTTTGGGGAGTCCCGGAAGGCCCTAGAGGTGAAGAAAGAAGAGCTTAGAGCCTCCTCTCCTAGCTATGGACCCCCAAACCTGGGCTTTGTTGACTCACCCTCCTCTGGCCCCCATCTTGGTGGCCTGGAGTTAAAGGCACCTGATGTCTTCAAAGCTCCCCTGACCCCTCGGGCATCTCAGGTAGAACCCCAGAGCCCGGGCTTGGGCCTTCGGCCCCAGGAGCCACCCCCCGCCCAGGCTTTGGCCCCTTCTTCCCCCAGCCATTCTGACATCTTCCGCCCTGGCCCCTATCCTGACCCCTATGCTCAGCCCCCCTCGACCCCTCGGCCTCAGCCCCCACCCTCTGAGAGCTGCTGTGCCCTGCCCCCTCGCTCACTGCCCTCTGACCCTTTCTCCAGAGTGCCCGCCAGTCCTCAGTCCCAGTCTAGCTCCCAGTCTCCATTGACACCCCGTCCTTTGTCTGCTGAGGCTTTCTGCCCATCTCCAGTTACCCCTCGCTTCCAGTCCCCAGACCCTTACTCTCGTCCCCCTTCACGCCCTCAGTCCCGTGACCCATTTGCTCCATTACATAAGCCACCTCGACCCCAGCCCCCTGAAGTTGCCTTTAAGGCTGGGCCTTTAGCCCACACTCCACTAGGGGCTGCGGGTTTCCCAGCAGCCCTGCCCTCAGGGCCAGCAGGTGAGCTCCATGCCAAGGTCCCCAGCGGGCAGCCCCCCAATTTTGCCCGGTCCCCTGGGACAGGTGCATTTGTGGGCACCCCTTCTCCCATGCGTTTCACCTTCCCTCAGGTAGTAGGGGAGCCTTCCCTAAAGCCCCCTCTTCCTCAACCTGGTCTCCCTCCACCCCATGGGATCAACAGCCATTTTGGGCCCGGCCCCACCTTGGCCAAGCCTCAAAGCACAAACTACACAGTAGCCACAGGGAGTTTCCACCCGTCGGGCAGCCCCCTGGGACCCAGCAGTGGGCCCACTGGGGAGGGCTATGGGCTGTCCCCACTACGTCCCCCATCGGTTCTGCCACCACCTGCACCCGACGGATCCCTCCCCTACCTGTCCCATGGAGCCCCACAGCGGGCAGGCATCACCTCTCCAGTTGAAAAGCGAGAAGACCCAGGGACTGGAATGGGTAGTTCTTTGGCGGCATCTGAACTCCCGGCTACCCAGGACCCAGGCATGTCCAGCCTTAGTCAGACAGAGCTGGAGAAGCAGCGGCAGGTAGGTTGGCATCCTGGAGCTGCTGCCTGGGAACCTGCACTGTGCCAGGCCTGTAATTGGAGTAGAACAGGGTTGCTTCTCTTCTGTGTTCTCTGTTTTCTGCACAGCGCCAGCGACTACGGGAGCTGCTGATTCGGCAGCAGATCCAGCGCAACACCCTGCGGCAAGAGAAGGAAACAGCTGCAGCAGCTGCAGGAGCAGTGGCACCCCCCGGCAGCTGGGGTGCTGAGCCCAGCAGCCCTGCCTTTGAGCAGCTGAGTCGAGGCCAGACCCCCTTTGTTGGGACCCAGGTCAGTAGAGTGGCAAGAGATGGTGGGACTGGGAAACCGAGGGTGGTGGCCCCACCTTCATGTACTTTGTCTCTTCTAGGACAAAAGCAGCCTTGTGGGTTTGCCCCCAGGCAAGCTGGGCGGCCCCATCTTAGGGCCGGGGTCCTTTCCCAGCCATGACCGACTTTCCCGGCCACCTCCGCCAGCTACACCTTCCTCTACGGATGTGAGCAGCCGGTGAGGCTCCAGGCGATTCCCTGGGGGTAAACCAATGGGTCAGATTTTTATCTGTGCCTCTGATTTTCCTGTCTCTGATTCTTGTCTGATATCACTTAATCTTCGTCATTCCTTGCCAGTGACTGAGTTAGTTTTATCCTTCCTCACTGCCCCCAGACCACATTCAAGCTCTTCTCCATTCTGATTCCATTGTACTGACCACTGCATATTCTTCCAGGCAACTGGTAGGAGGCTCCCAAGCCTTCTATCAGCGAGCACCCTATCCTGGATCCCTGCCCTTACAGCAGCAACAGCAGCAACAACTGTGGCAGCAGCAGCAGCAGCAGCAAGCAACAGCAGCAACCTCTATGCGCCTTGCCATGTCTACTCGCTTTCCATCAACTGCTGGACCTGAACTTGGCCGCCAAGCCCTAGGTTCCCCCTTGGCGGGAATTCCCACCCGCCTGCCAGGCCCTGGTGAGCCAGTACCTGGTCCAGCTGGTCCTGCCCAGTTCATTGAGTTGCGGCACAATGTACAGAAAGGACTAGGACCTGGAGGGGCTCCATTTCCTGGTCAAGGCCCCCCTCAGAGACCCCGTTTTTATCCTGTAAGTGAGGACCCCCACCGACTGGCTCCTGAAGGGCTTCGGGGCCTGGCAGTATCGGGTCTTCCCCCACAGAAACCTTCAGCCCCACCAGCACCTGAGTTGAGCAACAGCCTTCATCCGACGGTCCACACCAAGGGTCCCACTCTGCCAACTGGCTTGGAACTAGTCAACCGGCCACCCTCAAGCACTGAGTTTAGCCGCCCCCCTCCTCTGGCCCTGGAAGCTGGGAAGTTACCCTGTGAGGATCCTGAGCTGGACGATGACTTTGATGCCCACAAGGCCCTAGAGGATGATGAAGAGCTTGCTCACCTGAGTCTGGGTGTGGATGTGGCCAAGGGGGATGATGAGCTGGGGACCCTAGAAAATCTGGAAACCAATGATCCCCACCTAGATGACCTGCTCAATGGAGATGAGTTTGACCTGCTGGCCTACACTGACCCTGAGCTGGATACTGGGGACAAGAAGGACATCTTCAATGAGCACCTGAGGCTAGTGGAGTCTGCTAACGAGAAGGCTGAGCGGGAGGCCTTGCTGCGGGGAGTGGAGCCAGGATCCTTGGGCCCTGAGGAGCGTCCTCCCCCTGTTGCTGATGCCTCTGAGCATCGCCTGGCATCTGTGCTCCCTGAGGTGAAACCCAAGGTGGAAGAGGGTGGACGCCATCCTTCCCCTTGCCAGTTCACTATCACTACCCCAAAAGTAGAGCCAGCATCTGCTACTACTTCCCTCAGCCTGGGGCTGAAACCAGGACAGACTGTGATGGGTAGCCGGGACACCCGGATGGGTGCAGGGCCATTTTCCAGCAGTGGACACACAGCTGAGAAGGGCCCCTTTGGGGCCACAGGAGGAACATCAGCTCACCTACTGACTCCTAGCCCCCTGAGTGGCCAAGGAGGATCATCCTTGCTAGAAAAGTTTGAGCTGGAGAGTGGGGCCCTGACTTTGCCTGGGGGACATGCAGCACCTGGGGATGAACTGGACAAGATGGAGAGCTCACTGGTAGCCAGTGAGTTGCCCCTGCTCATTGAGGACCTGTTGGAACATGAGAAGAAGGAGCTGCAGAAGAAGCAGCAGCTTTCCACACAGCTGCAGCCTTCCCAGCAGCAGCAGCAGCAGCAGCAGCAGCAGCAGCGGGCATCATTCCCTACTGGCTACACCAGGTCCTGCCCAGGCACTGCCTTTGACACATGAAGGCTCTTCTCCCAGTCTGGCTGGACCTCAACAGCAGCTTTCTCTGGGTCTTGGAGGTACTCGACCGCCAGGCTTGGCTCAGCCATTGCTGCCCACCCAGCCACCAGCTCATGCCCTCCAGCAGCGCCTGACCCCCTCCATGGCTATGGTGTCCAACCAAGGGCATATGCTCAGTGGGCAGCATGGGAGCCAGGCAGGGTTAGTGCCCCAGCAGAACCCACAGCCAGTGCTAGCACAGAAGCCCATGGGCACCATGCCACCCTCCATGTGCATGAAGCCCCAACAGCTGGCGATGCAGCAGCAGCTGGCTAACAGCTTCTTCCCAGATACAGGTAATCTTAGCTGGTGGCATGATCAAGTTACTCAGGTGGCCATTGTTACCATCAAATGGGCATGGAGGCTGGAGACCTAAGATAATCTCTAGTTAAGGGAGATGGGACACAACAAGCTTTGGCTAAATATTATACTAGTGGTAAAGGCGGAAGCAACGTAGCTTTTAAGAAGGGAAGGAACTCATCGTGGCATATAACAGGCATTCAGATATTTGAATGAATGAATTGGATGTGTGAATGAAGTTGGATTAGCAAAGACTTTGTGGCTCTGGTGAGGCTGAGAGAGAAGCGATGCAAGAAAAAGCAGTCCAGATAGGGGCTGGTGGTTAAAGGTGCTGGACTCCCCACATGGCCAACTGTGGTTCAAGTCCCAGACCTGGTGGCTTGCTTTTCTCTTTTCCCTCTCTCTGATCAAACTGGAAAATAATAAAGTTTAATAACATATTTTTAAAAAAGAAAAAGCAGCCCAGGTAGGTAGGTAAAAAGATTTGAGTGAGTATGTTTTGGCAGGAAAACCTATGAGGTATTTGGAGAACACTGAGTGACATGGTTAGGCCATAGTAGACTGTGTAGAGGTAAGTGAGTGAGCAGAACCATCCTTTGGAGAGGTAAGAATGGGGGCTAAATTAAGGAGGACCTCAAGTTATAATAGCATTTATTGATCATATTATTTGCTAGGCAGTGTGCTGGGTGCTTTACCCTCATTGTCTAACGTAGTTATCATAGCAGATTCATGAAACTGGCACTACTGACTGGTCCTGTAGTGTAGTGGTTAAGTGCTGTGTATGGGGAGCCAGATCCCACATGACTGATTGCAGTTTGAATTCCAACCTTGGATCCCAGCCCCTAGTTTCTTTTCCTTTCTCTTCTTTTCTTTTAAGTATTTATGAGGCCAGCAGGTGGCGTAGTGGTTAAAGCACTGAACTCCCATGTGGCCAACTGGGGCTCAAGTTCTTCTAGACCTGGTGGCTTGAAACTCATGCTGAGTGCATGTGTGTGTGCCCAAGGTCTTAAGAGGAAAATGGAGAAGGGATTATGGTGTGGCCATCCCTCTAGGGGGTTATTTCTCACTTTTCTCTCTCTGTCTCTCCAATGAGTGCATGTACCCTATAGCAAAAAAGCTTTCTTTAAAAAAGGGGCTGAGGGGCAGCAGATGGCATAATGGTTATGTTACTAGACTCCCATGTTGTCAACTACAGTTTGAGTCTTGGACCTGGCAATTTGAAACTCATGCTGAGTGTGTGTGCACGAGTACCCCAAATCCCAAGAGGAGAATGGAAGAGAAGGGCCAACCCCCTAGGGGGTGATATTTCATTTTCTGTCTCTGTCTTTCCAGCAAGCACATATGCCCTATAGCAAAAATCTCTCTTTAAAAAAAAGTATCTAATTTATTTGTTGTTATTTTTTTCAATTTTAAACATTTGACCAGAGAGAGACAGACAGGAAGGGAGAGTGAGAATGCAAGCTCCAGGTCTGGGACTTGAACTGAGGTCAGCCACATGGGAGTTTAGCACCTCAGCCATCAAGCCACCTGCCAGCTCCTGGCTCCTAGTTTCAATGTGGTCCTTCTGCCATGTCATGCTCCACCACTGTTCTGCATGGCTTGGTGGAGGTCAGGGTATTGGAAAGAATAGCAAACATACAATAGAGCATTGACTATAAAGCCCTTCATCATGCTCTTCCTCTTCCAGACCTGGACAAATTTGCTGCAGAAGATATCATTGATCCCATTGCAAAGGCCAAGATGGTGGCTTTGAAAGGCATCAAGAAAGTGATGGCTCAGGGCAGCATTGGAGTGGCACCTGGTATGAATAGGTAAGACCCAGGGCTGGTATGGGGGTTGGTCCTTTTCTTTTTCAGTCACATCTCTTCCTTTGTTGGCTCCTCTCTATGCATATCCCATTTTCAACTTTCCCATTGCCAACATTTATCCTCTGCCTTGATGGACTCTAGGCAGCAAGTGTCCCTGCTAGCCCAGAGGCTCTCGGGAGGAACTGGTAGTGATCTACAGAACCATGTGGCAGCAGGCAGTGGCCAGGTGAGTGGTCAGGTGGGAGCAGAACTTGTGTTCTGTGCCGTAAGGCCACCTTCTTAGGGTCTGGCATGGAACAGGGATGCTTTAGCAGTCTATCTCTTTACAGGAGCGGAGTGCCGGTGACCCCTCCCAGCCTCGTCCTAACCCACCCACTTTTGCCCAGGGAATGATCAGTGAGTCTGGGGTATGGGAGGAGGGTGCAAGGAAATGGTCTGGGAAATACAGAGGAAGGACTGGGCTTACTGTTTTCTAGTCCTGATACCCTGCTTCCTCTCCCAGATGAGGCTGACCAGCGGCAGTATGAGGAATGGCTCTTCCACACACAACAGCTCCTACAGATGCAGCTGAAGGTGTTGGAAGAACAGATTGGTGTGCACCGCAAGTCACGGAAGGCTCTGTGTGCAAAGCAGCGCACTGCCAAAAAGGCTGGCCGTGAGTTCCCTGAAGCTGATGCCGAGAAGCTCAAGCTGGTTACAGAGCAGCAGAGTAAGATCCAGAAACAGCTGGACCAGGTGGGGAAAGCAAACTTCAGTCTAATGCCCAGAAGCCAGGGAAGAGGGATGGTATGGGTGGGCAGGCTCCAGGCTGACTTCTCCAACCCTCTCTTGTTAGGTCCGGAAACAACAGAAGGAGCACACTAATCTCATGGCAGAATATCGGAATAAACAGCAGCAGCAACAGCAGCAGCAACAACAGCAACAGCATTCTGCCGTGCTGGCTCTCAGCCCTTCCCAGAGTCCCCGGTTACTCACCAAACTCCCTGGTCAGCTGCTACCTGGCCATGGGCTACAGCCACCACAGGGGCCCCCGGGTGGGCAAGCTGGAGGTCTTCGCCTGCCCCCTGGGGGTATGGCACTATCTGGACAGCCTGGTGGCCCTTTTCTCAACACGGCCTTGGCCCAACAGCAGCAACAGCAACATTCTGGTGGGGCTGGATCCCTGGCTGGCCCCTCAGGGGGCTTCTTCCCTGGCAACCTTGCTCTTCGAAGTCTTGGGCCTGATTCAAGGCTTTTACAGGAAAGGCAACTGCAGTTGCAACAGCAACGCATGCAGCTGGCCCAGAAATTGCAGCAACAACAGCAACAGCAGCAGCAGCAACAGCAGCAACAACAGCAGCACCTCCTAGGACAGGTGGCAATCCAGCAGCAACAGCAGCAGGGTCCTGGGATACAGGCAAATCAGGCTCTGGGTCCTAAGGCCCAAGGACTTCTGCCTCCCAGCAGCCACCAGGGCCTCCTGGTCCAGCAGCTGTCCCCTCAACCACCCCAGGGGCCCCAGGGTATGCTGGGCCCTGCCCAGGTGGCAGTGTTGCAGCAGCAGCACCCTGGAGCTTTGGCCCCCCAGGGCCCTCACAGACAGGTGCTTATGACCCAGTCCCGGGTGCTGAGTTCCCCCCAGCTGGCGCAGCAGGGTCAGGGCCTTATGGGACACCGGCTGGTCACAACTCAGCAGCAGCAACAACAACAGCACCAACAGCAGGGATCCATGGCAGGGCTTTCCCATCTTCAACAGGGTCTGATGTCACACAGTGGGCAACCCAAACTGAGCGCTCAGCCCATGGGCTCCTTACAGCAGCAACAGCTTCAGCAGCAGCACCC
>NW_006205509.1:2849827-2856403 GCF_000334495.1 Tupaia belangeri chinensis
GCAGCAGCAGCAGCAGGTGACACTTGGCCCTGGCATGCCAGCCAAACCTCTTCAACACTTTTCTAGCCCCGGAGCCCTGGGCCCAAGCCTCCTCCTGACGGGCAAGGAGCAGAATGTTGTAGAGACGACCCTTCCTTCAGAGGTCACTGAGGGGCCCTCAACACATCAGGGAGGGCCATTAGCAATAGGATCTACACCTGAGTCAGTGGCCACTGAACCAGGGGAGGTAAAGCCCTCACTCTCTGGAGACTCACAACTCCTGCTTGTCCAACCCCAGGCTCAGCCTCAGTCCAACTCTCTGCAACTGCAGACACCTCTGAGGCCCCCAGGACAACAGCAGCAGCAAGTTAATTTGCTCCACACAGCAGGTGTGGGAAGCCACGGGCAACTAGGCAGTGGACCATCTTCAGAGACCTCATCTATGTCCCACCTGCTGGTCCCACCCTCTGTTTCCTTAGGGGAGCAGCCTGGACCTGTGAATCAGAACCTTTTGGGGCCCCAACAGCCCATTGGGCTTGAACGACCCATGCAGAATAATGCAGGGCCACAGCCTCCCAAATCAGGACCTATTCCTCAGTCTGGGCATGGTCTAACTGGGACTGGAGTCATGCCTACAGTGGGTCAACTTCGAGCACAGCTACAGGGAGTCTTGGCCAAAAACCCACAGCTGCGGCACTTGAGTCCGCAGCAGCAGCAGCAGCTACAGGCACTCCTCATGCAGCGGCAGCTGCAACAGAGTCAGGCAGTACGCCAGACCCCACCCTACCAGGAGCCTGGGGCCCAGCCCTCTCCCCTCCAGGGCCTCCTAGGTTGCCATTCTCAACTTGGGGGCTTCCCTGGAACCCAGACAGGTCCCCTCCAGGAGCTAGGGGTGGGGCCTCGACCTCAGGGCCCACCCCGGCTTCCTGCCCCACACGGAGCCTTATCTACAGGACCAGTCCTTGGCCCTGTTCACCCCACACCTCCACCATCCAGCCCACAAGAGCCAAAGAGACCTTCACAGTTACCTTCCCCTAGCTCTCAGCTCCCCACTGAGGCCCAATTCCCCCCAACCCATCCAGGGACCCCAAAGCCCCAGGGGCCACCCTTGGAGCTGCCTTCTGGGCGGGTCTCACCTGCTGCTGCTCAGCTTGCGGATACCTTCTTTGGCAAGGGGTTGGGACCTTGGGACCCCCCAGACAACCTGGCAGAAGCCCAGAAGCCAGAACAGAGCAGCATGGTACCTGGGCATCTGGAGCAAGTGAATGGACAGGTGGTATCTGAACCACCCCAACTCAGCATCAAGCAGGAGCCGCGAGAAGAACCATGTGCCCTGGGAGCCCAGGCGGTGAAGAGGGAGGCCAATGGGGAGCCAATAGGGGCACCAGGTACCAGCAACCACCTCCTGCTGGCAGGTCCCCGCTCAGAGGCTGGGCATCTGCTCTTACAGAAGCTTCTACGGGCAAAGAATGTTCAACTCAGCACTGGGCGGGGGCCTGAGGGGCTGCGAGCTGAGATCAACGGGCACATTGACAGCAAGCTGGCTGGGCTGGAGCAGAAGCTACAGGGCACCCCCAGCAACAAGGAGGTGAGTATTCTACCTAGAGTGGAGCTGGTGGGTGACAGAGTGAGCAGGTCTGGGTCAGATAGAAGGAAGAGGTGAGGGCTCTGAGGATGGGCTCACTGGGCTTATCTGGCTTAGGATGCAGCAGCAAGGAAGCCTTTGACACCAAAGCCCAAGCGGGTACAGAAGGCAAGCGACAGGTTGATGAGCTCCCGAAAGAAGCTGCGGAAGGAGGACGGGGTCAGGGCCAGCGAGGCCTTGCTCAAACAGCTGAAACAGGTGATCCCCAGGAGCCAGTCCCCTGGCCCCATCCCAGGATAGGGGGCACCCCGTTCCTCAGCTTTGCAATGACAGAGATGCAAATGCTGCAGGTTTCCAACTTTGTCATCTTGCCCCTCCTAGGAGCTGTCCCTGCTGCCCCTAACGGAGCCTACCATCACGGCCAATTTTAGCCTCTTTGCTCCCTTTGGCAGTGGCTGCCCGATCAGTGGGCAGAGCGAGCGGAGGGGGGCCTTTGGAAGTGGGGCGCTACCCACTGGCCCTGACTACTATTCCCAGCTGCTTACCAAGGTCAGCAAAATGGCAATATCTTTTGGGAATAATAAAATTCTGGGGAGGTGGGGGGGTGGGAACAGAAGGCTTGAGGAAATTACTGATGTAGTATGGGGCCAGGAGATTCTCTCAGTCTCCCTATGCCATCTTGCACACAACACCCCACCCCACCCGCCCCCCAGAATAACCTGAGTAACCCGCCGACACCACCCTCGTCGCTGCCCCCCACCCCACCCCCATCGGTGCAGCAGAAGATGGTGAATGGCGTCACTCCATCTGAAGAGCTGGGGGAGCACCCCAAGGATGCCGCCCCTGCTCGGGATACAGAGGGGGCACTGAGGGGTAAGTCATGAGCAGACTTTTCCTTCCGTAGTGGGGTGAAGTGACTGGGGTCTGAGCCAGTGAGTGTGCCCTGCCGTGTGGTTCAAGAAGTAGGTGGGTGGCATGCTGCTCCGTGTCCTTACGGGACAGGGTGCCTGGGATGGGAAGGGCCTCTTGAGTGATTTGTTGTGAGGGCAAGGACGGACCTCTAGAGTCTAAAGCAAAGGCAGCAGGGAGATGGGCAGCAGGGAGACCTTTAATAGACCTTTGTGTAGAAAGAACAGTCTTTAGTATGTAGAGGTAGAGTTAGGTCTGGATTTTAAAATCTGATTTCTGCATTTATTTAGCTGTGCTTTCAGCCAAGTAGTTTTACTGACTTGGGCAAGCCTCGGTTTCCTCACTGAGAAGTAGATATTATAATATTCGCCTAATGGAATTAACGGATTAAATAGAGTGCTACCGTGGGCAAGGCAGCTGGATCCCATGTGGCTGACTGCATAGATTGAGTCCTGGACCTGGTGACTTAAAAACCATGTTGGGCGCATGTATGTGGGTGCCCAAAATCCTGAAAGAAAAGGGATTAGGGCATAGTCATCCTCCTTAGGGAGTGATTTATCAATCTCTCACTTTCCCTCTTTTCCTCTCTCTCTCTGGTGAGCGCATTTGCCCTATAGCAAAATAAATAAATAAATAAATAAATAAATAGGATTGAACTAAAGCCCAGTGCCTGGCACACAGAAAAAGCTCAATAAGTATAGCTTGTCCACCCCAAGCAAACAAATAGGTGGGGGAATGGTTAATCATGATAGCTAAGCTGAGATCTCATGCTAGTTAGTCCTGAAATATCAGGGAGAAAGTACCATTGAGATCTGACTACCCTCATCCTGACTTTTCTTCTCCCTGCCCACCCCTCAGATGCTTCAGAGGTAAAGAGTCTAGACCTGCTGGCTGCCTTGCCCACACCCCCTCACAATCAGACTGAAGATGTCAGGTATGAACAGGGTCAGAAATGGGGATAAGGAATGGGCATAGGGTAGGGACAGGTTGCCTTGTTTTTCCTTTGGCCAGTGGCTGACTTCAAGTAAGACTGTAATACCTTCTAGTATCTAGATTTGGGAGGGCTGTAGCAATAAATGTCTACTTGTGGCCCATAGGATGGAGAGTGACGAGGACAGCGATTCTCCTGACAGTATTGTACCAGCTTCATCCCCTGAAAGCATCTTGGGGGAGGAGGCCCCTCGTTTTCCTCAGCTGGGCTCAGGCCGGTGGGAACAGGATGACCGAGCCCTCTCCCCTGTCATCCCCATCATTCCTCGGGCCAGTATCCCAGGTAGGTGCTTCTCTGGGCATGGAGTCAGACCAGGTTTGGCTGGGTTGTTAGAAGCCAGAGGAGGGAGGCAGCTGCTTCCTAGACTAGTTCGTCTTTCTCATTCAGTTTTTCCAGATACCAAACCTTTTGGGGCCCTTGACTTGGAAGTCCCTGGAAAGCTGCCTGCCACAACTTGGGAAAAAGGCAAAGGAAGTGAGGTGTCAGTCATGTTGACGGTCTCTGCTGCTGCAGCCAAGGTATATCCTGGTATATCCTGGTGTGCCTCAAGGCCAAGGAGACCTTGGCTAGGGGTGGTCCCTAGAGTTTGGTTAAAAGAAAGTTGATTGTTCAAAAGTATATACTGATGTGCCTATGATCTCAGCTACTTGGGAGACTGAGGCAGGAAGATAATGAGTTCGAGGCCAGCCTGGCCAACATAGAGAGATCACCTCTCTCTCAAAGTATATATGTGGGGCTGGCAGGTGGTGGTTAAGGGCACTGGACTCCTACATGGATGCCTGTGGTTTGAATCCAGGACCTGTTGGCTTGTTTTTCACTTTCTTTCTCTTTGTCTCTCTGCCTCTCTCTGTCTCACTCTATCCCTCTCTGGTCAAATTTAAATAAATAAAGTTAAATAAAGTAATTCTTAAAGTTTTTAAAAAGGGTGTGTGTGTGCGTGCCCAAGATCCCAAGAGGAGAATGGAGGAGAAGGGATTGTGGCGTGACCATCCCCCTGGGGGGTGATTTCTCGCTTTCTGTCTCTCTGTCTGGCGAGCGCATGTGCCCTATAGTGAGGGAAAAAAAACCTCTCCAAAAAAGGGTGTGTGTGTGTGTGTGTGTGTGTGTGTGTGTGTATTTGTTTGTGTAGGTATGTATGTGCTGAGTTTCCACTGTGCATGAAAGCCTGGGCTTTGGGATAGAGAAGGTATTAAGGTGTTAGGGAAAATGAGGTATGGGTTAGGGAAAATAAAGCATTGCCCCTGCCCTCCAGGAGCTTATAGTCCAATAATGAAGACAGACAAGTTAACAGGTAAGGAGAGTATATGTAATCTGACAAATGTTACTAGACAGTGTTTCTTCAATCACATCTGGTGAACTTTGTCACCAGTTCTTTGAAAACATTAACAGGATCTTGTGATAAAAGACAATTGGAAAACCCAGTTAAAATAACAATATAGGTTTCTTTACTCCAAGACTTCTCAGGTCCCTGAATTTCCTAATATGTATCATGGATTTCTAAGTTGTGGATAGTACATGCAGTGTTCCCTAAACTTAGTTAGCGTGTTCTCCTTCTGTGGTGCTCTTGGCAGTGCTGCAGCAGTTGGGGAAAGGCTGCCGTAAAGGAAATTTGTGAGGGACTGGTAGGTGGCATGATGGTTAAGGGCGCTGGACTCCCACGGTTCAAATCCTGGACCTGGTGGCTTGTTCCCATTTTCCCTCTCTCTCTCTCTCTGTCCTTCTCTGGTCAAATTAAAATAAATAAATAAATAAACAAAATAACATTTTGGAACCAGCAGATGGCCTAATGATTATGTCACTGGGCTGCCACGTGGTCAACCGCGGTTTGAGTCCCAGACCTGGTGGCTTCTAACTCATGCCAAGCACGTTTGCATGCTATCCCAAGATCCTAAGAGAATGGAGGAGAGGGGATTGTGGTATGGCTGTCCCCCACCCCGGGGGGTGATTTCTTGCTTTCAAAAAAAAAGGAAGTGTGTGGGACAAACCGGAGTGACCCAGGGGCAGGTCTAAGCAATCTCTACAGTAGGAGTGTCCTTATCCCCACCTAGCCTGAGGTGGTGCCGATCCAGACACTACTGACATGCCTCTTCCACCCCTGCCCTGGCAGAACCTGAATGGTGTGATGGTGGCAGTGGCAGAGCTGCTGAGCATGAAGATCCCCAACTCCTATGAGGTGCTGTTCCCAGAGAATGCCACCCGACCAGGCATGGAACCTAAGAAGGGGGAAGCTGAGGGCCCTGGTGAGTGTGGCAGGAAAGCCCCTGGACACCCGAGGGGAGGGTTCTGGTAGGAGGCTCTGACCTTTTCCTTCTTGCAGGTGGAAAAGAAAAGGGCCTGGAAAGCAAGAGCCCAGACACTGGCCCTGATTGGTTGAAGCAGTTTGATGCAGTGTTGCCTGGCTATACTCTCAAGAGCCAGCTTGACATCTTGAGCCTCCTGAAACAGGTAGGTCTAGAGGAGCAAAAATGGCGGGCATTAGGGCAAAGGTGTTTCCTAGGGTAAATAAGGCACAGGGCTTTTGGGAGAGTGGAATCTGGGGGGAGAGGAGAAAAGCGCTAATCAGATGAGAAGCTGACACTAACGAGCAGGGCACTGTTCCATAGGAGAGCCCCGCCCCAGAGCCACCTACCCAGCATAGCTACACCTACAATGTCTCCAATCTGGATGTGAGACAGCTCTCTGCTCCGCCTCCTGAAGAACCCTCCCCGCCCCCATCCCCCTTGGCACCCTCTCCTGCCAGTCCCCCTGCTGAGCCTCTGGTTGAACTTCCGGCTGAACCCTCAACTGAGCCACCAGTCCCCTCACCTCTGCCATTGGCCTCATCCCCTGAATCTACCCGGTCCAAGCCCCGAGCTCGGCCCCCAGAAGAAGGAGAAGATTCCCGTCCCCCTCGCCTCAAAAAGTGGAAAGGGGTGCGCTGGAAACGGCTGCGGCTACTACTGACCATCCAGAAGGGCAGTGGGCGGCAGGAGGATGAGCGGGAAGTAGCAGAGTTCATGGAGCAGCTTGGAACAGCCTTGCGACCAGACAAGGTGCCTCGAGACATGCGGCGTTGTTGCTTCTGTCATGAAGAAGGTGATGGGGCCACGGATGGACCTGCCCGCCTGCTGAA
>NW_006205509.1:2857308-2858878 GCF_000334495.1 Tupaia belangeri chinensis
TGCTGAACCTGGACCTGGACCTATGGGTGCACCTCAACTGTGCCTTGTGGTCCACGGAGGTGTACGAGACCCAGGGTGGGGCACTGATGAATGTAGAGGTTGCTCTGCACCGAGGACTGCTAACCAAGTGTTCCCTGTGCCAGCGAACTGGTGCCACCAGCAGCTGCAATCGCATGCGTTGCCCCAATGTCTACCATTTTGCCTGTGCCATTCGCGCCAAATGCATGTTCTTTAAGGACAAGACCATGCTGTGTCCAATGCATAAAATCAAGGGGCCCTGTGAGCAGGAGCTGAGCTCTTTTGCTGTCTTCCGGCGGGTCTACATCGAGCGGGACGAGGTGAAGCAGATCGCCAGCATCATCCAGCGGGGAGAACGGTTGCACATGTTCCGGGTGGGGGGCCTTGTGTTCCATGCCATCGGACAACTGCTTCCTCACCAGATGGCCGACTTCCATAGTGCCACTGCCCTCTATCCTGTTGGCTATGAAGCCACACGCATTTACTGGAGCCTCCGCACCAACAATCGTCGCTGCTGCTACCGCTGCTCCATTGGCGAGAACAACGGGCGGCCAGAGTTTGTAATCAAAGTCATCGAGCAGGGCCTGGAGGATCTGGTCTTCACTGATGCCTCTCCCCAGGGTGAGCACTGAGTCCTTAAAGCGATAACATTGAACAGGGGAAGTTTCTCCCAGGGTCATAGTTGCCATGTCAAGAGGATGAGTAGCTTCCACGTGAATGACCGTCTGTTCCCTACATCAAGCAGGCAGGGATCTCTTGAAGATCCCCAGAGGGTTTTAGCACCTTAGTCACCTTCAATTCCTTTGTAATTGAAAATATTGGGTTGTCAGAAAAGTCATGGTGCATTTTTGCATAGAAGAACTATGTCATGACATTTCTGACCCAATAGTTTGTCTAAACTCACATATCCTGGCTTTCCCCCCATTCTCAAAGGGGAAAGGGTACAGTTCTGGGACCCTGTCATCTGATTCACCCAACCTAATCTAAACCACGAGTTCCTTGTTCCCTGAACAAAATTTCTTTGATCTTAGTTTTAGTGTCAGTGATAAAAATAACAATAGGAACAGGGACCTTTTATTGAGCAAGTGCTATGTACTGCAAACTAAACTAAGTGATTGATATAGGTTAATTTGTTCATGCAACTCTACAAGGCAGATTCTGTGACTATGCCTAGTTTATACCTCAGGAAACTGAGTCTTTGAGAGATTTAAGTGTTTGGCTCAAGGTCCTGTGTCCAGTGCTAGAACCTGAACTGAGATCTTCCCAACTCCAAAACATGCTGTTCTTTCACCAAGGACTGTGGCCTGTGCTGGGTCTCCTGGGCCATGCTGGGTTATATATTTCTGTGTCACAAGGCTCTGTGATGCCCTCTTGGCGTGGAGGCCTCCTGGATTCCTAAGAGAGAGTAGGACTAAGGCTAGGAAAGCATCTTGAAGATCCACACACCTTCCTAACGGAGGTGTGGAGGCCACAGAAAACAAACCGCAGCTCCGGATTGGGCTTTGGGGCTGGTGGTCAGTGAGCAGAAGTTCCCTCTGAGGGTCTCTCTCTT
>NW_006205509.1:2858896-2871596 GCF_000334495.1 Tupaia belangeri chinensis
TCGTTTCTTGGCCCCTTGGGCTGCCATGAGAAAAGAGGCCGATATGCTGCGGCTCTTCCCTGAGTACCTGAAAGGCGAGGAGCTCTTCGGGCTGACGGTGCATGCTGTGCTTCGCATAGCTGAATCAGTAAGGAAGGGGCCGGAGCGGGGGGCGGGGGGGGCGGGGCCTTAGGTGGGCACCGGGAACCTTGGCCCTGCCCTCAAAGAGCTCAGGTTAAGGCGAGCACGACCTGTGCCCACAGCTGCCTGGGGTGGAGAGTTGTCAAAACTATTTATTTCGCTATGGGCGCCACCCTCTGATGGAGCTGCCACTCATGATCAACCCCACTGGCTGTGCCCGATCGGAGCCTAAAATCCTCACACACTACAAACGGTGAGCTTGTGGAGCTGGGACCAAGGGGTGTGGGTGTCGGTAGGATTTCTTGGCCTCATTATGGAAGTCTGGGAGGCAGATCCAAGGTCCCTTGGAGTAACCAGGGGTTCACTCTTTGGCCTCCTGATAAGAGGGTACACAGGCATCACTAGAGTATCCCTTCCCTCCTCCTCCTACCTGCTCAGGTATACTGGGTTGACCTGGGGGATAGGACAGAGTTACCTTGGGTACCCTGGGAATGGCTGCTGGGTAGACAATGGTGAAATTCCATAAAATATGTAAGGGACCGGGTCACCTCTTGCTTCTCCTGTTTGCTTCCAGGGTGACTTGTGATTCTCCCAGACCTCAGACACCCCATGAGTGCTAGGGTTACCTTCCTTCCCCAGGCTAAGTTGGTGTCAAAGGTTAATAATTAGAAATATAATAGGAAAATAACAAAATCTTACATTTGTATAGCACTTTATACTTTTTTTTTCAAAGCGTTTTCACATCCATTATCTCATTTGATCCTCACAACAACCTTATGAGGTAGGTAGGGCAGGTGGTATAACCCCCATTTTTACAGCTGAGAAAACTGAGGCCCAGAAAGATTCAATGACTAGTTAAAGGTCTCATAGCTGGGACTAGACCCCTACATCTTGACTTGTGGGTCACTGGTCTCTCTGTGCACCACAGTAGCCTGACCGTGGTCCCTGGGTAGAGGGAGGCAGAATCCATGGTAGCAGGGCTTTGGTAAAGGCCTCTGGTGGCTCTGTTGTAGAGTATCAGGGACTAGCCCCGGGACAGAACTAGTCCTTGATGCTCTACAGCGGTGGTTTTCAAACTGTGTGTTCCCAAAAAGTCCCCAAACATAAAATGATGGATAGCACTTGGTCCTCTCTTACATAACTCCTCCTTCTCTGAATTGGATTTAAACAGAAGAGCTCCATTTTTATCAAATTTATGTATTAAGAGTTCCAATCACCATTTTGTTACAGGGGGAGGAATATTTTGGCTAAATAAAAAAGAAACCAAAGACGTTTGAAAACCACCGCTCCGGGATGGGCAACAATTTGGCTGGTGCCCTAGGGTGGTGAAAAGTTATCCCAGCAGGCAGCAGTGATTCCCCTGCACTGAGCCGTCTGCACAGTTTGCTCTTAGGTCAGAGGAGAGGACAGAGTAACGAAGGGAAAGGATACCATTGTTTGGCTGTGAATTCAACCAATTTTAATTCAAGCCTAGCCCAGTGTGGTAGAAATGGCCCCCATTCCAGGGCTTCCGGTGTGTACAGGAGGTAGGACTCAATGTTAAGCAAACCACCAGCTTAAATCCTAGGAAGGCCTCCCAGAGGAGTGTGGCCTTGACTGTGGTTTGGCAGAGGGTGGTAGGAAGTGGAGAGGTGGGAGAGCAGGCTCAGTGTGGGGGAATTGGTGCCCTCTCCCACCATCCCCTATCCCCGTCCTGGGCTCTCTGTGCTACCCAGGGTGTCAGAAGGGTGCTCGTAGCTACCTCCTGCCTCACCACGCTGAGACCCAGTGGCCTCTGCTCCACTCCCAAGGTGGCACTTCCAGTGCTTGCCAGCAGCACATGCCCCTAATTGGCCTGGAGCACATCCCAGGGCGGAGGCAGAGGTGGGTGGTGTGAGCTTAGTCTGAGGGAGAGCTGTCTTGTCATGGACTCTGTCACCTCCCAGGCCCCATACCCTGAACAGCACCAGCATGTCTAAGGCATATCAGAGCACCTTCACAGGCGAGACCAACACCCCGTACAGCAAGCAGTTTGTGCACTCCAAGTCATCCCAGTACCGCCGGCTACGCACCGAGTGGAAGAACAACGTGTATCTGGCTCGCTCCCGGATTCAGGGCCTGGGGCTCTATGCAGCCAAGGACCTAGAAAAGCACACGATGGTCATCGAGTACATTGGCACCATCATTCGCAATGAAGTAGCTAACCGGCGGGAGAAAATCTATGAAGAGCAGGTATGGGCTAGCAAAGGGGTCATAGTGGTGTGTGATCCACATTTGGCCAGAGAGCAAGGGGTGGGATGCGGCCAGGAGAGCAGGTGGGAAGCTTTGTGTGTATGGGGGAAGGGGCAGGGCGGGGGGTTGAAGGGGAGAGAATAGGCTGGAGGAATGAAGTATGTTCAAGATAGCCCACTGCCCTTTTCCTGATCCCCCTGCTACTGCTGCCATTCTGACACGCTCGTCCCTTCTGCAACCTCCGCCTTTCTAGAATCGAGGCATCTACATGTTCCGAATAAACAATGAGCATGTGATTGATGCTACATTGACTGGAGGCCCTGCCAGGTGAGAGGAATGACACAGGAGGGATACGGGGTCCCTGAGGGTGGCACTCTAGGGATAGGCCAAGCAAAGGAACCAAGATCATCCTGACTCAGGTGTCTGGCATCCTGACTCTGTCCCACTATCCAGGTACATTAACCATTCCTGTGCCCCCAACTGCGTAGCAGAAGTTGTGACTTTTGACAAGGAGGACAAAATCATCATCATCTCCAGCCGGCGAATCCCCAAAGGAGAAGAGGTGAGAGAAAGCATCCAAGTGACAAAGCAGCCTCTCGTTTCTCCCCTTCTCTGCCATTCCCTAGGAGCCAGGTTCCAAGGCCACAGTCCTCAGACCAGAGCATCTGTGCCCCCTGCCTCTCCTCTGGGAGGCTAGCGTTGACTCTGTTCTCTTCTCTTCCCAGCTGACCTATGACTATCAGTTTGATTTTGAGGACGATCAGCACAAGATCCCCTGTCACTGTGGAGCCTGGAATTGTCGAAAATGGATGAACTAAGAAGCTTTGAGGCTACCAGGCAGGGGAGTCCCCCCACCCCCAACCTCTTCCCTGAAAGGGATGAGGGGGAAGAGAGGTAGCAGCCAGAGCCAGGACCCAGGGCTGGGGCTGCCGGCTGACCGGAGCCCCTGGAGCAGGAGGCTGGGGCAGAGGGCCCTAGGCCAAACCCACCCTGGGCACCAGGGACAGCCCTCTTCCCCGCCACCGGCCCTCAGGCTGGCATCTCTGCCCCCAGCTCGAGGAGGGGCCAGACAGAAGCAGCCATTGGGCATCTCAGGTTTGAGGGGGATATGGGCCGGGAACTACCCAGAAGCATCTGGGAGGCAGCAGGGAGAGGGGAGGAGGATGTGTGGCCGGGCCTCACAGCCTTGCCGCTCCCACCGACCTCTCCGGCCCAACTCAAGGCTGCAAAGAGACTTGACTAAGCTTGACAATCCCAAAGGCCGGGTCCCACACCTGGCCCTGCCTGCCGGGTCCTGCCCCCACCCTCGCCCCCATCCCCTTTCCTCTCAATCTGTCTCTGTCTCCCTCTTCTCCTCTGTGTTTCTGTCTCTCTTATGGGTTGTGTTTCCTTGTTTTCCACTCTGACAAATGCAACATGAACGGGAAAGAGGCGCCCAGCTGCCTGGGATGGCAAGCTGGGCAGGCCGGGCAAGGAGACCCCGCACCCACACCTACCTCATTTAAGTGTTGGATTTTTTGCTGTTTTGAAATGTGAGACCCTCTCCAAGCCCCCTACTGCCCGACCCTCTCCCCCACCTCACTGCCCTCTTTTGAGTGGGTGGAAGGGGGGGTAGGAGGAAGAAGAAAAAATAACAACAAAAAATCCATCTTTGTTTTTAATTATGGGCATGGGATGGTGGTTGAGGCAAATGATGATGAAGATTGGGGATGACTGGCCGCTAGTTGCTCTAGGACTTCCTTCTCCATCTGGACATGGGAGCAGGAGGGGTGTGCTAAACCTAGGACCAGGATATCTCCCTCCTGTTTTCCCAACCCCATCATGAGCCCATTTGCCCTCCAGCCCCTGGATGGGGTGGGTGGGGGTAGGGTGAGGGCTATCCCTGAGTGGCATGCCCATACCCAGTGAGGCAGGGTGTGGCCCGGAGCTCCCACTTTCCCTCAGTCACCAAACTGCTGCTGGTCTGGTGGGAAGGGGTGGTGATGTGGGGGTGGGGGAGCTTAGTGTCAGCGCGGGGAGCTATATAAATATATCTATTTTCTTTTTACAAAACCAGTTTATAAATGGTAGGGGGGTGTGGGGCGGACACATGGAGCTCCCCTTGTGGGGGGGCCCCCTCCATTACCCAACCTACCGCCCTTTTCCTCACCACCCCCCCACTCCCCACCCCCTGGCTGTGACTGCTGTAAGGTGGGGGTATAGAGGTTGGGCGATTCCCACCCCCCAATTGTATAGTTGGACTATGTTAAAACGCACAAAAGTGAGCTGGCCCCAGGGGGAGCCAGAGGGTGATGGGTTCCCTGCCTCCCTTTCCTTCCCCTTTCTGCCCAAGCTTGTGCTGCAGTTGAACCTCTTCCTGGGGGTGGGGGTAAGTAGGGGGTGGGTGAGGTCCCAAACCTGTATCTGGTAGGGAGCCATGGGGACGAAGCTTTTATGCAGTTCTCTACTAGGGGCTGTGGGCAAAGGGCATTTTGTAATTAATATTTTCAAGAATCAAATGTCTGGAGTAAGAGTGGGCTTGGTGGTGGTGGATGGGCAGGCCTGCTGGAGGGGAGCACGATCGCTGTAATGATTTTTAGGTTTGTTTTTGTTTTGTTTTGAATTTGGGGGGTTGTGGATTGATGGGGGTAGGGAGGTTTGTTTTGTTTTGTTTTGTTTTTTTAAGCTGCTTCCTCAACTGTTTCAAGCTGCAAATGTTTAAGGGAATAACACCCCCCACTCCCACAGAAACCACTGTAATTAAATCAAAGCAGTGGGGAGACTGGGCTGTTGCCCCTAAAGCAGCAGTCCTTGGACGTTCCTTTTCCAAGAGCAAAAGTTCTAGGCTACAGGGAGAGGGAGTCAGATTCCTAGGAGTCAGGCTCTGGATGGAGCTTGGGCCCTGGGAATGGGAAAAGGGGACGGGGCTGACTTTGTAAGCATATGCTAGGTATCCGATAGTCCTGTAGACTTTAGTGAAGAAACCTTATACAGTTTTTAATTTTTATATAAACTATAACTCAGACCCAAGCTACAAGGTTGGAATTTTGGTTGTTGGTTTTTTTTTAAGTACCCTGCCTGTATAATTGCATCAGAAGCCCCTCCTCTCCACCTCCCCCACCCCTGTGTTTGTATTTTGGGTTGGTTTACACTTGCACATATTCAATTTTCAGTTTTTCCCCTTTACAGTCTTCTACCCTCACCTCCAGGACCCTCCCCCTTTTTAAAAAAATAAATCGCTGACAAGTGTGAATCCCGTGAAGACTTTATTTTGTGTTGTGTGTATCCTGTACAGCAAGGTTGGTCCTTCGTAACAACGGATGAAATGGTTCCCTTTTTAAAAGCGCCCTCTCCCTCCACCCCAGCGCGCCCCTGTCCTTGGCATGTTTTGTATCAGCGATCATTCTGAACTGTACATAATTTATGTTGCGAGAGGCAAAGGGCAAGTTTTGGATTTTGCTTCTTCCAAGTTTGTTTTTAAACGACAAATAAAAAAAAGAACATTTTAAATACAAGCGGCTCCGTCCCGTGACCCTCGCCGTCCGCCAGATCCGTGAGAACCGCGAGCACCATGGGGAGGGCGGTTACAGAGGCCTGGCTGCCTCCGGAAGGGCGAGTTACCCGCCTTCCGCCCTAAGTGTGCGTCTGTCGTGACGTAAGCGGAAGTAGACTCGGCGCCGGACGTGGGGCGGAGCTTGCTGCGAACAAGCTTCCTAAAGCGAACGGGCCAAGCTGGCGCCTCTTGCGATGGAGTTGGTGAGGAGCGCGAGAAGGCGGAGGGGGGCGCTGTGGAGCTTGGGACCCCCGTTAGTAGACCAGGAGGGCTGGGCAGGGGCTGGCGCGGGTGTCTGACGAACAAGCAGCAGCCCGCTGTCTTCCCATCCCATGACCCTGTCCTTCCCCGTCTTCGCCGGGCACGTCTAAGACTGGGCCGCTGTCTGCGGTCCGCTGTGCCTTCAGCCCGAGCAGGGCTCCCTCCTTGGAGCCCACATACTCCCTGGCTACCTCGAGCCTCTTCCTTAGCACCTCACGCCCTTTCAGAGAGGTTGCATGAGTGAACAGTGCCAGTGGGTGAGCTTTACTCGGTGAGGCAGAGGGGTTCGGAGTTGTTGGACTCTGGTTGCCTGATACCTGCAATCCCTAGCAGAGGGAAATCTGAAATAACTTTTATACTACATCTCGCAAGGTCACATTTCCTTAATAAGACTGAGAACTGGGGTTTTCTTGAAGAAAGGAATATTTCAATGTTAGAGGCTGCTGTGTCCCTTTATAAGATTAGGTCATGCCCTGCTCTGAGACTCTAAGCTGGTGTGTTGACATAGCTTATTCTTGGCAAGCAGTAGACCAACTCGTGGCAGGTCCCGTCACACTCCTACAGATGCTGCAGGTTGCCTGCTGCAAGTGTGGAGCCACCCTCATCCTTGGGAGCCTTTTTCTAAAACTCTGGAGCTCCTCCCATCAATTTCCCACTCTACAGTTTTTAACCTTGTATCCTTTTCCCGAATAACTCTTCCATCTTGGTTTTCATACCTGCTTTTCTTTGAATCATTTGCATACCCAGAGTAATTCTTTGCGACACCCCTTATCTGCCCTCAGAAAGGTTGGGTTGGGGAGTTATAAAGAACATAGACCAGGGGCCGGCAGGTGGCATTGTGATTAAGGGTGCTGGACTCCTACATGGCTGACTATGGTTTGAGTCCCGGACCTGGCAACTTGCTTTCTTATTTTCTCTCTCTCTCTCACTCTGTCCCTTTCTGGTCAAATTTAAATAGATAAATAAATAAAGTTAAAGTAATAAAAATAATAATAATAAAAAAGAATATAGACCAGAGTGGTAAAATGATTGGCAATTGGTCGTCCAGGCAAGGGAGTCAGCTCCTACAGATAAAGAGCATTTCAAGTAATAAAGGGTTTGATTCCATTAAATTCAAAATAACATTTTTACTTGCCCATAAATGTATTGTGTGTGTGTATACGTATATATATACACACACACATATACTTATGTATTTTTTATAGGTTTTTAAAAATATTTTTAAGGGGCCAGCAGGTGGCGTGGTGGTTGTGGACTCCCACATGGCCATGGTTCCAGTCCTGGACTTGGCTGCTTGCTTTCTCTCTCTCTCATCAAATTAAAAATTAATAAAATTAAGTAGAATAAATAATTATTTAAAATATGTATTTTTTAAGAATTTTTCATTTACTTTTATTTGTTATTATTCTTCAATTTGACCAAAGAGAAAGCAAGCTGCCAGGTCCAGGACTTGAACAGTGGTCAGCTATGTGGGAGTTCAAGGCCTTAATCACCACTCCACTTGCCAGTCCTTATGTATATGTATATATTTTAAGATTTTTGCCATAGTGCCTGTGCATTTACTGGAGAAAGAGACAGAAGGAAAGCAAGAAATCACTCCTCTGGGAGGATAGCCATCCCACAGTCCCCTCTGCTCCATTCTCCTCTCAGGATTCTGCATGCACACATGCTCAGTGTGCTTCTCAAGCCACACAGTCTGAGACTCAAACTGCACCGTTGGCCATGTAGAAGCCATTGCCTTAACCACCTTGCCATCTGCTGGCATATATATATAGATATATATAAAATCACCCCCCCCCAATTTAGCTGTCTATGTACTGTATTAGCTGTCTTACTTTATGTACTATACTATGTTCTAAGGATAGAAAATGTTTTTTTAAAAAAAGAAAGAAAGAAAAAGAAAACTCCTTAGAAAATGCTCAACCGAACTTGAGTGGGGGTGAGAGGAAGCCAGTGACAGATGTTATTTAAGATGGACTGTAATAAATGCTATTATCAAGATGCAAACAAAAGACTGGAAGCATAGAGGTGGAAGAAAGTGCTGTGAAACTCGGAGAAGGCATTGCAGATTGAGAGAAGGGTGTGAACAAGAGCAGAGAAGTCAGGGTAGATAGAGGATGGTTGGGGGTGATTGGGGGTGAGTTTAGTGGTTTGATGTTGCTAGAACTTTGGATTTTGGTCGTATAAGAAAAAAACTGGGAAAGTAGGCTAAGATCAACTTGAAGATATTGCATACCATGCTAAATTCGAACTCCGTTTTGTAATTAAGGGAACTCATGGCAGATGAGAGGGCAACGAGTGTGCTTTAGGAATGCTCTTAATAATTTTCTGTAAATGGACTGAGCTGCTTCAGAAAGTAGTGAGTTCCTGGTTGCTGGCAAACCTGAGATACTTGGGTGAGAGAACTTGGTGAAAGCACAATAAATAGATTTAGGTCAGGGATACCAGTTTAGAGAATGTTGCAGAAGCGGAGTTTAGAAGCTTAAGTTAAGTCTGTCATAGTGGGAAGGAGAGAGCTGGATTTGAGACATTTCTAACATGTCAGCTTAGCTGATACACATTGAGGAGAGGGGAGGAATCAAGACTACATTTCTAGGCATCTGAGAAGACAGTACTGCAGAAACACCAAGATGGGAGCCACAGTAAGAATAACAGGAGTGGAAGGGAAAATGCTTTGTATTGAAACATTCGAGAAGTCTCTGTGACATGTGATTGTCAAATAAACCACTGGAAATGCAGATCAGGAGTATGGCAGAAATTTTGAGTCTATGTATCAGAACGAGTCTGTGTCTCTGTTATCATATTTTGTATTTCCATAGTACGAAATTTTATTTTGTATTTTCTTAAGTTGCCTATGTTATTACAAGTATAAAGGAATGGACATAATTCCCGGTCATGTGGAGAAACAGGCTGAAAGATAAAATCATGCGTTTGGTTGTGCCTGATTCTTATGTTTTTATCTCTATTTAGCTATTTGTCTATTTTCTGTCTGTAACTTAGTCCTCGGTTTCTCTGTTTGCGTCATTGTGAATCATTATTAGAGAGTTAAAAATAAAATATTTGTGAGTGGAGGATACAAAGTATAAGATAATTCTAGGCTTCAGGGAATTTATAATCTGTTTGGCTAGATAGTGAACAAAATAACTGTAGCACATTATGGTATGTATCACATGAAGAATGCAATAGTTTCCACAGAAATACCTGTTTCTATACCTTGGTGTAGATCTTTGTGAGACAATGTTATACCATGTTGGTGTCTTTACCACTCAGCAGTCCTCTCTGTCCCACTTACAAATGATGAGGCTGTTATTCCGATAGCTGTGCCAAAATGCCAGGCCAAGGTGATAGTTTTATGCAGCTCTCTGCCACCCCCCACCTCCTCTGGCCCATTAGAAGAGGAAACCTTAGGCCTGTTCTGCTAGCTTGACCCTGTTTGCCAGTCAGCTCTAACTTGGTGTCACTACAGAAGCTGTGGAGGTGAAGTATTGCTACAAGTTAGTGTGGGAATATCACTCAGAGCAAATGGAGCCAAGTCTGTTGATGCCAATGAATGAAAATTGTCACGATCCCTCCTGGGTTCCAGTGAAATTTCTAAATGTGGCCACTTGAGGGAGCACAGAGATAGTTCTGAAGGTTCGTATTCATAGCATTCTTTATCGTGGGCTATCCTGGAATAAGAAGCTTGGAAAACCAACATCCCCTGAACTGTAACAGCCTTCGATTTACAAAGGTGATGAGTGGACTCAAGTCCCTGGTGTTGGACCACTTTTACTCCTTATCCACACCTCGGTCATGCAGGCTTCGACTGTCTCACAGTCAGCTCTGCCCAGATACGCCCTAAGTGGTAAGAGGTATGTTTACGATTCCAGTGCCCACTATTATGCTTAGTGAGTGTTGGGGATAAGACAGTATTATATCTCTGGCTCCCATGTTCTAATAAAGTAGATTTGTGAGAATCTTGTGGTACCAGCTCTAAACTCAAATTAGTCTTAGCTTTTAAGACCTAATGTTTTTTGTTTTTCAGACAGACTGTTGCTGTAAGGCGTGTGCATTTTCTGGAGGCACAGGGAGAAAATGAGAAACCACCCCCTAGAGGGGATGGCCATTCCACAGTCCCTTCTCCTCCATTCTTGGGATTTGGGACACATACTTACATACATCCGGCATGAGTTTTAAGCCACTGGGTCTGGGCCTTGAACCTCAGTCGACCATGTGGGAACCCAGCATCTCAACCACCATGCCACCTGTTGGCCCCTAATGTTTTATTAGGCACAGTGATATGTAAGAACATGAGCTTTGGAACCATTCAGATAGGTGTTCAAATCCCTGCTCCATCCCATAACAGTCTTATGATCTTAGGTTGCTTAATGTCTCTTAACCCTCAGTTTTCTGATCTGTGAAAATAAGGCTAATGAGATTTACCTCAGGTCTGTTAAGATGACATGAGATAGTATTTCTGAAGGGCCTGGTAACCTTTTCAGTGAAGTCCATTCTTTACTAGTCTAGTCCTTCCCCTGCTGTTGCTAGGCTAAAATGTGTGGAGCCTAGATTCATCTCAGTCTGTTTCTCTTATCTCTCCAGGTCACTTCTGATAGTGCCCCAGCTCTAGAAAATGAGCACCCTCAAGGTAAGTTACCGAAGGAGGAAACTGGGCATGAAATAATAGCCTGATCCTAAGCAATGCTTTTGACTCTCCCAGAGTTCCCCTGGGGAAGTCAAAGTTGGGCCAGATAATATGCGAAACTTTGCAAATCAGGAACAATAGTTTAGCAGGATCACCCAGGAATAAATCTTGGGTACAATGTGTATGATTAATAAATTCAGTTATCAGACCACTTGAAAGAAACTTTGGAGATATTCGGAAAACTTCCTATAGATGACTCTGGGCTGGATAGCCATGTTTTAGAAGTCTTTTGTGTTTTCTGAGTATTCTAGAAACAATGCCATCAGGGTTTTTATCACCCAGCAAACTCACTAAAATCACTGAATATACACAGGAAATTACAGAAAGACCATGAAAACTCTTAGAACTAATGAAAGAGTAGCACTAAACTCCTAACGTCAAGAGCAGAGAGAGGGGACCAGCAGTTGGTGTAATAGCTATGTCGCTGGACTCCCACGTAATTGACCACGGTTTGAGTCCTGGATCCAGTGGCTTAAACTCATGCCAGGGGTGTGTGCATGTGTGCCTAAGATCCTGAGAGGAGAATGGAGGGGAAGGGATTGCAGCATGGCCATCCCCCCTGGGGGGTGATTTCTCACTTTCTGTCTCTATGTCTCTCTCTTTCTGGTGAGTGCATGTGCCCTATAGCAAAGACCTCTCCAAAAGAGGAAAACAGTTCCAATGGCTGCCCAAATAACTTGGTTAGAAATGAATAATCTGGGGGGAGGGCTGGCAGGTGGCATGGTGGATAAAGCTGCTGGACTCTCATATGGCCAACCGCAGTTCAAGTCCCAGACCTGGAGGCTTGCTTTCTCACTTTCTCTGGTCAATTTTTTAAAAAATAGGTAAATAAATAAAGTTAAATAAAATAATTCTTAAAAAAAAAAGAATAATCTGAGGCCTGCAGGTGGCATGGTGGTTAAGGCGCTGGACTCCCACATGGCTGACCATGGTTTGGGTCCTGGACCTGGTAACTTGTTTTCTCACTTTCTCTCTGTCTATGTCTCTCTCTGGTCAAATTTAAAATAATAATAATAGAGACCAGCAGATAGCAAAATGGTTACGTCACTGGACCCCCACATAGTCAACCATGGTCCAAGTCCTGAACCCAGTGACTTAAAACTCAGGCTAGATGTGCATGCATGCATGCCAAAAATTCCAAGAGGAAAATGGAGGAGAAGGGATCATGGCATGGCCATCCCTCTGGGATGTGATTTCTGTCTCTCTGTCTCTCTCTCTCTGGCGAGTGCATACGCCCTATAGCAAAAATCTCAAAAATAAATAAATAAATAAATAAAATAAAATAAATCTTAAAAAAGAAAAAATAAACATCTTTTTAAAAAAGGAAATAGTCCAACCCTTGGCCATCTCAAAACCAGCAGAACTTACAGGCATCTCTGGTAAAGAATTTTGCCCAGGAATAGTCCTAGGTCTTCCTAGGACATGTTTATGGCATTAGGGGTACACACTTTCCCAGAAGATTGAAGTATGCTTTGAGTGCACACTTTTAAGAGGTAGTATAGTGTCCGAGGACATATTATCATACGACATAGTATTAAGGGTTATGAGTTCCCAACAATAATTTAAAACTTTTCTTTTCTCATTTTATTGTTACACTAGAAAGTTAACATACTCATATTTTGAATTAACTAGATGATTCTTTATAATTGAGTACTACCATGATATCAGTGCTTATTTTATGTTTCTGAATATATTCATGTCAGTGCCAACATAGGAGCCAGAAACCCACATTGTCCACATGGACCAAGCAGGAAGTATACTACATATGACAGCCTGTAGATGAGA
Organism: Tupaia belangeri chinensis; assembly: GCF_000334495.1. Classification (NCBI taxonomy): domain Eukaryota; kingdom Metazoa; phylum Chordata; class Mammalia; order Scandentia; family Tupaiidae; genus Tupaia; species Tupaia belangeri. Next base: position 2,871,490 of record NW_006205509.1, read on the forward strand.
TCTTGTGTCTCATCTAAAAGGAAGCAGCAATTATCCACGTCTGGTACATGAAGACTCTTTTTTTTTTTTTTTTTTGCTCTAGGGGGCACATGGGGGCCAGCAGATGG
>NW_006205509.1:2872954-2883454 GCF_000334495.1 Tupaia belangeri chinensis
GCCAACCGCAGTTCAAGTCCCAGACCTGGAGGCTTGCTTTCTCACTTTCTCTGGTCAATTTTTTAAAAAATAGGTAAATAAATAAAGTTAAATAAAATAATTCTTAAAAAAAAAAGAATAATCTGAGGCCTGCAGGTGGCATGGTGGTTAAGGCGCTGGACTCCCACATGGCTGACCATGGTTTGGGTCCTGGACCTGGTAACTTGTTTTCTCACTTTCTCTCTGTCTATGTCTCTCTCTGGTCAAATTTAAAATAATAATAATAGAGACCAGCAGATAGCAAAATGGTTACGTCACTGGACCCCCACATAGTCAACCATGGTCCAAGTCCTGAACCCAGTGACTTAAAACTCAGGCTAGATGTGCATGCATGCATGCCAAAAATTCCAAGAGGAAAATGGAGGAGAAGGGATCATGGCATGGCCATCCCTCTGGGATGTGATTTCTGTCTCTCTGTCTCTCTCTCTCTGGCGAGTGCATACGCCCTATAGCAAAAATCTCAAAAATAAATAAATAAATAAATAAAATAAAATAAATCTTAAAAAAGAAAAAATAAACATCTTTTTAAAAAAGGAAATAGTCCAACCCTTGGCCATCTCAAAACCAGCAGAACTTACAGGCATCTCTGGTAAAGAATTTTGCCCAGGAATAGTCCTAGGTCTTCCTAGGACATGTTTATGGCATTAGGGGTACACACTTTCCCAGAAGATTGAAGTATGCTTTGAGTGCACACTTTTAAGAGGTAGTATAGTGTCCGAGGACATATTATCATACGACATAGTATTAAGGGTTATGAGTTCCCAACAATAATTTAAAACTTTTCTTTTCTCATTTTATTGTTACACTAGAAAGTTAACATACTCATATTTTGAATTAACTAGATGATTCTTTATAATTGAGTACTACCATGATATCAGTGCTTATTTTATGTTTCTGAATATATTCATGTCAGTGCCAACATAGGAGCCAGAAACCCACATTGTCCACATGGACCAAGCAGGAAGTATACTACATATGACAGCCTGTAGATGAGATCTTGTGTCTCATCTAAAAGGAAGCAGCAATTATCCACGTCTGGTACATGAAGACTCTTTTTTTTTTTTTTTTGCTCTAGGGTGCACATGGGGGCCAGCAGATGGTGCAGCAGTTATGTCGTTGGACTCCCACATGGCCAACCATAGTTCAAGTGCTGGACCTTGTGGCTTAAAACTCACATTGGGCATGAGTGCCCAAGATCCCAAGAGGAGAATGAAGAAGGGATTGCAGCGTGGCCATCCACCCTGGGGGATGATTTCTTGCTTTCTATCTCTCTGTCTCTCTAGTGAGTGCATGTGCCCTATAGGAAACCCCTCCCCCCAAAAAAATAGGAAGATGCATGTGCTCATTAGAGAGAGAGAGAGATAAAGCAACCCCCAGGGGGGATGGCCATGCCTCAATTCCATCTCCTCCATTCTTCCTCTCAGGATGTTGAGCATGTACACACATGTGCCTGGTATGAGTTTCAAGCCACTGTGTCCAGGACTCAAACTGCAGTTGGCCATGTGGGAGTCCAGTGACATAATCATTACACATCTGCTAGTCCCAGGACTATGTTCTAAGCAAAAAAAATGATTAATTCTCTTCAGAATCCTCTTGAAGGGAAAGTCCTAATTTTTTTTTTTAAAGATTTTTGCTATAGGGCATGTGTGGTTGCTGGACAGAGAGAAAGTGAGAAATCACCCCCCCAGGGGATTGGCCACACCACAACCTCTTCTCCATTCTCCTCTTGGGATTTTCAGCATGCACGCACACACGCACCCAGTGTGAGTTCTAAGCAGCCAGGTCCGGTACTCAAACTCTGTGGAAGTCCAGCAGCATTAACCACTATGCCATCTATGGTCCCAAGTCCTAGAAATATAAGTATTAAATGATCCCCATCTATTAATATTATAAGATACAATTAAAACAAAAAGAAGTAATTTTTAGAAAACTAAAAGGAACTCTTGGAAATTAAAAATACAATAAATAGCAGGACCAGCAGGTGGCATGGTGGTTGAGGCACTTGACTCCCACAGGGCCGACCATGATTCAAGTTCTAGGCCTGGTAGCTTGCTTTCTCACTTTCACTCATTCACTCTCTCTGGTGAGTACATGTGCCCTGTATCAAAAAATTAAAAAATAATAATACCGGGGCAGCAGATGACATAGTGGTTATGTTACTGGACTCCCACATGGCCAACCATGGTTTGTGTCTCAGACCTAGTGGGTTGAAAATCAAGCCTGGCACAGGAGGAGAATGGAGGAGAAGGAACTGGGACATGGCCATCCCCCCAATGGGTGATTCTCATTTTCCCTCTCACTGTCTCTGTCTTTCTGGGAGCACACACACTCTAAGGCAAAAATCTCTAAAAATAAAATAAATTAAATGAATAATTATTTTTTAAAAGAATTATTGGGAACCAGCAGTTAGCGTAATGGCTATGTCGCTGGACTCCCAGGTAGTCAACCGCGGTTTGCGTCCCGGACCCGGTGGCTTAAAACTCACGCTGGGCATGTGTGCGTGTGTGCCCAAGATCCCGAGAGGAGAATGGAGGAGAAGGGATTGCGGTGTGACCATCCCCCCAGGGGGTGATTTCTCGCTTTCTGTCTCTATGTCTCTCTCTGACTGTCTGGCGAGCGCACGCGCCCTATAGCTAAAAAACCTCTCCAAAAAAAAAAAAAAGAATTATTTAACTTTATTGTTATTATTATTTTCCAGTTTGATCAGACAGAGAGAGAGTGAGAAAGCAAAGCCACCAGGTTCAGGACTTGAACCGTGGTCGGCCATGTGGGAGTCCAGCATCTTAAACCACTAGGCCACCTGCCAACTACAATAATTCTTTAAAAAATATATATGTGTGTGTGTGTACACATATATATATATATATATATTATATGTGTGTGTGTATATATATATATATATATATATACACACATATACACACACACATATATATATAATTAGTTAATTAATTAATTAATAGCAGGCCTGGCAGGTGGCATAGAGGTTAAGGTAACCGGATCCCACCTGGCCAACAGCATGGTTCAAGTCCAGGACCCAGCAACTTGAAAATCACACTAAGTGGATGAGCAGACATGCCCAAAATCCTGAAGAGACTGGAGCAGAAGAGATTGCAGTGAGGCCATCTCCCCAGGGAATAATTTCTCACTTTCTCCCTTTCTCTCTCTTTGTCCAGTGAACACATATGCTCTAGACCAAAAAAAAAGCAAAAATTATATTTAGCAAACCTCTCAATAGGTGGTCTGAAAAATCAAGAAAATCTCCCAACAGAGTTTGAAATCAAAGAAAGGGTCAGCAGGTGGCTTGGTGGTTAAGGCAGCTGGAAACTGGATCCCACATGGCCAGCTGTTCAGTTTCAGTCCTGGACCCACTGGCCTGAAAAACATGCCAGCTGCCTATGTGTGCATGCATGTCCAATGTCCAGAGAGAAAGATAGAGAAGGGATTGCAGCATGGTCATCTCCCCTGGAGCGTGCTTCCTCACTCCCTGCCCCCTTCTCCCTCTCCTTCTGTGTCCTTCTGGTGAGTGCATGCACCCCACAGCAAAAGTTAAAGAAAGAAATAAAGAAGTAGGAAAAGATACAGGATACTTGATAAATAGTATCAGCTGGGTACAGTAGTGTGCATTTGTAATTTGTAGTCCCAGAGGGGAGGCTAAGGCAGGAGGATGGCAACAGTGATTTAGACCCTCTTTTTAATTAAAAAGAAGGAGGAAAGAAAGAAGAAAGATGGGTTGGCAGGTGACATGGTGGTTAAGGGTGCTGGACTCCCATATGGTCAAATGCAGTTCAAGTCCTAGACCTGGCAACTTGCTTTCTCACTTTCTCTCTGTCTGTCACTTTCACTCTGTCCCTCTCTGGTCAAATTAAAATAAATAAAGTTAAAATAATTCTTAAAAAAAAATAAAAAAATCAATAAAATCTCTAGACAAATTTTAAAGAATCACACCCAAGATCTAAAATAATAGGAGTGTATAGTGAATTAATGTAAAAAATAAATAAATTTAAAGAGAAAAATAAAATAAAATAATAGGAGTTACAGAAAGAAAAAATGGCAACACATGAGGAAGGAAATAGTTCAAGAACACTTCTTAGAACTGAAGGACGTTAATTTTCATATTGAAAGGAGACATTGCATATTCAGCACCATGGATGAAACTGACCCACCCAAGGTACAATATCATGAAATTTCAGAACACTGGAAACAAAAAGAGGATCCTGTCAGTGTCCAGAAAAGAAAAACAGTCACAGACAGAGAATCAAAATTGCCTTGGACTCTTCGGCAACATCAGCAGTTAATAGGCAGTGCAGTAGTGCATTCAACATTCTGTGGGAAAATTCCAACGTAGGATTCTGTATCCAGACAAATTATAAAGTGAGGGTAAAGATATTCGTGAGCTACAAGGTCTCAAAAAATTTACCTCACATGTACCTTTTCTTAGAAAGCTGGGACCAGCAGTTGGTGTAATGGCTACATTGCTGGACTCCCATATAGTTGACCACAGTTTGAGTCCCAGACCTGGTAGCTTAAACTCACACCAGGCACATGTGTGTGCATTCCCAAGATCCTGAGAGGAGAACGGAGGAGAAGGGATTGCGGCATGGCCATGCCCCCTGGGAGGTGATTTCTCGCTTTCTGTCTTCCTCTGTCTTTCTGGTGAGTGCACCAAAAAAATAAATAAATAAAAGAAAGCTCCTGGAGGGGCCAGCAGGTGGCATGGTGGTTAAAGGCACTGGACTCCATATGGCTGACTGCGGTTTGAGTCCCAGACCTGGTGGCTTGCTTTCTGACTTTCTCTCTCGCTCTCTTGCTCTGTCCCTCTCTGGTCAAAAGACAAGGGAAAAGGAGAGGGGACGAAAAGAAGGAAAAAAAAAGAAATTAAATAAATACTTTTAAAATAAAAAGAAACTGTAAGATGTGCTCCACCAAAATAGGACAGTAATGTAAAAAAAAGATGAAAATAAGAGAGATAGGAAACAGGAGAACCCATATAGGAGAAATGTGAAAGGGGTCCTCTTGATGGTGATGAGAGAGGATTCCAGGATGACTGTAGTGTACTAGACAAACCAGCCCAGATCTGAGCAGATCAGAGGCTCCCTAGAGACTTCTTTGGATAGTTTAAGTTGATAGACCATCAAATGCTTCTGAATTTCTTGAAGGATATTTAAACAATTTGTGAAAGGTTGCGTGTTCAATTACATCTAAGTACTATACATAGAAAATTAAGCAAACATAAAAGGACAATCATAAACTCCATGGAAAATAAAGTTGTGAAAGAAAGAAGGAAAAAAAAAACAGAATTTACAATTTGGCCTAGCACTGAATAATGAATATTCAGTCAAAATTATTTAAATACTAAAGTAACCAACCTTATGGAACTCCTGGAAGAATAGGGGAGGATGAGAAGTGCGTGTGTGTGATAAGTAGGAAAGAACTAAAAATTCTCATCTTTCTTGGTAGGAAGATAACAGATAATGCTGAAATATGAAAAAATCAGAAACTAGCAATACATACTTGTTATTTAAGGACATAGAAATAAGCACCAAGGAGCCGGCAGGTGGTGTGGTGGCTAAGGGTGCTAGACTCCCACATGGCCGACTCTGGTTCCAGTTCCAGGCCTGGTGACTTGCTTTCTCGCTTTCTCTCTCTCTCTCTCTTACTCACTCACTCTCACTCTCTCACACTCTCATACTCTCACTCCCACTCCTACTCCTACTCTCACTGTCCCTCTCTGGTCAAATTGAAGTAATAATTTAATAATAAATAAAGTTAAATCATTCTCTTTTTTTTTTCTTTTCTTTCTTTTTTTTTTGAGAGATTTTTGCTATAGGGTGCATGCGCTTGTCAGGAAGACAGAGAGAGACAGAGAGACAGAAAGTGAGAAATCACCCGCCCCGGGGGATGGCCACGCTGCAATCCTTCTCCTCCAATCTCCTCTCAGGATCTTGGGCACGCACTCCAACGCGCCTGGCGTGAGTTTAAGCCACCGGGTCTGGGTGCGAACTGCAGTTGACTACATGGGAGTCCAGCGACATAGCCATTATGCTAACTGCTGGTCCCTCTTTTTTTGAAAGGTTTTTGCTATAGGGAGTGTGCACTCTCCAGAAAGACATAGAGAGACAGAAAGCAAGAAATCACCCCCCAGGAGAGATGGCCACGCCGCAATCTCTTCTCCATTCTCCTCCCAGGATCTTGGGCATACATGCACACGGACCCCGCGTGAGTTTAAGCCACTGGGTCCAGGATTCAAATCACGGTTGACTACATGGGAGTCCAGTGACATAGCCATTATGCCAACTGCTGGTCCCTATATAATTCTTAAAAAAGAAAGAAAGAAGCACCAAAACAATTGGCTAACAGGTAAATATGCTCATCTCTAGGAAGGAGTAGTACAGGGTGGTAGATGCAAGGGACAGCAATTTTTCTTATTAAAATTTATAAAACTGGGACCAGCAGTTAGCATAATGGCTATGTCGCTGGACTCCCACGTAGTCGACCACGGTTCGAGTTCCGGACCCAGTGGCTTAAACTCACGCGGGGCTCGTGTGCATGCGTGCCCAAGATTCCGAGAGGAGAATGGAGGAGAAGGGATTGCGGCATGGCCCACCCCCCTTGGGGGTATCTCTTACTTTCTGTCTCTCTCTCTTTGTCTCTCCAGTGAGCACATGCACCCTATAGCAAAAATCTCTTTCAAAAAATTTAAAAAAAATAGAAAGACAAGAAAAAGAAAAAGAAAATGAGAGCACAGCTTCTTAGCTTACAAGGAAAAAAATTATGATTTTTGTTGATTGTCACATCATTTCCCCATTGATTTTTAGCAAGGGCAATTGGATTTTTCTTTCTAATTTTTTGTTGCTTTCTTGGATTGATACACATACTGAATAGATATACAGATACTTCTCAAATTATGATGGAGTTACCTCCTAATAAAATCATAGGAAATTAAAAATATTGTGAGTAAAATATTCATGACATATCCAATGGTTGAGTCTAGCCCACCGTAAGCATGCTCTGAACACTTATGTAAGACTATAGTTGGGCACAATAATCTAACACAAAGCCTATTTTATAATAAATGATTGAATAGCTCAAGTAATTTATTGAATACAATAATAAAATTGGAAAACAGACTGGTTTATGGTTACTCAAAGTATAGTTTCTACTAAATGCTTTTATACCATGATATAGCTTTTATACCATGATAAAGCTGAAAATTCTTTGTAAATAGGGATTGTCTGTGACAGCAAGAATTTTGACACTTCCTCACCTTCATGATCTTGCATCTAAACTTACATCATTAAGTTTGTTGTTTCCTACAGGTTTTCATTTTTCTCAAAACAGAAGTTATTCTCAGTCTGGAAGAAGGAAGCCCCAAATCTGCTTTCTCGCTTTCTCTCTCTCTCTCTCTTACTCACTCACTCTCACTCTCTCACACTCTCATACTCTCACTCCCACTCCTACTCCTACTCTCACTGTCCCTCTCTGGTCAAATTGAAGTAATAATTTAATAATAAATAAAGTTAAATCATTCTCTTTTTTTTTTCTTTTCTTTCTTTTTTTTTTGAGAGATTTTTGCTATAGGGTGCATGCGCTTGTCAGGAAGACAGAGAGAGACAGAGAGACAGAAAGGGAGAAATCACCCGCCCCGGGGGATGGCCACGCTGCAATCCTTCTCCTCCAATCTCCTCTCAGGATCTTGGGCACGCACTCCAACGCGCCTGGCGTGAGTTTAAGCCACCGGGTCTGGGTGCGAACTGCAGTTGACTACATGGGAGTCCAGCGACATAGCCATTATGCTAACTGCTGGTCCCTCTTTTTTTGAAAGGTTTTTGCTATAGGGAGTGTGCACTCTCCAGAAAGACATAGAGAGACAGAAAGCAAGAAATCACCCCCCAGGAGAGATGGCCACGCCGCAATCTCTTCTCCATTCTCCTCCCAGGATCTTGGGCATACATGCACACGGACCCCGCGTGAGTTTAAGCCACTGGGTCCAGGATTCAAATCACGGTTGACTACATGGGAGTCCAGTGACATAGCCATTATGCCAACTGCTGGTCCCTATATAATTCTTAAAAAAGAAAGAAAGAAGCACCAAAACAATTGGCTAACAGGTAAATATGCTCATCTCTAGGAAGGAGTAGTACAGGGTGGTAGATGCAAGGGACAGCAATTTTTCTTATTAAAATTTATAAAACTGGGACCAGCAGTTAGCATAATGGCTATGTCGCTGGACTCCCACGTAGTCGACCACGGTTCGAGTTCCGGACCCAGTGGCTTAAACTCACGCGGGGCTCGTGTGCATGCGTGCCCAAGATTCCGAGAGGAAAATGGAAAAGGGATTGTGGAGTAGCCATCCCTCCTGGGGGTGATTTCTCGCTTTCTGTCTCTCTGTCTCTGTCTCTCCAGTGAGCACATGTACCCTATCCCTATAGCAAAAACCTCTCCAAAAAAAGAAAAAAAACTTATAAAACTATTTGACTTTTTAAAATGTGTACCCATATAACTTTAGTAAAAATTAGATATTGGGGCCAGCAGGTGGCATGGTGGTTAAAGGCACTGGAGTCCCACATGACCGACGGTGATTCAAGTCCTGAATCTGGTGACTTGCTTTCTCACTTTCCCTCTCTCTGTCTGTCTGTCTGATTAAACTGAAAAGTAGCAATAATAATAAATAAAGTTAAAATAAAATAATTATTAAAAAATATTAGATATTAAAAAATAAACTGGGGGCCAGCAGGTGTGGTGGTTAAGGGCGCTGAACTTCCACATGGCTGACGAAGGTTCGAGTCCTGGACCTGGTGGCTTGCTTTCTCACATTCTCTCTTTCTCTCTCTCTCTCTTTCTCTCTCTCTCTCTTGCTCTTTTGCTCTCTCTGTCCCTCTCTGGTCAAATTAAAAATAAATAAATACAGTTAAATAAAGTAATTCTTAAAAATAAATAAATAAACTGGAGGACCAGTAAGTGGTGTGGAGGTTAGGGTGGCTGGATCTTAGGTGACCGGCCATGTGGTTCAAGTCTTGGACTCAGAAGCTTGAAAATTAGGCTAGGGGCCTGTGCATGTGTGCCCAAAATCCTGAGAGGAGAATGAAGAAAGAATTATGAGGTAGCCAACCCACTGGCAGGGGTGATTTCTTACGGTCCCTCTCTTTCTCTGTTTCTCGCTAAGGAGTGCATGTGTCCTGTAGCAAAAACCTAAAAAAAGAAAGAAAAATATTGGCACAGAATCCTATGAAGAGTGGGGCCAGCAGGTGGCATGGTAGTTAAGGTGGGTGGACTCCCACATGGCTTACCACAGTTCAAGTCCTAGACATGGCAGCTTGCTTTCTCACTTTCCTTCTCTCTGTGTCTTTCTGCTGGTTTACTTAAAAAAAATTAAAAAATAAAATAATGACAATGAATAAATTAAATAAAAAATAATTCTTAGGGAAAAAGAAAAGAATCCTAGGGACCAGCAGTTGGCATAATGGCTATGTTGCTGGCCTCCCTTGTAGTCGACCACGGTTCGAGTCCTGGACCCGTGGCTTAAACTCATGCTGGGCGTGTGTGCATGCATGCCCAAGATCCCAAGAGGAGAATGGAGGAGAAGGGATTGCGGCATGGCAATCCCCCGGGGGGTGATATCTTGCTTTCTGTCTCTCTGTCTCTCTCTGTGGTGAGCGCATGTGCCCTATAGCAAAAACCTCTCCAAAAAAGAAAAAAGAAAAAGAATCCTATGAAGAGCATGAACTCTAGAATCAGATATGGGTTTGAGTCTGACTTGCCACTGACTAGTCTTGTGTCCTTTAACAGTGGATTTAACTGCTCTACACCCAATTTTTTCATCTGTAATATGAGAATAATACCTTACAGATTTGTTGTAAGGATTAAGTATTTGTTGTAAGGGTTAAGTGCCAGCAGGTGGCACCCTATAACAAAACCTAAAAAGACAAACAATTTGCTATAGGGCATGTGTACTCACCAGAGCCAGAGAGAGATGGAAAATGAGAAAGCATGTCCCTGGTGGTGATGTGGGGGATGGCTATGCTGCAGTCCATTCTCCTGGGAGTTTGGGCACACACGTGCCCAGTATGATTTTATTCAAGTCACCGGGTCTTGGACTCAGACCACAGTTAGCCATGTAGGAGTGCAGCACCTTAACCACCATGCCCCTGCTGGCCCCGTAATGTGTTTTTTTTTTTAGTTAATTTTTTCAGAGAGAGAGAGAGAAAGAAAGATATTACCCTTAGGACCAGCAGATGGCGAAATGGTTATGCTGCTGAACTTCCATGTACTTGACCACTGTTCAAGTCCTGGACCTGGCAACTTAAAATTCACACAGGATGCATGTACATGCTTGCTCAAACTCCTGAGAGGAGACTGAAAGAGAAGGGATTGCTGTGAGGCCATCCCCCCAGCGGATGCTTTCTCACTTTCTGTCTCTCTGGCAAGTGCACATGCCCTATAGCAAAAATCTCTCAACCA
>NW_006205509.1:2885605-2896146 GCF_000334495.1 Tupaia belangeri chinensis
CCAAACAAAAAAAAAAAAAAAAAATCCTCAACAGGATATTTTAATTTTTTTCCATTTATTAATGATTGAACATGTATGCACATGAGCATGAAAGAGGAAGAGAGAGATGAGCATCCTCCACAAGGTCGCTGTCCTCCAGCCCTCTAGCCTGTCAGATTTTGGACACTCCCGCACATGCCCAAGGTGTTTCTGGCTGGGCTAGGACCAACCACGATTGCCGTGTGGGATCCAGTTCTCTTGAGCAGTGCATTACCACTTTGCATGGAGCCAGCCATCAACAGGGTCTTGATCCAGCAGTCTATTCCCAGCTTCAGCTACTCCTGGATCATAGGCATGTATGTGCCTGGTGTGCTCAAGGAGGTCTCCAGATGCAAACCTGTAACCTTCCCACTTGGGTCAGCCTTGCAGAGCATGTGTTTTATTGCTGGGCCGCTGTCCAGGCCCCAGTGATACTGGAAGGTATACATAACATAGTATGTAGCACATTCAGGCTGTTATTTTTAGGGGGTTCCCTTTTCAGTTTGGAACAAGCCAAATTAAAATTATGGGACTGGAAAGGTAAACCTAGCCAGAATCTCCCATTCTTCTAGAGTAGGTAGAAGGATTTTGATTCACAGGGTGATCCCAGAATTGGCTCTCAGGATGGGTTGGGCCAGTCTGATTGAACACCGGGTTTCAACTTAATTTTGATGAGAAATGGCCCAGCTTGGACCATGATTTTTCCATCTGCAGGTCTTGGCATTTAAGAAGCTTATTGATTTTCTTTTCCATTAATAAAGAACAAATAAAAATGTGGTAAATATATTAAAGGAGACACTAGCTAGATGAGAAAAAAGCTTTTAGACTAGAACAGGTTAATGAGAAGTATTATAGACTTTCTGGTTTAGTCAACCTTCATTAACCTTGGGAGCCAGTAGCTACAGACTTTTTTGTTTGTTTGCTTTAAATTTGCTATAGGGTACGAATGCTCGCCAGAGACAGAGAAAGTGAGAAAACAAGCTGCCAGGTCTGGAACTCAAACTGTGGTCAGCCATATGGAAGTCTAGTGCCTTAAACCACCACGCCACCTTGTGGCTCTCAGTCTCCAGTCTTTACCACATGTCTAGTCAAATTCACAAGACCTTTTTTTTTAGGTTTTTGCCATAGGGTGTGTACACTTTGCCAGAGAGAGAAAGAGAGAGAGACAGAGAAAGGGAAAGTGAGAAATCCCCTCTGGGGAGATAGCCACACTGCAATCCATTCGTCTCTCAGATTTTGGGCATACACGTAAGTGCACCTAGCATGATTTTCAGGCCGCTGGGTCTGGGGCTCAAACTGTAGTCAGCTACATGGGAGCCCAGTACCTTAGCAACTATGCCACCTGCTAGCCCCAGTAGATACAGTCTTACCTGGAGATAGGGTTTGGATACATGGTTTCTGAGGAATTGACCTAGGTTTTGTGGAAACAATAGGAACAAAACAGAATAGGAGAACTTGTTTTTTAAATTATTCCCTAAATATTTGAGAATCTAGAATACTGCTGTGTTTTCTGTCTCTTTTGACTGGGAGTTTTTGCATGGAAAGAAGCTACTAACTATCCCACCCTATGCAGAGACCCCAGAATCCAACAACGGTGTGTATACTTCCTTCATGAAGTCTCATCGCTGCTATGACCTGATTCCCACAAGCTCCAAATTGGTTGTATTTGATACTTCTCTGCAGGTGGGTGAAATCCTCTTTTCTGTTCCCTTTTCGTTGGAACCTGTTGTACACTTTGCCAGAGAGAGAAAGAGAGAGAGACAGAGAAAGGGAAAGTGAGAAATCCCCTCTGGGGAGATAGCCACACTGCAATCCATTCGTCTCTCAGATTTTGGGCATACACGTAAGTGCACCTAGCATGATTTTCAGGCCGCTGGGTCTGGGGCTCAAACTGTAGTCAGCTACATGGGAGCCCAGTACCTTAGCAACTATGCCACCTGCTAGCCCCAGTAGATACAGTCTTACCTGGAGATAGGGTTTGGATACATGGTTTCTGAGGAATTGACCTAGGTTTTGTGGAAACAATAGGAACAAAACAGAATAGGAGAACTTGTTTTTTAAATTATTCCCTAAATATTTGAGAATCTAGAATACTGCTGTGTTTTCTGTCTCTTTTGACTGGGAGTTTTTGCATGGAAAGAAGCTACTAACTATCCCACCCTATGCAGAGACCCCAGAATCCAACAACGGTGTGTATACTTCCTTCATGAAGTCTCATCGCTGCTATGACCTGATTCCCACAAGCTCCAAATTGGTTGTATTTGATACTTCTCTGCAGGTGGGTGAAATCCTCTTTTCTGTTCCCTTTTCGTTGGAACCTGTGGTTCAGTACCTCTCATCCTGTCTCATCCCAAGGGCAGTATCCTGACCTCCTATGGGATTAGTCTCATGTTTTCCTCAACCCCATGTTTTACACAACCCCTGTTCTTTATTATAGTCCTATCCCCTGTAAATTTTCCCTCATGATTTTTTCTGTCCTAACTACAGGTGAAGAAAGCTTTCTTTGCTTTGGTGACTAATGGTGTGCGAGCTGCCCCATTGTGGGATAGTAAGAAGCAAAGTTTTGTGGGTAAGCAGAAGTTTATAAAACAGTGTTTTTGTTTGTTTGTTTGTTTGTTTTTTAATTTGTCAGAGGGTGCATATGCACACCAGAGAGACAGGGAGAAGGAGAGAAAGAAAACACCTACCTCCAGGGGTATGTGATTATGCTATAGGGCATATAGCTTTTTGGTATAGGGCATGTGCGCTCACCAGAGAGACAGAGACAGAGAGACAGAAAGCAAGAAATCACTGACTGGGGGGGTGGCCATACCACAATCCCTTCTCCTCCATTCTCCTCTTGGGATCTTGGGCACGCACGTACATGTGCCCAGCGTGAGTTTAAGTCACTGGGTCCAGGGCTCGAACCATAGTTGACCACATGGGAGTCCAGCGACAAAGCCATTATGCGAATTGCTGGTCCCCATTCTGTTGAGATTTGAGGCATGCACCCACATGTGCCCAGTGTTTATCACACTGCTGGGACTGGAATTCAAACTGCTTAGTTGGCTATGTGGAATCCAGCATCTTTAACCACTAGGCCACAGGGCCAGCCCTAGAATGCAGTATTATAAGCATTTTGTGCTGGACAGGGAAAAAAAGCTTTGGGCAGTGCTAAGGGCTCTTGTCTTGGTCTCTAGGCATGCTGACCATCACTGATTTCATCAATATTCTACACCGCTACTATAAATCAGCCTTGGTAAGGAATCTTAGCCCAGTGACCAAAACCACTTTCCCTGTCTAGAGTCCCTCATTCTCATTTTGCTTCTTCCAAATAAGCCACAAGAGATTAAGAAGCAGGGAAATCAGGTTTCAAATTCTGTTGCATCTGCTTCCAGGTACAAATTTATGAGCTAGAGGAACACAAGATAGAAACTTGGAGAGGTATGTAAGAGAACCGGGTGTTACAAAGGATAAAGGGATGAAGGGTTTCCTGGGAAATGCAGCACCATGTTGGTATTTTGTGATCCTTCCCTTTTCTCTTCAGAGGTCTATCTGCAGGACTCCTTTAAACCACTTGTCTGCATTTCTCCCAATGCCAGGTGAGTTCCCGCTGACCATTTACCCAAAAAGGGGAAGAACCTTGCCGTCAACATAGGTAAAACCCTAGATACCTGCAGATCCAGGAAAAGGGACAGGAGAGAGAAAAGACTTTCCTCCTAACAGACAGACACACACACACACACTCTCTCTCTCTCCCTCTCCCCCCAAGCCCAGTCTGCACACTGCCCCTACCCTAACCATCTGTTTTCCTGTTTATAAACACACTCTAAGGAGCTATGTAACCACACTCAGCCCTTGCACTATGGGCCTTATCATCCCCCTACCTTCCCACAGCTTGTTTGATGCTGTCTCTTCGTTAATTCGACACAAGATCCACAGGCTGCCAGTTATTGACCCAGAATCAGGCAACACCTTGTACATCCTCACCCACAAGCGCATCCTCAAGTTCCTCAAATTGTTTGTAAGTGCTCCTCAGCCCAGTTCTTATTTCTCAGTACTGGGTTGGAGGGGTATCCAAGGATGGTTTGGGGGCCTTAAAAGTCAAGCCAATGGGGGCCGGCAGGTGGTGTGGTGGTTAAGGGCACTGGACTCCCACATGGCCGACTGTGGTTTGAGTCCTGGACCTGGCCGCCTGGGCTCTCTCTTCTCTTCCTCTCTGTCTCTCTCTGGTCAAAATTGAAAAAAAAAAAATTACAATAAATAATTCTTTTTAAAAAATCAACCTTGATGGTTCTTTCCTTAGATTGCTGAGTTCCCCAAGCCAGAGTTCATGTCTAAATCTCTGGAAGAGCTACAGATTGGCACCTATGCCAATATTGCTATGGTCCGCACTACCACCCCTGTCTACGTGGCTCTGGGCATCTTTGTACAGCATCGAGTCTCAGCTCTGCCAGTTGTGGATGAGAAAGGTAAGAGATTAGAAGGAAAGAAAAAAAGGGAGGGCCCTAGATAAGTCAGGGTGGCTCTGGGAAAATGTGCTTTCCCCTCAGCTCAGCCAGGAGGGTTTTTCTGTGGGTAGGATTAGCCTTGGGTGCCAGATCCTCCTTGCTGAGCTGCCTCTGTCCCTCTAGGACGTGTGGTGGACATCTACTCCAAGTTTGATGTTATCGTGAGTGATTGTGGAGGGACTGGGAGGTAGGGAAGGGGGCAAGGGGGTCCTGAATATGGAGAGGGAGAAGAAGAGGGTTCTTCTATGACCTAATGATTGTGGAAGCCTCCAAGCTCTAATATGCTACTTGGGGAACTGGCAGGTGGTGTGGTGGTTAAGGCAGCTGGACTCCCACATGGCTGACCATGGTTTGAGTCTCGGACCTGGCAGCTTGCTTTCTCACTTTCCTTTTCTCTCTCTGGCCAACTTTAAAAATAAATAAATTAATTAGGTAATGTAAATTAATAATATTAAATAAAATAATTCTTTTCTTAAAAAAAAGATCCTATTTGGAAGAGAATTGAATGAGCAAAGTGGGTGTGGCTGACAATTTTCCTGAATCCCTTTGGTGAGAATGGGTGGGTTCAAGTTTGGGTGTTGGCTCCCATTTTTCCCTGCAAGCTCCTTCCTCCCTCTCCTCAGAATCTGGCAGCTGAAAAAACCTACAACAACCTAGATGTGTCTGTGACCAAAGCCCTACAACATCGATCACACTACTTTGAGGGTGTTCTCAAGTGCTACCTACATGAGACTCTGGAGACCATCATCAACAGGCTGGTGGAAGCAGAGGTAGGAGACCAGTGATCCTGAAAGAGCTGGGGAGCAGCCTTAAGGGTGGATTTGGCAAGGAGGGTAAGAGTTGTGGGGTTCATCTAACTGAGGTTGGCACTCATTCCCTTTCTCCTTCCTTGTTCTATGCCAGGTTCACCGACTTGTGGTGGTGGATGAGAATGACGTGGTCAAAGGAATTGTGTCACTATCAGACATCCTGCAGGCCTTGGTGCTCACAGGTGGAGAGAAGAAGCTCTGAGCTGGGGAAGGGGCCAGACAGCACTTACCACTTACTGGAAGTTTTGGGAATCAGTTGAAACCTTGGGAGAATTATGATTCTGTTCCCCTGCTCAGGAGTCCCTTTGTCTTTTAGCTGGGAACCAGAGGAGGCACGGGGGGAATAAGGAGAATGGATTTTGTAACTGTCCTTACTCTGCCACACACGCTTGAGAAAAAACTTAGAGCTAGCGGGTCCTAGTCCCCATATTATAGACCTAGCCCCATTTCTGGGTCAACTCTTCTGATCTCCCAGACAACCCTAGACTTCAGCTTGCCTTTGCTCATTTCTCTGCTCTGACTCTAAGATAATAGCACAACAAAACTCTTCATAAAGATATTTTTTATTCATCCTGTTTCATATATGAAATGGAGGTGGCTGAGCCCATTCTTCTCGTATCATGTAAGTGGGGAGGATTATAAAGAGGTCCCTTGGGTTCCTGTGGTATATGCATATGAAGGGAGATGGTGGTTAGATGGAAGAGGGCAGAGTATTAGCCAAGGTTCTTGCTGTTCATGGCAGATCTAATTAAATGACAGAAATCTCTTTATAGTATTGCAGTGTTTGATTTCTACAGTTTATATAGGCTCTATTCTCCAAACTTCCTACTACTTTTTTTTTTTTTTTGAGAAGTTTTTGCTATAGGGTGTGTGTGCTCACCAGAAGGACAGAGAGAGACAGAAACAGAAATCACTCACCAGGGAGGATGGCCACACTGCAGTCCCTTCTCCGCCATTCTCCTCTCGGGATATTGGGCACACACACATGCGCCTGGCCTGAGTTTAAGCCACTGGGTCCAGGACTTGAACCGCTATCAACTACATGGGAGTCCAGCAACATAGCCATTATGCCAACTACTGGTCCTTAAACTTCCTACTACTTTAACTCATTACCAACAACAACAGCACACACAAACACATATATAACTGTGTGCCAGACATTATTCTGAGCACTTTACATAAATTGACTCATTTAATCCACAGAATAGTAGATATTGTTTTGGGCTGGCCCCATAGCCAAATGGTTAAGAGAGCGGGGTCCCACATGGTTGACTGTGGTTTGAATCCCAGACCCCAACAATTTGAAAAATATACGGGGTATGTGTGTCCAAAATCCTGACAGGATGGAGAAGGGATTGTGATGTGACCATACCCTATAGGGGGGTGCTTTTTCCCCTCTTTGGTGAGTGTACATTCCCTCTGTCACTTAAAAAAAATTAGGTGCTGGCAGGTAGCATGGTGGTTAAGGATGCTGGATTCCCACATGGCCAACCGCGATTTGAGTCCCAGACTTGGAGGCTTGCTTTCTCACTTTCCTTTTCTCTCTCTGGTCAAATTAAAAAATAATAACAAATGGAATTAAGTAAATAAATAAGTCTGTAAAAAAATAGTAGATATTGTTCTCGTTACAAATTTTAAAAAATGAGACCTGCCTAAGGCCAGCAGGTACTGGACTCCCACATGGCCAACAGCAGTTTGAATCCCAGACCTTGTGGCTTACTTTTGCTTTCCCTCTTTTTCTCTGTCTGTCTCTGGTGAGTGCACATACCCTGTAGCAAAATTATTAAAATAATAATAAAATTAAATAAATCCTTTTTTAAAAGAGAGATATTTGCTATAAGGTATGCACATGCACTAGAGAGAGAGGAAGCAAGAGATCACTTCCAGGGGAATGGCCATGCCACAATCCCTTCTCTTCCATCCTCCTCTCAGGATTTTGGGCATGCACACACATACACCTTGTGTGAGTTTCTGAGAGATTTTTTTTTTTTGCTATAAGGCAGACAAACAGAGAGACAGAAGGTGAGAAATCACCCCCCAGGGGGGATGGCCACACCACAATCCCTTCTCCTCCATTCTCCTCTCGGGATCTTGGGCACGCACGCACATGCGGCCGGCATGAGTTTAAGCCACCGGGTCCAGGACTTGAACCGCAGTCGACTATGTGGGAGTCCAGCAACATAGCCATTACGCTAACTGCTGGTCCCGCACCTTGTGTGAGTTTCAAGGCTCCGGGTCAAGACCTCAAACTCAAACCATGGTCAGCCATGTGTGAGTCCAATGACCTAATCATTACACCATCTGCTGGTCCCTAAATAAATAATTCTTAAAAACAAAACAAAACAAAAAACTAAGGCACAGAAAAGCTAAGTAACTACACAAGGCCACACAGGTTAAAAAAAAGTAGAGCTAGAATTTGAACTGAAATGGTCCATCTTCAGGTTTGTGCTCCTTACTACTACACTCACTCACTACCTCTGTAATTCTTTCCCTGCCCTTTTCCTATAGTCCCCCTTACCTTACTCTCCCTTCTGCCGGGACCACACCTAGGACCCAAGGAAAACCCCTTACTAGTACCAGGTCTCCACAGAAGAGACAGAGTCTCCTTTAGGCAGAGAGACCTATCACTATTAGTAGGGAACAACAGGGAACACTGGACTGTAGATTTGGCTGAGCTGGTACTATCTTTGAACCCACAAATATCTTGCCTTTCTTCCCAGGTAAGATGGAGCCAGAGGGGGACAGGCATTGGTAAAATGTGACACCCTGAGAGGCTGACCCACGTGGGAAGAATCTGTTTGTGGCTGGAGACCTTCTTGAATACTCTAAGCCACTCATTGCCCATTATCTGGAGCCAGCAGGGGTTGTCAAGATTGTGGTGTCAAGGCCTTGTGGCCTTGGGTACTGACTTTTGTCTGCATTGTTTATGAAGACATAATTTGTTTTTTTAAACAATGAGCTAGAGAGCAGGGGATGGGGGACTGCAGGAAAATAGTCACTCCATCAGACCCATCCCCTATTCTGAAACCATGTGGACCAAAGCAGTAGTCAGTACCAAACACCATAAGGACTGCTAGACTGTGGGGTGTGAGCCAGATTCTGGGTACCACCTCAACATGCCTTGCAGGTAATGATAGTTTCCCATCCAACCAGGCGCCATTTCAGGGCAGCTCCTTGTCCCTGTCCCTTGTGATAAACCTCCAGCCCTACCACACTGGTTCCTCCAAACTGGGCTTCCTGGTGGATCACAGGGAGAAGCATCACGGCACTCGTCAGTGCTCAGCCTTCAGCGCTGCATCATGGCTATGGAGAAGCTCCTGCTTCCGCCTCAACTCTTCACAGCTCTCACAGCACATTCCCCAACGTGGGGGAGGGAGGCTCCAAGTTATTAGAATTAAAAGTATGTTTATACATGTGGGAGTGAGTGCATGATAGAGAGGACAGATGTCTCCTTATGTCACATTCCCTCACGAAGGAGGACTTGTCTAGGGAGGAGACATGGGCTTTAAAAAGCCTAAGTACCCTGGTGGGATCCTGGGTAGAAGGACGCACCTTCAAGCAAAGAGTCATCAGTGGAGCTGGTAGGTGCATGGAATCAGGGTGGGGAGAGCGGATGGGAGGGGACGTTTGGGTTCTCTCTAAAAGTCCACATCAGGGAGCAAGAGACCTGGTTTTATTGTGCTGTTTTTCAGTCAGTCTGCCCACAACCACCCTTCTGGCACCCACCTCCTAAAAGGAAGGGTTTGTACCCAAAGAGCTCTATGTACTTTAGTGGAAAACAAATTGGAATTCTATTTCCCCCCTAAAACCCAACCAATCAGTTTCAGAATCTGGGCTGGGCACGGAGCCGAAAGACAAGGCATAAAATTTGAGAGGCTCCCAGGCTGTCTAGTCTTACCTATTCCTTTTTAAGTGAGTCAAATTATCCCTTCTTCAGGAGAAGCCACACACACACACACACACACACACACACACACACACACACACATACTTTCTCCCCTCCCTGTCCCCCTCCTCTCTACTGGAGCTGCTGCCATGGTTGCCAGGCATGGTTGCTAAGTCTCTGCATGGAAGAGTTGGCGTGGGCTGTGCTGCCACTAACATTACCATGGTGAATCAGGGGACACCTGGTGTAGGCTTGGGGGAGGGATCATGTGGATGTAAGCAGCAACCCCCAAGGACAGAACAAGCCCAAAAGGTGAACACCTTGAGCACCCAAACCCTTCAGGTAGGGGTGAGTCACCTAGGCACTGTGGAACTGCTGCTCTACACCAGGAAATAGGGGCCACTTTTATCATCTCAGTTGCTAATGGGATTAGTTTTGTCAGGGGAACACACAGTCTCCTCCATCCCCCTCTGTAAGGGTACAAGTGCATAAGCACTCTATTCGGTGGTCCTCCATAGGGCTTGGCAGAGCTGTGGGCACAGAATAGTGTAACCCCCAAATTCTGGCTTCTGGATTTGGGGGGAGCACCTGCTTCTGGGGAGAAGGTTCCATGGGTGCTCAAAGACAACCATCCAGAATGGGGCAGCAGGGTGTGGCCAAGACACACTTTTCTGTCTTATTGTGCCAGTGGCCCTGGGCTGCAGGTCTGAAAAGTGAGGAATTAAAGGTGTAGAAGTCACATTTTGGGGTTTGGGGAGGCAGCTGTCCCCCAGCCTTGCACAAAAGCCTCATGAAAGCTTCCGCCTCCTCTCTCCACTGCATGGTAGCTGGTTACTCATCTCATCTCTGCACCCGAGCTGCCACTGCCGCTAAAAATAGCCCCCCCAGCCGTGGGCCAGCCCCTCCTGCACCCCAACCCCATGGAAAAATTGGCAGCCAGAGACCTTGGGTTCCATTCTCGCCACTCGCCTATCAGGGAACTGAAGTCTGAGGCAGGAAGTCAGGGGCAGAAGCAGGGTGGTCAGGCAACCTGACAAGCAGGGCAGTAAAGGGTTAAAACGGCAGGAAGGTTGCAGAAAGCTGGGCGGGGGTGGGGGAGGACACTGTCAGCTAGGAAAGGATCTGAAGTTCCCCCCTCCACTCGTGCGGGTTCCATCAGGCTTGGGGGACAAGACCAGTGGGAAGGGGCGTCCAATCCCGAGCCCCAGGGGGCGGCCGTGCACATGGGGGAGGTAGCAGCGCGGAGCGGTCCGCTCCGTGTCACATGCGCGCGCACTCACACAGACAGGCACACACGTGTGCCCGGGTATATATAGTTCCCAGTCCCTGGGCCCGCCG
>NW_006205509.1:2896177-2898210 GCF_000334495.1 Tupaia belangeri chinensis
GGTGGGGCAGGATGTTGGATGGCCCGCTATTCTCCAAGGGGCCTAATAGCCCCCAGGAGCCCCAGGATGAAGAGTCTGGCAGCTGCCTTTGGGTGCAGAAGTCCAAGCTGTTGGTGATCGAAGTGAAGACTATTTCCTGTCATTATAGTCGCCGTGCCCCTTCTCGACAGCCCATGGACTTCCAGGCCAGCCACTGGGCCCGCGGGCTCCAGAGCCGCACGTGAGTGAAGGAGGGGTGAGGGGAAGAGAGTGGTGGGGCAGGGCCTGGGGTCCGGAACTCCCCGCAGGCACCGGCGAGCACTGCTGGTCCCCTTCTCTTTCCCACGCCTCCCTCCCCCACCCCATCCCGAGGGCTGAGGCCCGACTCCAGCGCGCTGTCTGGGGGGGTGGGGGGGCAGGAGTGGGCGTGAGAAAGGGCAGGAGGTGAGATGGGGCAGACACTGTTAAAGTGTGCATGGAGAGAGGGCGAGGAGGCCCGCCTCGACTTCAGCCCTAACGTATTCGCACGTGCACCCGCTCACACACTCACACACACCTCTTCACACCGCTGCCCCAAGTGGTCTGCAATAGTCCCAACTCCCGGGACCTCGGCTCCCTTCCCCCACAAACTGCTCACCTGGGTTCCTGCTCATTGTCCCAGGTGTGGGCCGCGTCCGGGAGCCCCGGAGCCGCCTCCCCGCCGGCCCTGGGCCTCCAGGGTGCTGCAGGAGGCGACCAACTGGCGGGCGGGGCCCCCGGCCGAGCTCAGAGCCCGGGAGCAGGAGAAAAGGAAGGCGGCGTCGCAGGAGCGGGAGGCCAAGGAGACCGAGCGAAAAAGGCGCAAGGCTGGTGGGGCCCGACGGAGCCCCCCGGGTCGGCCCCGCCCAGAGCCCCGGAACGCCCCTCGCGCCGCCCAGTGCGCCCCGCGACGGCGCTGGGCCCGGCCGCCACCCTACGTGGCTCCACCTTCTTACGAAGGCCCCCACCGGACCTTGGGGACTAAGCGAGGCCCCGCGCCCTCCCAGCCGCCCACCTCTTCAGCCCCAGCTGTGACCCCGGCCAGGACAGAGGGAGGGCGCTCAAAGAAGAGGCTGGATCCTCGGATCTACCGGGACGTCCTCGGGGCTTGGGGTCTCCGACAGGGGCGTGGTCTCTTGGGGGGATCTTCAGGGTGTGGAGCGACCAGAGCAAGGCCCGAGTCCTGCAAGGGGGCTGCAGAGAAAAGCCGGAGGCTGGCCACTGCTAGCCTGAACAATGGTAGCGATGGCTATTCCCAAGCCAAAGCTACAGCGAACCCCAGCAGGGAGACAGCTCCCTCGGGGTCAGCAACTGCGACTCCTAGCTCCCCGCGTCCTGCTCCCAGGTCCAGGCACCACCTCAAGAGCTCTAGGGAAGGGAAAGAAGGAAGAGAACCGATCTGGATCCCCAAATGCTGGATTCCCTCCCCTAAAAAGCAGCCGCCCCAGCACAGCCAGACACTCCCCAGACCCTGGGCTCCAGGAGGCACGGGATGGACAGAGTCCCTGGGTCATAGAGATAGGGCGGGACCCGAGACCCCGGAGGGTTGGAAGGCTACCCGCCGCGCCCATACCCTGCCCCGTAGTTCCCGAGGTCCGGCTCGAGGAGAAGGCGTCTTTGTCATTGACGCCACTCGCGTGGTAATAAGGTCTCAGTACGTTCCGACCCCCCAAACCCAGCAGGTGCACCTTTTGCCCTCTGGGGTGCCACGCACTGTGGGGGACGCCCCCAGCCCTCCGAAGCCCCAGAAGGAGGGCGAGGAGGCTGTGGTCTTCCCTTCCCCTTACCAAAAGCTGCTGGTGAACAGTCGCCTTTTACCCCAACCTGGCCTGGGGCGCGGCTATGAAGCTGAGGGCGCAAAGCCAGGGGACTCCTCACTGGAGGAGCGCGCCTCCCGCATCTTGGGGCTCCCAGTCGGCGAAGTAAACCTGCGGGACACCCCTGCGCAGCTAGGTAGCCCGGAGCACCCAGCCTTAGGCCCAGCGGCTTTGGGAAGCGCGGGCACCGCAGAGGGGCAGGAAGTGGCGGGGGGGGCG
>NW_006205509.1:2898575-2900649 GCF_000334495.1 Tupaia belangeri chinensis
GTCCCCGCCGCCACACCGCCCCGGATTCAGACTCCGACGAAGCTGAGGAGCCCAGCGTTCATAGCGGCTCCTCTGATGGAAGCGACGCAGAAGCTCCAGGCGCCTCCTGGCGGAATGAGAGGACCCTGCCCGGGGATGGGAATCCCAGGCCCGGGGAAGGCGGGAAGGCAGCAGAACTGCGGCAGTATCCGGGGGATTCTAGATGTCATCAGTCAAACCGAAGAGACCCTCTTGGGAGCGAGGGACACCAAGGGGACCCCACAGCGAAATAGGGAGAGGCAGTGAAAGGCCCCTTCTTGTATTCGCTTCCCCCAGCCCAGCCGCCCTTGGTCCCACTAGTCCCCCTCTTTCCCCACGGACTTCCTTTGCTTCTTTTCCTTGTACCCCTACCGTTCCCAGACTTGAAACAGAACTGAAAGAAAAGGGAGCGTATGTTCATTTGTGGTTTTATTTCAGGAGCGGTGCGGGTGAGCAGTATTTCCTGCGGCTGCGCTCAGGGCAAAGGGTGAGGTCTTCAGCAGGGCCTGATGCGTTAAGTGGGAACCTGAGAGCAAAGAGGCCTAGCCGATCAGGCAGGAAGGCAGGGATGGCGGCAGTCATAGGAGGGCAACCAGGAGGCTTTGGACAGGGTGATAAAGTGACCAGGTGATAGAGGGGTTCTTGGCCAAAGAGACATGGGTCCAGAGGCAACCAGCAAAGCAGGAAAAGATCTCGCCGTCCTAGCTCTTCCACTGACTTGCTGGTTCCCTCTCTGGGCCTCCTGATATGCCACCTGATAGGTCCATCCCTCTATCCCTAACATTCTGGGATCTTTGGGGAGCCTCTCTGTCAAACAAGCCAAAAAGAGTCAGGAATAAGTGAAAGTGTGTGGTCTCCTTGTCACCCAGCGCTCATCTTCAATTCAGGAGACTGTTCAGGACTTGCAAAAGAGCTGAGTATGTGGGGAGGTTGCTCCTATCCGTCTCTAAGGTTTAGGTAAGGGCTCTCCAAGGCAAGACAGGATAGTGGCCTTGTCACTGTCCCTGGCCTGTGGTGGTCCAAGCTGGGGAGGGAAGGCAGCCAATGAATCAGCTTGGGACCTCTTTAGGCCTCCCCTTCCCCTCCACCCCAATGTCCTTTAGTGATGCTCTGAAACCCACGGTTTCCCACTCAGGTGACATTGCTCACCTGAAAGAGCCCTGAGAATCTCTAATCTGCTTCTTCCAGAAACCGGCCAGGCAAGAAAGGCTTGTCCCAGGAAGCGCGTAGGTGTGGGGTGTGATGCTCGCTGTAGCCACGATGGGGCGCGCGCAGGCCGCAGAGTTCCCAGTTCCCAGTCTCTGAGTCCCTACTCCCCCGACACTGCCTGTGAATCTGATCCCGATCCCTCGTTACCGCGCGCCTGTCCCCGCCTTACCGCCTCCAGCCCGGAGGGGCCGGGAGCAGGCCTCCGGCCTCCCAGACATCTGGAGCGCGCCGAGCCCCTCTTTGTATTCGTCCAAGCCAACTGGCTTGGGACTTGGACACCGAAGTATTTTTTCTCTCCAACCCTGGACACCGCTGTCTCTGCCATTTACTGGCCATGTGGACTTGGCCAAATCACTTCACCTCCCTGAGCCTCAGTCTCCTCATCTGTTAAATGGGGGTTTATAAACACCTACCTCGCAGGGTTGTTGTGAGGATTTAATGCGATAATGTATGTAAAGCGCCTTGCACAGTGCCTGGCATCCTGTGGCGCTCAATAAATCTAAGCTTCCCTTTACCTGGTCTTGGCCTCCTATTCCGTTCTCCAGCCCTTTCCCCACAGCCACCCTCCCCCCAGGCTCTTCCGCTCCCTCGGGCTCGGCTCGCCGAGAAGGGGAGGGGGTTCCTTTCTTGGGTTGAAATATCTGCCCGCCCCTGTCTCCCGGAGGCGGGACTCTTTTTCTTGCCCCCCACCGCACCCCCGCCGGTTCTTCCCACTGCCCCTGCCCCAGCGCTCTCACCCCGCCCCCCATTCCGGGCGAGGGCTGAGTCAGCCGGGGTAAATTTAGCCGCCAGCTCGGCCGGCGCGGGGGCTTCGTCCAGACTCAGTCGCTGGGCCCGGCTGTGCCCC
>NW_006205509.1:2900783-2905531 GCF_000334495.1 Tupaia belangeri chinensis
AGTCGCTGGTCCAGGCTGTGCCCCCGGCCCCGCCTCTGCCCCCACTCGCGCCGCTCCCGCAGACTCCAACTCCCGCTCCGCGTTCAGGTCACTAGCCCTCCTCTCAAACCACGTGGGTTTACCTTCTCTACAAAGCTGTGGTTTTTTGTTTGTTTGTTTGTTTGTTTTATATAGCGAAGCGGGGAGTTTATTGAAGGAGAGGGAAGGAAGAACAGAGCTCCCAAGAAGGAGGGGTCTCGAAAAATGGGTTGCCCAGCTCCAAAGATGTTGATGTCAGTCCCCGACAGCACCCAGAGAGACTCTGGGCGGGACTTGCCGCAGGGCAGGATTCTGGATAGGACCAACTCGAGGTCGGCTGGCCTTGGTTCAGTGGAGGAGGAAGCCTCTTTGGGTTTCTGAACCCGAAATGAGAGCATTGGTCAGAGCTGCCCAGAAAGGTCCATCCCAGAACCTGCTGAAACCCACATGGTCAGATTTCAAGATAGCTCTTGGTCGAGGTGGTAAAGGAAGTGGGGGTTACCCTGGGCAGAGATCGAAGGTTCCTGAGGTCTGTCTGCCTTCCACCTACAACCCTAACTCCTGAGCATTTACGGAGTATTCACCAGGAACAGGCGCTGGGCTGGGTTCCACGGTGAAGATGAGTAAACCCTGCCCCTAACCATGGGGGTGGGGGACAGGGACACGCTGATGGTAATATTAAGCAGCAAGTATAGTAACAAGTGTGTGGAGGGGCAAGTGGTGTGGTGGTTAAGGATGCTGGACTCCCAAATGCCGACTGTGGTTCCAGTCCTGGACCTGGCTGCTTGCTTTCTCACTTTCCCTCTCTCTCTCATTCGCTCTGTCCCTCTCTGGTCAAATTAAAATAAATAAATAAAGTTAAAGAAAAGAATCCTTTTTTTTTTTTTTTGGAGAGGTTTTCGCTATAGGGCGCGTGCGCTCGCCAGACAGAGAGAGACATAGAGACAGAAAGCAAGAAAGCACCCCCCAGGGCGCAATCCCTTCTCCTCCATTCTCCGCTTGGGATCTTGGGCACGCACGCACACGCGCCCGCACGCACACGACATGAGTTTTAAGCCACCGGGTCCGGAATGCGACCCGACTACATGGGAGTCCAGCGACATAGCCATTACGCTAACTGCTGGTTCCCAGGAAAAGAATTCTTAAGAAGCAGCAGAGCAGCAGCCAGGGGAGATCCTATGGATGTGTTATTAGGAAAGTCTCCATGGAGAAGATGGCATCTGAGATACAGTTTAGTGAAAGGACGGTTCAAGTAGAAGGAGCAGCAAGAATAGAAGAATGGGGCCAGCAGCTGGCCTGGTGTTTGGAGCACTGGATCCCACATGGCCGACTCTGCTGTGCAAGTCCTGGACCTGGTGGCTTGAAAACCATGCTGGGTGTGTGTGTGTGTGTATGTGTGTGTGTGCGCGTGGGCTCAAGATCCCAAGAGGAGGGGCCAGCAGTTAGTGTAATGGCTATGTCGCTGGACTCCCACATAGTCGACCCGTGGTTCGCGTCCCGGACCCGGTGGCTTAAAACTCATGCCAGGCGCGTGTGCGTGTGTGCCCAAGATCCTGAGAGGAGAACAGAGGAGAAGGGATGGTGGCGTGGCCACCCCCCCTGGGGGGTGATTTCTTGCTTTCTGTCTCTCTGTCTCTCTCTGTCTGTTTGGTGAGTGCACGCGCCCTATAGCTAAAACCTCTCAAAAAATAAAAAAATAATCCCAAGAGGAGACTGGAGGAAAAGGGATTATAACGTGGCTTATTCCCCTAAGGGGTGACTTCTCACTTTTGCGCACGCACTCTGTCTCTTCCTGTCTCCAGCAAGTACATCTGGCCTATATAAAAAAAAAAAAATGAGAAGCATGGATACAGGAAAATGGGATGTCTAGGAAATTACCACAGTCTGGTTTGACTGCAGTTGAGAGTACATTCTGAGGAGCTACGGAGGGGGAGGCAGGAGTGAAAACCGGCCAGGTCTGGGTGACCCTGGTTCAACTGTGTGCTTGGACCTTGAGATCTGAGAAGAGAATGAACGTCAGGTTAGGAGGAAAATTGAGGAAGGTCAGTGCAGTGGTGAGAACTTCTTCCTGGATTTCACTACAGCTCAGCGTTCAGGGCTCTGGGGCTGGTAAAAGTGCTAAATTCCCTGGAATAGTGGTTGGACTAGCCCTGTGGAGACTCCACCTGCTGCCTGAGCTCCTTTGATGAACACATAGAAGATCAGTTTCTCAGAGCTCACGCACACTGCTGCTATTGTCAGAGAGCTGGGATAGTGTGTTTAGAATATAGATTCTGGGGCCAGCCAGTGACGTGGTTAAAGCAGCTGGATCCCATGTGGCCAACTGCACAGCTCAAGTCCCGGACCCAGAGGCGTGAGAAATGTGCTGGGCGTGAGTGTGTGTGTGTGTGTGTGTCCCCGAAATCCTGAGAGGAGAATGGAGGAGAAAAGATTGTAGCATGGCCATCCCTTCTGGGGGGAGCGTCGTCTCTCTTTCTCTTTAGTGAGTGTACGCAGCCTACAGCAAACTGAAAAATAAAAGAAGTAGGGGTTGGCAGGTGGCATGATGGTTAAGGCACTGGACTCCTACGTGGTCGATCATGGTTCAAATCCTGGACCCAGTGAGTTGAAAATCACACCAGTAATGTCTGTGTGTCCAGAGGGTAATTTCTCACTTTCCCTCACTGTTTCTGTCTCTCTCTAGTGAGTGCACGTACCCTATAGCAAAAAAAAAAAAAAAAAAAAGAGAGAGAGAGGGAGAACAAAAAAAAAAAAGAGAGAGAGAGAGAGAAAGACAGGGAAAAAAACTCCTAAGAAATTTAGATAAAGAGGCCAGCAGGTGGCGTGGTGGTTAAGGATGCTGGGCTCCCACATAGTCAGCCACAGTTCAAGTCCTGCACCTAGTGGCTTTCTCTCTCTCTCTTTTTAAGAATTATTTTATTGAGACCAGCAGTTAGCATAATGGCTATGTCGCTGGACTCCCATGTAGAAGACTGCGGTTCGAGTCCCAGATCCGGTGACTTAAACTCACGCCGGGCACCTGTGCATGCGAGCCCAAGATGCCGAGAGGAGAATGGAGGAGATGGGATTGTGGTGTGGCCATCTCCCCTGGGGGGTGATTTCTCGCTTTCTGTCTCTCTGTCTCTCTCTGTCTTTCTGGCAAGTGCACACGTCCTGTAGCAAAAACCTCTCAAAACAAAAAAATTAACTGTATTTATTTATTTATTTTACTTTGACCAGACAGGAACTGAGAGAGAAAGAGTGAGAAAGCAAGCCACCAGGTCTGAGACTCAAACTATGGCTGGCCATGTGGGTGTCCAGCACATTTATTTTAAAAATAATTAGATAAAAATTTAGACAGTATAATATGGACTCTAGGGCCTGACAGCTATGCTTAAATCTTGATTCTATCTCATATTAGCTGTGTGATTTTTGGCAATTCGCTTGAACTCTCTGTGCCTCAGTTATAAAATGGGTATTAAAAGTGCTCTTTGGGGGGCCGGCAGGTGGTGTGGTAGTTAGGAGTGCTAGACTCCCACGTGGCCAACCACAGCTTGAGTCCCAGACCTAGTGGCTTGCTTTTTCACTTTCCGTCTCCCCCCACACCGACCCTTCGTCCAGCTCTGGCCAAATTAAAAATAAAGTTAAATAAAATAATTCTAAAAAAAAAAAGCTCTTTGGGGCTTGTAAGTGGCATGGTAGTTAAGGTGCTGGATTCCTACATATCTGACTGTTTTGAGTCCCAGTCTTGGTGCCTTTCTTTCTCACTTTCCCCTGCTCTCTCTGGGGGGTGAAAAAAAAAAAATGATAGTGGGACCAGCAGTTAGCATAATGGCTATGTCACTGAACTCCCATATAGTTGATTGCGGTTCGAGTCCCGGACCCAGTGGCTTAAATTCACGCCAGGAGCGTGTGCGTATGTGCCCGAGATCCCAAGAGGAGAATGGAGGAGAAGGAATTGCAGCATGGCCATCCCCCCTGAGGGGTGATTTCTCGCTTTCTGTCAGTCTGTCTCTCTCTGTCTTTCTGGAGAGCACATGTGCCCTATAGCAAAAGAAACTTCTCCAAAAAAATTAAAAATAAAAATAATAATGATAGTAAATAAATAAAATTAAAAATGAATAATTCTTTGAAAAAAGAAAAAAATGTGCTCTTTGGGGGCCAGGAGGTGGTGTAGTGGTTAAAGTGCTGGACTCCCCCATGACTGACTGTGGTTCAAGTCTTGGACCCGGTGGCTTGAAACATGCTAGGCACATGTGTGTGCATGCCCAAAATCCAAAGAGGAGAATGGAGGAAAAGGGTTTGCAGTGTGGCCATCCCCGTGAGGGATAATTTGTCACTTTCTCTCTCTGTCTCTCAGGTGAGCAAGTGCATGCGTCCTGTAGCAAAAAAAAAAAAAAAAAAAAATCAAAAAAAGAAGAAAAAAGTACTCTTTGGGGCCAGCAGGTGGCGTGGTGATTAAGGCACCACTCAATTCCCATTTGATTTGCGTTCCGGACTTGGGAGCTTGCTTTCTCACTTTCTCTCTCTCTCTTTGTCTAGTGAGTGCATGTGTCCAGTAGCAAATCAAAAAATAACAATAATTATCAATAAAATAAAATTTTAAAAATACATATTTTTTCTTTTTTTTTAGAGAGATTTTTGCTATGGGGCACGTGCGCTGGCCAGACAGACAGAGAGAGACAGAGAGACAGAAAGTGAGAAATCACCCCCCCAGGGGGGATGGGCACGCAGGAATCCCTTCTCCTCCA
>NW_006205509.1:2905554-2912435 GCF_000334495.1 Tupaia belangeri chinensis
ATGCACGCACACGCGCCCGTCGTGAGTTCTAAGCCACCCGGTCCGGGACGCGAATCGCGGTCGGCTACATAGGAGTCCAGCAACATAGCCATTACGCTAACTGCTGGTTCCAAAAAAATATATTTTTTAAAAGTGCTCTTTTCCGAGGCCAGCGGGTGGCACGGTGGGTTAAGGTGTTGTACTCCCACATGGCTGATTGAATGCTGGACCTGGGGGCTTAACATTCATGCTGGAAGCATGTGTGTGTGTATACCCAAAGTCTCAAGAGGAGAGTGGATTGAAGCATGACCATCTCCCCAGTGGGATGATTTCTCACTTCCCCTCTCTCTATCTCTGGCAAGCACACACACCTTATGGGAAAAACCTAAAAAATTTTTTTTTCAAAATGAGCTTTTTATAGATTTGTTGGAAAAATGAAATGATTCTCTATAGAAGGCACTTAGAACAATGTTTGGTACATAGTAAGTGAGAGGTTAGCTCGGGCTACTATTTCTCTCTAAGGTTTTTCATCGATATTGGGGTATGGGAAATAGGAGAAGGGAGAGAGAAGTGGAAGCAGAATAGCAGGAGAAACAGGCAACAGAGGCCAAATTAAGGTGAGCATGGCTTTGGCGCAGTGGTTAAATGCTGTGCGCTGAGACCTGGAGCCTACATGGCCAACTGCTGTTTGAATCCCAGCCCTAATGGCTTGAAAAACACAAAGGAGCATGTGCATGTGTGCCCCAAATCCTGACAGGATAGAGAGGTGGAGAAAGGACTGCAGTGTGGCCATGCCCTGTTGGGATGGCAAGCACACATGCCATCTGGCAATTAAAAAAAAAAAAAGGAAAAAGGGAAAAAGAAGCAATAGGGAAACCCTGAGATGGGTTCAAACAGCCCTGTGAATGAGTGACTGGGACAGGAGCACGTGGGTAGTCAGGGTGTCAGTGCGACACGCCCTTTCCCTGAGAACTTCCTCCATCCTAGCCTAGCCGAAGGATAGAGCCAGCATCAGGTGCCAATGCTCTAGGAAGAAGGGGAGGAGCAACTGCAGGTTTGGGGGCCAGCCCCTGGTGAGCCATATCACAGACTGGCCCTGCTGGCCTTGTGGGTGGGAGGCTGCAGGCTCCCTGCTGTGAAAATGACTTCTAAATCTGGCTGTGTCTGCCAGCCAGCCGGCCTCAAGACACCACCCCCTGCCTCAGGACAGCCTCACTGGTCAGCAGTAAGGACAGCAGGCATAGAAGGCCACAGTCAGTTTGGGGTAGCAAACCTCGGGTTAGCAGACCCTACCACCCTCCAACAGTCAGGCACTTTCCTATTGGCCCACTTGGGGCCCAGTTAAAATGGCTTAGAGGGGCCAAGAGCTCTGTCCTTTGAGACTCTTAGAGAGCCCTGGAATTTCCCAGATAAGTCACAAGTAGGTAAAAGGAAACCAAGAACCAGGCCGTAACTGTGGGACTTCAGAAAACATCAGGGTCAAGGGTGTGAGCTGGTACATGTGTGAGGAGAGGATCAGGAGAGATGGCTGAACATGAGGAAGTGTGCGAGGTGTGTCTACGGGGAAAGCAGCATTCACTGTTACTCATTTGTTTACTCACGCATTAAACATGTGTGCCAGGCCTTTGGAACAGAGAAGGGCCTCAGAAATACTTCCTACCTTCGCATTCTGGGGTCCATAGGAGAGAGGGGAAGAGCTGTGGAAGAGGAAACCACAGAGCCATGAAAGGTGCAGGTTGTTTGTTTAGTTTTTTGCCATAGGGTGTGTGTACTTGCTGGAGAAAGACAGAGAAAGGGAAAGTGAGAAATCGCCCCTAGCGAGGATGGACATGCCACGATTCCTTTTCCTCCATTCTCCTCTGGGGATTTTGGTCATGTGATTTTTTAAAAATCCTTTAATTTTATTTCTTTATTATTTTTCTTCAATTTGACCAGAGTAGGACAGAGAAAGAGAGTGTGAGACCGAGACTGAAAAAGCAAGCCATCAGGTCTGGGACTTGAACTGTGGTCAGCCATATGAGAATCTAACCACCACGCCACATGCCAGCCCCTCTGTGATTTTTCAAGCTGCCAGATCTTGGTCTCAAACCATATCAGCCACGTGAGAATCCAACACCTCAACCATCATGCCACCTGCTGGCCCCAGCAGCATGATATATGTTAAAGAAGGCCTTCCAGGGGGCCAGCAGGTGGCATAGTGGTTGAGGGTGCTGGACTCCCACATGGCTGACCGTGGTTCGGGTCCCAGACCTGGCGGCTTGCTTTCTCACTTTCCCTTTCTCTCTCTCTCTCTCCGTCCCTCTCTGGTCAAATTAAATAAATAAATAAATAAATAAATAAACAAACGAATACGGTAGAATAACATTAAAAAAGAAGAAGAAAAAAGAAGGCCTTCCAAAGGGCCAGAAGAGCATCTCTCAGACTGTGACAGTAAAATTACATCCAGAACTCTGGGGGACAAGTTGCTGAGGATGCACATGGTGAGGAAAGGTTCGGCCTGAATGCTGTCCTGCATCTCCTGGGGTGAGCTTCCTCCCTTGAAGCCCTTGGGACTACATAGCCTTTTTTTGGTAGAAAGCACCCCTCAATGAGGCATGGTCATATTGCAATCCCTTCTCCTCCATTTCTCCGCCAAAATGGGATTTGGGGCATATGTGCACATATACCCAGCACGTTTCTCACACCACCAGGGCCAGGACTTGGCCGTAGTCAGCCATGTGGGACCTGGCTCCCTTTACTAGGCAAAAGGGTTAGTTGCTCTTATATAGCCTTTCGCAAATCCTTTTATGGACGACTCCCCCCATCCATTCATCCACTCGTCTATATATCCCATCCATCTACTTATCCAGACATCCATCCACCTATCCACTTATCCTTCTGTCCTACTCAGAGTTGTCTACCCAACTCTTCATCATTTAATGAGGGCATACGCTATGTCAAACTCAGTGTTGCAAAGGATACAGAGATGAAAACACAGATCCTCAAGGAACTGGAATCCAAAGAGGGGATGAGTAACATACACAGATGAAAGCCAGTGGGACAACCAGTGTGTGCCATTAATGAAAGCCCTAACCATGAAGGTTCATCAGGATATCAAAGAGACAAGGCCCCCCTGCCAAGGGAAATTAGAAGACGCTTCCTGGAGGAAGAGATATTTGAGACAGGTTTCGGCAAGGGAAGAGGAAGGGGTGTGCGCCAGGGTGTGGACAAAGCTAGAGGGTGGGAAGACACAGGGCTTGCGCAGGAGAATGCAGAGATGTAGAGGGTAGGGTCCTGGAAGGAGGTGTGGGAGCCAAATCATGAAGTGCTTCTCAAAAACAAGGGTAAAAATATATACATATGTGAGCTCTAGGGAGAGGGACTGAGGGAGAGGTCAAGGATAAAAAGTTTTAGAGCTGAGAATGGCCTAGTTCCTCCTCAACATGTCTAGAATATTTTTTTCTGCTTCTTTTTTTGGGAGGAGGGAGAGGTTTTTGCTATAGGGCGTGTGCACTCGCCAGAAAGGCAGAGAGAGACAGAGACAGAAACTGAGAAATCATCCCCCAGGGGGGATGGCCACACCACAATCCCTTCTCCTCCGTTCTCTTCTTGGGATCTTAGGCACACATGCACACGCATCTGTTGTGAGTTTAAGCCACCGGGTCTGGGACTCAAACTGCGGTCAACCACGTGGGAGTCCAGCGACATAGCCATTATGCTAACTGCTGGCCCCTAAAATATTTTTTTCTGCTTCTTGATTATGACCCTTAACCTTCTGGACCATGGGCTACTCAAGAGTCGTGATTTAGTTCTATATCCCCCACACGTTTGCATGGAACAGGATTTCACAATGTACTGGCATGGGGAAGGTATAAGTGATGAAACAGGGACACTGGCGTGGCGAGCGACCTCAGTGTATAAGGAGGGATGGATGGCTGCTGCTTGGCCTCCCCTGCACCCATGACCCTGCCTTCTTTCCTGGGGTCTCTCCAGGAGTTCTCCCAAGAGCGACCACAAGGTGGCGCTGTTCCAGGCCTAGCCGAATTCTTCCGATGTTGGTGTTTGAGGTGTTGAAATGCCATCAGAGAACTGTCTAGACATCTCCTTCCAGCAAGTCCTGAGAGAATAAGCGCCTAAGGTAGCTGTGGAAAGGAAGAGCCGACAGATTCCCTACCTCAGGACTAGTGCAGGCCCATCTATCCATCCGTTCACTCAACAGGTGCCTACTATACACCAGGCATGATGTTAGGCTCTTGGAAAAACACAGTGACCAAGACACAGTTCTTGCTCCCAAGGAGCTCACAGCCTAGTCCTGCCCAAATATTTCCTCTCTCTTTTACACACACACACACACACACACACACACACACACCTGTTCCCAAGGCCAATTCGTTGACCTGAGAGGCTGTCACCACATGAAATCCACTCTTTGGTATTGGTCACACCTCCAAATCCAAATTTCTCCCTAAAGTTACTGCATGGCCATGTTAATGTGTCCCCTGGAATGCTGTGACCTTTGATCCTTCCCTGATGGTTCCTCTTGTCCCTTCCCTGAGCTCACTGACAAGCCATCTCCTGTCCTCTCTTCCCACTTTCACCTTCTATTCACAGCCACTTTGCCAGCCCTGGTAGCTTTACAGACCTGCCCTGAGTAGGCCTGGTGTGGTCAAGGGCCTCTAACACCCTAGGGCTCTAGAGGCACAGAGAATTAAGAATGGATCCATAGAAGGGCTCTATGAGGCCCTACTGCTACCCCAGAGATGAGGACTTGGGGTATCCAGAAACCACAGGCCTCAGAATCATGCCCCTCTGTGGCCTGAGGGCTCTGCCAGCCAAACCTGTCTGCCCCTGCACAGACTATCTTTTTACCGCACCTGCTT
Source organism: Tupaia belangeri chinensis (assembly GCF_000334495.1). NCBI lineage: Eukaryota > Metazoa > Chordata > Mammalia > Scandentia > Tupaiidae > Tupaia > Tupaia belangeri. The sequence goes on from NW_006205509.1 coordinate 2,910,393, forward strand.
TGGGGGACAGGTCTGCCCTGGACGAAACTCCACAATGGTAGCTGTGGGAGACACCAGCTGGGCAGTGAGGCATGATGGGACATTGTCCACTTTCCCAACATGCTCCAGGACCAATCTTAGGCCTTGGCGGGTTTGGGAGAGCTGGAGGGAGGGTTGATGCTGAGGGTGGGAGCCAGGCCCATCGAGGTCCCGGGAGTGAATGCCGCATTGTTGGCCAGGCCAGAGTCACAGATAATTACCTCAATTAGTGACAATGGGAGAGTAATAAATACAGGCTTAGTGTCTCCTACCCCACCAGGGCTCCGAAGATTAATCCAGGCTGACGGGCGGGTCCTGAAAGGCGTGATGGACAATTCATTAAACTCCCCAAATGCCGCACAACCTGGGCGTGAAGGCTGAGTTAGCCCCCTGGGGGCTGTGCCTTTGTCCTGATTGTGTGTCTCCGCCACAGCAGAGCCGGGTAGCCCCCAGAGAGTAGGGAGGTGAGTGGGTCTCCCCCAGCCGGGCCAGGCGGCGGGGGGATTAGGCCTCGGTCCGGCCCTGGTTGCCCTGGCACACTGGCCCAGCCTGGCTGGAATGTCCGTGGGGGGGAGCAGGCCGAGCGGAGGGGCGGGGCGACAAGGTGGGGTAAGGGGGGCACACAAAACCAGGGGCAGGAGGAGTTAATTAGACGCCAGCCGAGGAGGGTGAGGAGGGCGAGGGGCCACAATAGGGCTGAGGGGCCGCCAGGGACAGCCCCTTCACTTCCGAGGATTAATGGGGAGGAGGGAAGAGGGAGGGGTGGGCGGAGAGCTGGAAGCTTCCGCAGGGTGGCACTGCCCCCTCCTGCCCAGCATGGCATCTCCTTGGCAAGAGGCTGGAGCAGGAGGCTGTAGTGGCCTGGCCAGGTAACCCAGCATCCCACAGAATGCTCTTTTCTTCCTCGCGTGGCACCTGCACTGGGAGGATCACTGGGCACAAACAGAGGAACCATCTTACGGCAGCCCCCTCACCGCTGGAATGACAGCGTCTCTTTTTTGGGAAGGGTGGGAGAGGTTGAGAAAGAGTTTTTCTTAATTAATATTATATTATTTTTTAATTGCCAGAGGGCATGTGCACTCCCAGAGAGAGGCAGAGGGAGGGGAGAAAGCACCCCTCATGGGGTGTGGTCACTCCTCGATCTCACCTCTGTCATTTGTCCATCCTGTGTTCGGGGCATAGTCACACATGTGCCAGCATGTTTTTCAATCTGCTCGGACCGGGATTCAGACTGTGGTCAGCCATGTGGGATTTGGCCCCCTCAATCTCTATGGGGTTGGCCCTATTAAGTTTCTTCTCTATTTTTTAAGAGATGGTGTCTCATTATGTTGCCCAAGTTGGCCTCAAACTCGCAGAGCTCTTCCTCAGCCCCCGAGGAACTGGGATTACAGGTGCACGTCCCCATTCCCAGATGAGTTAGGTATTTTGGTCAGGATCTCTCCACACTGTGATCTCCCCGACCCAGCCTCCCAGTTGGCTAGCTCACAGGTGTGTGCTCCTGTGCCGGCCTGTCTAGGCTGGGCCAGAACGTGACCAGGGCCGCCAGCAGTCCAGCTGTCCAGCAGGGGTGCCTTCCTACTTGTGCCGCTGCCTGGGCCACGACCTTCTGTTTTGCTGGGAGGGAATGGGTTCTGAGAAGGGTGCTGGGCTGTACTGGTGACCTAGGAGTGACTTTCGGTTCATTTATTCTGGGCCCAGGAAGAGAGAGAGGAACCCCATCTCTGGAGAGGTGAGCAAATATCCAGGGAAAATGAAGCAGAGGTGGTTCCTTTACCTGGAAAAGGGCAGAGAAATGCAATCCCTGGTGGAAGCCCCACTTCCTCCTGGGCCTCAGGGAGCAGGGCAGTCCTGGCTCCTCCCTAGGAGCCACCCCACCCTACCCTGTCCCAGGGGATGACAGGGGAGCGAGTTGGCGGCAGTTCCCTGGGCATATTTATAACCTGCTGCTCGCTCACCAGCGTCTGCTTTTAGCCCAGACGGGGGAGGGGGCAAGGGGGTGGTCTGTCTCATGCTGGGGGCCCTGGC
>NW_006205509.1:2912447-2913271 GCF_000334495.1 Tupaia belangeri chinensis
ATAGAGTGAGTAAGGCTGAGTGTTGGGCAGCTCTGCACGGATATTCCTGCTCACACCACAGCCAAACAGCTTATTTTCTCCTCATTTTGTTATTTTTCTCTCTCTGGCCTGGAGAGGAGGACTGAGCCAGCCTGGGGCCGGGGGGGAGGGGACTGGACCCTAGGGTATTTGCAGCCCCACTGACAGGGTTTTTCCAGGGTGCGTGTGGCAGGGTGTGTGTGGTGCCGGCTTGCTGACCCCCCAGGGATTGAGCATGGTCTGCCGTCTCTGTCTTTCAGCTTTTCCACTCCCCCTGGGATATTTCAGGCCTAGTCCCTCACTCATTTGCTGAGACCAACCTTATGTCCAGGGTCCCTGACTGCCCCAGTTTCCCTGGGTGTGTGGCACCTGACACCTGGAGATCAGAGGTGGGTGGGAGCTGGAGCGTCAGGCACATTCGAGGACACTGTTGTACAGCCTGAGCCTGTGCTGGCCCCAAGTCCTCGAAGCCTCTTTCTAGGCATAACTGTTTTTCTTCCCAGGATTTACCCATTCCAGCTCTGCATGAGGACATCATAATAACAAAATCACACGCTCTTCTATAGAGCTTTGCAAACCCTACAGCTTTTATCATTTTTACTAATGCATGCTCTGCCTCTTCAAAGTCTCAACCTTGGGGCAGGCAGGTGGCATGGTGGTTAAGGGTGCTGGATTCTCACATGGCCAACTGCAGTTCGAGTCCTGGACCTGGCGGCTTACTTTCTCACTTTTCTTCTCTCTCTCTCTCTCCCCCTCCCTCCCTCCATCACTCTAGGATCAAATTAAAATAAAATAAATAAATAAAT